>NC_136527.1:86393540-86748034 GCF_053919585.1 Euprymna scolopes | reverse complement strand
GAATGGTCCTTATTATGTCTAGGTCGAATGTGTGTTCTCATGTCTCAGACAAATATGTGTAGGAAATTCCGTCGTCGATTTTTTCCATTTCTAGTTTTGCAAGTACTTTAAACTGATTTTCATATATATATATATATATATATATATATATATATATATATATATATATAATATTAAACTATACTTCTACACGTTGAAGACTGTTTTATTTCTGAAGAAATCGATTATGTCTAATTAGCCGTACGATTAATTGTAGGTATTACTCCCAAACGTATTTGTGTAGCTTAATTGCCATAAATTGTCCTATTTTATTACAAAGCTCTATTCACGTACTGTTGATGTACTTACTAATCCATACATAACATATTTTACGACTTTATAATATACGTCTATGCCTAAAATGGGTGGCGTTTTAGAAGAGACGGGGTATCGCTCTGTAATAAAAAGATATCATCTACTTTAATATATTCATCACAGCTCTTAAATATTTTAGTAGTTTTTTTAAACATAAATGCTTTAAACAATTAGGCGATCTTAAGATCAGTGAGTTATCTTCCTTTCATAGTTGAATCAAAATAGAACGAGTGATAAAATTAAATGTAAAAAAAATAAACATTATATGTTCTATTGTAATCCTTTGAGATGAGTAAGTTGTAGATGTATTGCGAAATGAGGATAGAGTTAAGAGACTCAGCATTCCTGTCTCTTTGCGGTTAACCATCTAACGAAAGTTAGAGAAATAATTAACCTAAAGGTAGTGGAACAGCAACAAATATGAAGTTAAATGGGCTGGTAAACAGAAAAACAAAATAAAATAAATACAATAAGCAAAAATTCAGCTAGAATTGATCACTGTCAACTTTCTCTCTCAACTTCCAGCACTGTTCTCACAACCACCTCTGCCAACAGGCATTTTATTAGAAAACTGGCGCCATTTCATTTGCATACGTGTGCAGTGGAAGATGAGATCTCTTGAGATACTCGAGACTACACCTTATAAATCCATGGCTGCCTTCTTTAATTTCTCTTTCTCACAGATTCCATACAAAGGTAAGTTGTATAGCCGCATAATACACACACACCCACCCACCCCACACACACACACGGGCGCTTTCTTCTTTGATTATTACATTCAAGTCTAATTATTCTCTGTAATATTCTAATAATCCCAATATTATAGTATGCATCTATTATAAACGCATACGCCATAGATTATATGCATTATGTCTTATGTCTCGGTTTCTATCTATTTATTTGTGCACGAAACATTAAGTGTGTAAATTGCGCATATTTTGAAACAAGTGATTTATTTAAAAATATTTTTAGCTGATTACACGTGCCGTAACGAATAAAAGCGCAAAGTATAATAGGTGTATGCATGTAGAATTTTCCATCCTTTGTACAGTTGATTTAAACGATACAATCACGGGTTAGTTATTATTTCAACCCTCGCATTAATGATAGAATTAAGGCAAGCGATCTTCGTAACCAAAAAAAAAATAATTCCGTTCGGAATGATGTACAGATTTCCGAATTCGACCTGATGATTCCACAGTTGGTCCCTAAAGTCCGACACCATGGGGGAAAAAATGGAAACAAGCTGAGAACAGTAGTCTAAATAATCCAAATTAGTTATACGCTGCATTATTAATTAGACTTATATTTAGTTACGACACATTATAATGCCATTGTTTTCTATCTGAAGCCATGTCCACAAAATCTATTTTCTTTCCGTTTCAATCTAATCCCTATCTTGATTGTTCGTTTCAAGTTTATTTTTTTATCTCCCTCTTTTTGTTTTTCCTTTGGAGTACTTGGTTGACATTTCTCTCGGGGACTTAGATTATGTCCGAGCAAGCCTGAACTTCGTTTGCAGATTATTGACGATACTACCGGTTGAGTAGTGAGATCTTATACTTCTTGTTATATAGTGCAGGCGCAAAAAAACAAATCATACAATTCTCTACTCCCATTCCTTAGCCTCTGAGCCACACCCATACACACGCACATACATATACACACTCACACACATTATATATGTATATATAAAGTAAAAGATGGTCACACTCTTTTTGAAGATACATATTTTTTA
This sequence comes from Euprymna scolopes, assembly GCF_053919585.1. Taxonomy (NCBI): domain Eukaryota; kingdom Metazoa; phylum Mollusca; class Cephalopoda; order Sepiida; family Sepiolidae; genus Euprymna; species Euprymna scolopes. The sequence continues at coordinate 86,745,942 of NC_136527.1, read as the reverse complement.
AATAAAATTTAAATGATAAATTTTTAAAACTTTGAAGTGTCCGATATAATGACAGATTTATTTATGAAGAAAAAGAAAAAGAATAAAAATTCATGGACCGGACTTTCTACCCTGATGAGGCTATGTATTAGCGAAATATCGGACCTACAAGAAAAAAAAGTAAATAACAATGATTTTATCATTATATCCGACACTTCAAAGTTTTCAAATTTCTCATTTATATATATATATATATAGTGGAATGGGGACAAAAGTGGTTAGTCGCGTTCAATGCTGCCAAGACTAAACTAGTTTCATTCAATAATTACAAGAAACCCTCTCTACCACCCATAGCAATGGCCAACGACTCTTTATCTGAGAGTCCATCTTTCAAACTCCTTGGCCTAACGTTCACAGGAAACATGAGTTGGAACAATTACATTGAAGGCATTGCCAGGGCCGCTGCAAGAAAGGTAGGCTCTCTCTACCGTGCTAGAAAACTACTAACACCCGAAAGTATCCTGTACCTCTATAAGGCCACCATTCGCCCATGTATGGAGTATTGCTGCCACATCTGGGCTGGTGCATCTGCTACTAGTCTCTCGCTCCTTGACAAGGTTCAAAAGAGAGTCGCAAACCTGATAGGCCCTGAACTGGCATCTAAGCTTCAGCCTCTGTCCCATCGACGAAGTGTTGCATCCCTCTGCCTTTTCTACAAGTATTTTAGTGGTGAATGCTCTGACGAACTGCAATCACTTGTGCCCTCACGACGCGAGCACCCTCGACAAACCCGACAGGCTACTAGATCCCACCCCCCTAGAGATCCCTAGATGTAAAAGATCTTTTTACTCCAATAGTTTCTTCCCCAGAACCGCAAGACTCTGGAATTCCATTCCAGGTCCCTGCTTCCCCAACAGTACTGACGTGCAGAAGTTCAAGTGTAACGTGAACCGACACCTTGCTGCCCAAATCCCTACATAGTACCCCAGTAGTTGTTGCCCCTGATAGTAGCCCCCTACACCAAAGTGGCAATTTGCCTTGTTTGGGGTGAAAATGTAATAAAAAAAATATATATATATATATATATATATATATAAATATATATATACATATATATATATATATATATATATATATATATATATATATATATATATATATATATATATATATATATATAAGCGAAATAAGCCACTGATAGACTTAAGATAAAAAAATCCTGATGGATTTTACTTGAAGTAATACTTTCAAGGTGATCCTAGCCAAAAAGGAAAAGCTCAATATATAAGAATAAAGCAATACATATGTTTGGTGGTTAAATTATAAATTCTGAAAAAGAATACCTAAAGAGACATATATTCGATTTAAGAATTTATTGGTTGACAAAAGGAATATATAGAAGGGGTTATGTTAATTTCCGTAATCCATGGATTTTCAATAAAGGAAATGAAATGCGGTTAGCAAAATGTTCAGCTGTGTATGGACGCTTATTTTGCTTTTCAGCTCAATTATTGAAAAAACTTTTTTGAGTGGTTGTGGATAAATATATGGAAAAAATATACGAAAGCAGAAGTTGATACAACCTGGGAAGTCCATTATCGGATGGAGTACAATGTCCTTCTGGGTTATAAATAAAGGTGGGCAGAAAATAGTTCCAGGGGAGAAGGTAATATCCCCATATAGAAAAAACGTATTGCTCCTTATTGATTGTTCCAAAGGTATACGGGGTAACCGTATTCGTTAGTGCTTTGAGTTCTTAATCGAAGCCAATCAACAAGCAACTGCTCGGGAACTTGCTTCTGAATTAGACGATACGTATACGACGATTCCCAACTAATTCAGAGAGATTTGAAAGAAAGAAATCTTGATAATTCGGCCCCAGGAATTGGACGATAACCCAAAGAAACGATGTTGTAAAGTGTAATCTTCTCTTCTTTTACCCAATAAGAAAGACCCGTTTTTATACCGTGTTGTGAGTTGCGGTGGATAGTGGGCATTTTAAGACAACGGCCGACGCCCAGCTCAGTGGTTAGACGCTGACGAAGCAGCTCAACACTCTCCGAAGCCAGAGTTGCACCACAAACGTTAATGCTGACTGTTTTATGGTCTGCGACTTATAGTTTTTTGGAATGCAGACGGAAAAATAACGGCCACGGAGTGTTGTCAACAAATGGATGAAATGAATCAGAGACTTCGGCAACAACATTCAGCCTTAGTCACCAGAACATTTCTAATTCTTCTCCATGACACTGCTGGACTAGTAAGCCGAACCTGTAAATTTTGAAAGATTTGGGTTACGAAACTTTGCCTCATCCGCCATAATCTCCAGATTTCTCACCTACCGATTCCAACTTTTTCAGCATCTCGACAATTTTTGCGTGAGAAATGCTTAAAAACATAGCGATATCAAAAGTACCTTCAGTGACTTAATCACTACCAGAACATAATAGTTTTCGTTACTGGCATAAGTACACTTGTTTTGCGTTGCCAAATTGTGTTGATGCTGACGCTGCTTATTTCGATCAATAAATTTTGTTTAAACCGAGATATGTTACGCTGAATTTATCAGTTAAAAACTGCAAGCACCTTCTTATCAACCTGGTTTTAAATAATAGATGACAGGTGAATTTATAATTCACTTGTCGTCCCTTTGTTAAAAATATGGAATCGATCGGTCGTCGAATACAAACTTCAAGCAAGGGCGCACGATCGACAGAGTTTTATAATTATATAGATAAATTAAAGTAAATTATATAATGGAAATAATATTTTAATTGTTTCAGAAAAGAAAAATTGCATCGTAAATCGATTTTTATATTTGGTCATGCCTGATATGTTTGGAAAATTATGTATACAGGCAAGTAGTCGACGGATTTGTCATTCACACGCATATATCTAGTGAATCTGATACCCATACACTGCAAAATCGCGCTTGTTATTTGAATAAGCGGTAATTGTTATTTTTATTTACAAAAAATCTACACATATCTAGGCCCGAAAGCCACGGTAGGATAAGTGTTAATGAGTGTACACTAGTAACTGGGACAATATCATAGTAACCATTGGTAGTGGAACTTTGGTAAATTGGATTATTTAAGAGGAATGCCTCATAAAGAACTGGCTTACGTTGGACTTGCAGACGACCAAATTGTAGTAAACTGTAAAGCAGGAATACGGAGCAGAGTTCCATAGGCGTGCAGTTCTAAGAAATAAACTTTTTTCATAGAATATACTTTTAGGTTTAGGCATAGACAAAAAGGTGGGAAAATTATTGATATGGATTTCAACACGACGAGTGTTTTTCATGAATGTTTGGCGAAGAGGGACTGTAGATTGAAGCTCAAACGAGCACTTGCCATGAAAATAAGGATGAAACAGAGACAGATTCGCACCGTCTCCTTTGTGGGAAAGGGGTTCTGGATCGTTAAAAGGGCATCCTTCACTAGGCTACGATGTCTATTTTGAACTCTGACAAGGCATGATGAGGCTTTGCTTTGAATTTGATACCCCCAAATTCGAAGCTATCTCTTTACATCCCTTCCTTTTCATAACCTATAATACTTTCATAAATCAGAGTCCATTTTCTGTAGGCTGTTTTTGAACCAAGTAAACGACGGGTACTTTTGCTAGTGTATATATATATATATATATATATATATATATATATATATATATATATAGTAAGTTTGGACAAAAGATATGGAGATTTACAGAATTTTCCACAATACATCTTTGTTAGGTTTCGTCAGGCTATTTCTGTAGTGTATTGAATCCTCACGAAACTTTATTGTCATATATATTTTTAAAACTTACGTAGCAAGAACTGTCTAAGTAAATACTGAAAATATTTACATAAAACTTTCTGTAAATACAGAAAATTATATATATATATATATATATATATATATATATATATATATATATATATATATATATATAGTGCGTGTGTGGGTGCCATATATATAATGTAAGCTTGATTTCTTTAAAGAGCGGTCCACTCTGCAGAAGTAAAAGAAAGATACCAATATATGACGACATAAAATAGATGTTTTTACTTCTGTACATTTGAACTCCCTGTAAAGGCAACCACGGACGATGTCGTTTCCCTTAGATTAAGCAGGAATTTCAGTTAACAATAAGCTTGGCTAGGTAGAATTACTCACGTGTAACTAACGAATTGAAATCCGCAGCCTCTTTGAGACTATACTCACTGCAAGTCGGTATTTTCCCATTCTCTCCATAAAAACGTGCATCCGACATAAAGTCATTGTTGTCTAAAAGGTAGAATAAGTAGAAGTGCATAATGGCGTCCCACGGACAGGTCGTGGCCGACGAGTAAGTGATTGAGCGCTGGGCGGAGAGGCAGAGACAAAGATCGGTTTGTTGTGGAACCGTTGGACACACTGACTTTGATTAACGTTAGTATCAACGAATCATCCTATTTGTTGTCAAGAGGCGGTTGATGGCCCCTGTCACTGCGGCGAATAGAATCGTCGGGTTAAAGCATTAAAAAAAAAAGAAAGATTGTCAATAAGGGTCATCGAACGGTGTCACATGACTCTCCAAAGATGCGAGACAGCACTGGTGCCAAGGAAGGTTTAATGTCTTTTTTGCTGTTTTTTATGGTCAATAAATAAAGTCCCACCAACGTGTAAGCAGATATAAAACTTGTCGCCAAGCGCCGCCATGAATACGCACATGAAAAAAAAAACAGGTGCATGCATGCATATATGGTACATACACACATACACACATACATACACACATATATACATACATACATATGCACGTAGACACACTCCTGTAGACACATTATAGTTAAGTTTCCCATTATATGGATATGCTTGAAATTTAGCATTTTCAGGTTTCTTTATTTCATTATATATTTGCAATAGCTTTCCAAAGATACCGCTGTTTTATGAGAAAGATCGATCGTGTGCAGGTATCGGATGTCTATCCGGACATCATTTTCAAAAGAATCGTCGTTAGTCGCCGTTTTCAGCGGTTAGATGTTTTCTATTTTCGAAGTCGATCATATTTATGGCGTCACCAAATCAATCGACACTTTTCTTCCGGTATAGTTCCTAACTAATGGAGACGTGTTCATTGACATTAGCTCAATGAAGTAGTCTAGGATTGCTTTCTCGTGTAATTTCGTACAGCGCTAAGAAAATAACTAGTGGTACATTTATTTGTGTTTTTATTTGAAGTTTGCTTTTAGTCTAGTTGACTAAAAAAAACATGTTGATTTTTATCTATTTATTTTTTTATTACATTTTTCACCCCAAACAAGGCATATTGCAACTTTGATGTAGGGGGCTACTATCAGGGACCTAAGTCCCAGGGGTGCTATGTAGGCAGTTTAGCAGTAAGATTTCTGTTTACATTACTCTTGAACTTCTGCATGTCAGTACAGTTGAGGAAGCAGTCTTATATGGCGATTCTGTTATGTTCTTACTTTACAAACTCTTGATTTTTTTCTGTTGTTTTTTTTGTTTTTTTTTTACATTTATTATTTCAGGTTCTACATCGAAATCCCGTACGATTCGCTCACGTGCAAAGGGAAAAAGGCAAAAGACAAAGGGATAAGCGTGGGGTCATTTTCCCATCAGATGCTGATTATGTTTATTTATTATCCCAATGAGCATAAGCAGAAGTCTCTTTCGATATGCAAGGGAAGCAACTCACAGTTACACTAAACAGACTTCATTTTCTTGCCCTCTAGATTAAGGTAATGTATTGGTCCCCCGAGAAAAGGTGGGTGGACCTGTAAATTTACCCTTGTCTGTTTGTCCGTTCATCTATGCGTACTTTTCTCAATAACTACGTCTTGGAATTCTTTTGAAATTTTGCACAAATATTAAACAGGATATGAGTAAAAAAGTAACAGAACAGATTTTCTGGGAAAGCTCCGGTTGCCTTTCTATGGTGCCTTTCGTGTTAAAATCGCAAAAATTGACACGTTTGTGCTTATTAAAAGAAAGTTGATGCCTTGGATTTTTATAAAACTTTCTGAAAAGTTGTAACTTATTTCTATATAAATTTGTTTGTTTATACTTCGCGATAACTCTTGGGTGTGCACACTGTATTTTTTGGGGCAATTTTATCATATTTTTCAATTTTTATTTTTGTGTATGTCTATTTAACAGTTTTGCATGATGCTGAACTCAAATGAAAATATGTTAAGGACCTGGGGACGTTTTGGGCTAAATGAGGGGGGCAAATGATGGACAGTGATTTATTTTTTTGCATGGTGCAGAACTGAAATTTACATACGGTAATGGCTAAAACTGCACTGTTTGTTCATTTTAACCAGGATTTGTCGTCCCCTGGGGACGTTTGGGGCAAAATAAGTAGGGGAAATTCTGAACTTAGTCGTTTTTATTCCTCGTTTACTGTGCACGAATGCCCATGCATGCTTCACTGGTTTTTTTTAATCAATCTACAGTGAACCTTTCTGGAGAGTTGGATTTGCACGAAAAACCCGATTACCAGCAAACACCATCTCTACTCTGTGGAGATCCCTTAATGTTGGAAAGACTTCTGCTCTAATACCCCCTCCCTTCCAACTGTTAGCCTTGGGAGTTCCTTCCCGATTTCCTGCCCCCTTACTGTAATGACATGCAGTGTTATGTGAACAAATACCTCGCTGCTCAAATCCCTACATAGAGTAGATTTGGTTTCAAATAGAAGCCCGTTATTCCTAAATGATTCTAGGCCTTGTTTGATGCGAATAACAGTAAAAAAGGAAGGAAAATATATGTTATGTCATTAATTCTACGTATAATGCATGCACCTGGCAATCTCTTATACTTTAACATGATAGGATACTTACTTCTCTGCCTAAAGATTCGGATAGATATATGCGCGAGCTTGAAGTCTATGTTAGTACCCTCTTGAATCGGATAATCAAACGTTTATGTGCTATCGATTAGCCTTTCATCACTGCATTAGGTACTTATATTTTCTTTTTCCTTCTCCCTCGAGTCAGGGCTGTACCCTAATGTCTCTAATAGTATAGATGAAGCACTTTGCTTAGATATTATTGCCAAAATACATGGTTATGGTGTACTTTAATATCAAACCATAAACATAAGCATGGATGTCAGGTTGGACGCTCTACTTTTCTATAGCCCATTCCATCGCACAGACAGTATGTTCCAAACTCGCTCCCGATCGTGAACACCAGCAGGTTTCACCTCTACATCTATTCCTCAACACCGTTCTCGAGGATTGTGTGAGTAGTGTACACGCGGACCACCTAGTAGTATCAGTTGACGTCCCACTTAAAGTCCATCCCAAATATGAGGACGCATTGCTCAGAATAACAGGGTACTACAAGAGGACAAACTGGGAGACCATCAAAGAACATACTAGAGATTTCCCATCGATCAATATCTTCTCTCCTTCTACTGACATGCGTGCCAATGAGACGACTGCATGGTTGAAAGCGGGCATTGAAACACATGTTCCACCACGGAAGTATTATAGAAAGTCCTACTCACCCCAATGGTTCACTACAGATTGTGTAGTTACCATTGTACAAAGACATCGTGCATTCGATCGAATCGTACACCATAAGTCAAGGGCAAACAAGCAAACATTTATAGATGCAAGAAATCATTGTAAGAGAGAAATAGCCAGGATAAAGCATGCTGAAATAACCAGTGAATGCATAGAATCGCAAAAGACAGAAACTCGTGATTTTTGGAAAATTTATTATAGTGTAATGAATAAAATGTAATCACAATCCAACAACCAGAAGGTTGCACGCACAGAAACCAAGAAGGCGGAACTACAATTGTTCTCTTTCCTTGAAAAGGGCGGTTCGGATAAGATGTTATAACTGTTCGTCAATTCAAACCGGAAATGGAACATATATATTAAATTTGCTAATAAGCAGCTAAAATGTGATTGGATAATTCTACCGCTCCAGAACTTACCTCACTCCAGAAGCAATGCTGCATTTGTATAGAAGTTTTATACGTCATAACATAGAGTACTGTTGCCATATCGTGAAAGGTACTTTCATACCTTGGTAGAGTACAAAACTGACTTCGGAATCTAGTGGAGCGTATTCTTTTTTTCTTCAGAATATCTTTCTCACTGCAAAGAAGTTAAGAGTATTTCTGTATATAGTTATTGTCATAATTATGAGTTCCAATCTATAGGTTATACTGCAAAACATCTGCAACAAAAGTCGGTATCACTGTTACCAACTCCTATCGTGTTATTTCACTACCCCCTTTACACTCATTTACTCGTACCTTGAAGAATATTTGGGTGTTGATAATCGAGGACTCGTTCGTACATTATACCTAAAAAATGAAGAGTCGTCTAATCTATTAGTTTTGTAATCTTGTTATTTTACTTTTAACTAAATTATTACTTTAATCCTTTCTTACTGTGTGTTTATCCAACCAATATTTAATATTCAGTAATGTCTTCATAAACACTTAGGACACAACGGACCCGTTATTCAGCTACTACGCAAATTATTACCATTACAAGTAGATAAAAATATGAAGATGCTTTACTTTTGTATTTTTTACTTCTGTATTTTTTACATCTGTATTTTTTAATTCTGTATTATTTACTTCTGTATTTTTTACTTCTGTATTTTTTACTTCTGTATTTTTACTTCTGTATTTTTACATCTGTATTTTTTACATCTGTATTTTTTACTTCTGTATTTTTTACTTCTGTATTTTTTACTTCTAGATTTTTACTTCTGTATTTTTTACTTCTGTATTTTTTACTTCTGTATTATTTACTTCTGTATTTTTTACATCTGTATTTTTTACTTCTGTATTTTAACATCTGTATTTTTTACTTCTGTATTTTTTACTTCTATATTTTACTTCTGTATTTTTTACTTCTGTATTATTTACTTCTGTATTTATATTCTTCTGTATTTTTCTTCTGTATTTTTTACTTCTGTATCATTTACATCTGTAATTTTTACTTCTGTATTATTTACTTCTGTAATATTTACTTCTGTATTTTTTACTTCTGTATTTTTTACTTCTGTATTTTTTACTTCTGTATTTTTTTTACTTCTGTATTATTTACATCTGTATTTTTTACTTCAGTATTTTTTACTTCTGTATTTTTTACTTCTGTATTTTTACATCTGTATTTTTTACATCTCTATTTTTTACTTCTGTATTTTTTACTTCTGTATTTTTACTTCTGTATTTTTTACTTCTTTATTTTTTCTTCTATATTTTTTACATCTGTATTTTTTACTTCTGTATTTTTACTTCTGTATTTTTCACATCTGTATTTTTACTTCTGTATTTTTTACATCTGTATTTTTTACTTCTGTATTATTTACATCTGTATTTTTTACTTCTGTATTTTTTAGTTCTGTATTTTTTACTTCTGTATTTTTTACTTCTGTATTTTTTACTTCTGTATTTTTTACTTCTGTATTTTTACTTCTGTATTTTTTACATCTGTATTTTTTACTTCTGTATTTTTTACTTCTGTATTTTTTACTTCTGTATTTTTTACATCTGTATTTTTTACTTCTGTATTTTTTACTTCTGTATTTTTTACTTCTGTATTATTTACTTTTGTATTATTTACTTCTGTATTTTTTACTTCTGTATTTTTTTACTTCTGTATCATTTACTTCTGTATTTTTTACTTCTGTATTTTTTACTTCTGTATTTTTTCATCTGTATTTTTACTTCTGTATTTTTTTACTTCTGTATTATTTACTTCTGTATCTTTTTACTTCTGTATTATTTACTTCTGTATTTTTTACTTCTGTATTTTTTACTTCTGTATTTTTTTACTTCTGTATTTTTTTACTTCTGTATTTTTTACTTCTGTATTTTTTACTTCTGTACTTTTTTACTTGTGTATTTTTTTACTTGTGTATTTTTTACTTGTGTATTTTTTACTTCTTTATTATTTACTTCTGTATTTTTTACCTCTGTATTTTTTACTTCCGTATTTTTTACTTCTGTATATTTTACTTCTGTATTTTTTACTTCTGTATTTTTTACGTCTGTATTTTTTTACTACTGTATTTTTACTTCTGTATTTTTTACTTCTGTATTATTTATTTCTGTATTATTTACTTCTGTATTTTTCACATCTGTATTTTTTACTTCAGTATTTTTTACTTCTGTATTTTTTACGTCTGTATTTTTTACTTCTGTATTATTACCATCTGTATTTTTTACTTCTGTATTTTTTACTTCTGTATTATTTACATCTGTATTTTTTACTTCTGTATTTTTTACTTCTGTATTTTTTACTTCTGTATTATTACCATCTGTATTTTTTACTTGTGTATTTTTTACTTCTGTATTATTTACTTCTGTATTATTTACTTCTGTATTTTTTACTTCTGTATTTTTTTACTTCTGTATTTTTTACTTCTGTATTTTTTACTTCTGTATTTTTTACTTCTGTATTATTTACTTCTGTATTATTTACTTCTGTATTTTTTCCATCTGTATTTTTACTTTTGTATTTTATACTTCTGTATTTTTTACTTCTGTATTTTTACTTCTGTATTTTTTACTTTTTTATTGTTTACTTCTTTATTTTATACTTCTGTATTTTTTACTTCTGTATTTTTTACTTCTGTATTATTTACTTCTGTATTTTTTACTTCTGTATTTTTACTTCTGTATTTTTTACTTCTGTATTTTTTACTTCTGTATTTTTTACTTCTGTGTTATCCATAGTGTTATAGCAAAACACCACACTTCCACTGACCAAAATGACATAAACTTCATTAAAGCTGCGTTTTATGACTAAATTCACACACACACGCACACACACACACACACACACATATATATATATATATACTGAATGTATATATATATCCTATATATATTACTGTGTGTGTGCATATATGTATATACATATATAAGAGCAAATAGTTAATAAAACATGTTAAAAGGCACTTTGAAAAAGAGTTAAAAACATTTAATTTGAAAAGGAAAAACTAAATGAGTGAATGTATATATATATATAAATATATATATATATAATTATGTATATATATGTTTGGTTTCCTAGGTATAGCTCCCCTGAAACCCCTTACGTTTATTAAAGATTTCTCTATGAAGGACAGGATATATTACGTGGGGGTTATGGCTATAATTATGCTTCAGGGTGTAAGTATTTTTGATTTTAAAGTATACATTTCGTGTTCTAAGTTCTCAACAAGTAATGCATATAACTTACACATTGTTGATTTGATAATATAGCCGCATGTTATAACAGGATAACTCACTTTTATTTGTAAAATTATAGAATAAACTGCAATAAAGGGATGAACTTTATGAAATTGATATAAAAACGCAGTTTGACCATTATAGATCAAAGTAAAGACACCATCCAACTAAAATATAGCCATAACCCCGCCAAGATGCTTCATCCAGCCTTGAATATATTCAACCTTCTCTCCTCTCGTATTATTCTTTAACCCTCTTACTCATCGTTTTTTTTATTTACAAAATAATTTAATCTTAATTTTTACTTCAATATTGTACCTTTTTCCCGTCTTATAAAGTCGTGTACCTTAATTAAGATTCCACGGAAACATGTATGAATATATGTAACAAAAATGCGTGTATAATAAACACTTATATATATATATATATATATATATATATATATATTATATATGCACATATATATATATGCATATATATATATATGCATATATATATATATATATATATATATATATATATATATATATATATATATATATATATATATACAAGCAATAGTACCCTTCGATGACTTGGTTGAAAAACAGCCTACAGAAAACGGACTCTGATTTATGAAAGTATAATAGGTTATGAAAAGGAAGGGTTGTAAATACATAGCTTCGAATTTGGAGGTATCAAAACCAAAGCAAAATATGATGATGCCTTGGTCTATAAGATTGCCATCTATCAATGCCTACATCCCCTCTTGTTTGGACTTAGAAATTTTTCACTTGAATACACTCTGAGATGCCTTGGTCTATAAGATTGTCACCTATCTATACCTACATCCCCTCTTGTTTGGACTTAGAAATTTTTCAATTGAATATACGCTGAGATGCCTTGGTCTATAAGATTGTCACCTATCTATACCTACATCCCCTCTTGTTTGGACTTAGAAATTTTTCAATTGAATATACGCTGAGATGCTTTGGTCTATAAGATTGTCACCTATCTATACCTACATCCCCTCTTGTTTGGACTTAGAAATTTTTCAATTGAATACACGCTGAGATGCCTTGGTCTATAAGATTTTCACCTATCTATACCTACATCCCCTCTTGTTTGGACTTAGAAATTTTTTAATTGAATTCACTCTGAGATGCTTTGGTCTATAAGATTGTCACCTATCTATACCTACATCCCCTCTTGTTTGGACTTAGAAATTTTTCACGTGAATACACGCTGAGATGCCTTGGTCTATAAGATTGTCACCTATCTATACCTACATCCCCTCTTGTTTGGACTTAGAAATTTTTCACTTGAATACACGCTGAGATGCCTTGGTCTATAAGATTGCCATCTATCAATGCCTACATCCCCTCTTGTTTGGACTTAGAAATTTTTCAATTGAATACACTCTGAGATGCCTTGGTCTATAAGATTGTCACCTATCTATACCTACATCCCCTCTTGTTTGACTTAGAAATTTTTCAATTGAATACACTCTGAGATGCCTTGGTCTATAAGATTGTCACCTATCTATACCTACATCCCCTCTTGTTTGGACTTAGAAATTTTTCAATTGAATTCACTCTGAGATGCTTTGGTCTATAAGATTGTCACCTATCTATACCTACATCCCCTCTTGTTTGGACTTAGAAATTTTTCAATTGAATACACTCTGAGATGCCTTGGTCTATAAGATTGTCACCTATCTATACCTACATCCCCTCTTGTTTGGACTTAGAAATTTTTCAATTGAATACACGCTGAGATGCCTTGGTCTATAAGATTGTCACCTATCTATACCTACATCCCCTCTTGTTTGGACTTAGAAATTTTTCACTTGAATACACTCTGAGATGCCTTGGTCTATAAGATTGTCACCTATCTATACCTACATCCCCTCTTGTTTGGACTTAGAAATTTTTCAATTGAATACACGCTGAGATGCCTTGGTCTATAAGATTGTCACCTATCTATACCTACATCCCCCTCTTGTTTGGACTTAGAAATTTTTCACGTGAATACACGCTGAGATGCCTTGGTCTATAAGATTGTCACCTATCTATACCTACATCCCCTCTTGTTTGGACTTAGAAATTTTTCAATTGAATATACGCTGAGATGCCTTGGTCTATAAGATTGTCACCTATCTATACCTACATCCCCTCTTGTTTGGACTTAGAAATTTTTCAATTGAATACACGCTGAGATGCCTTAATTGTCACCTATCTATACCTACATCCCCTCTTGTTTGGACTTAGAAATTTTTCAATTGAATATACGCTGAGATGCTTTGGTCTATAAGATTGTCACCTATCTATACCTACATCCCCTCTTGTTTGGACTTAGAAATTTTTCAATTGAATACACGCTGAGATGCCTTGGTCTATAAGATTGCCATCTATCAATGCCTACATCCCCTCTTGTTTGGACTTAGAAATTTTTCACTTGAATACACTCTGAGATGCCTTGGTCTATAAGATTGTCACCTATCTATACCTACATCCCCTCTTGTTTGGACTTAGAAATTTTTCAATTGAATATACGCTGAGATGCCTTGGTCTATAAGATTGTCACCTATCTATACCTACATCCCCTCTTGTTTGGACTTAGAAATTTTTCAATTGAATATACGCTGAGATGCTTTGGTCTATAAGATTGTCACCTATCTATACCTACATCCCCTCTTGTTTGGACTTAGAAATTTTTCAATTGAATACACGCTGAGATGCCTTGGTCTATAAGATTTTCACCTATCTATACCTACATCCCCTCTTGTTTGGACTTAGAAATTTTTTAATTGAATTCACTCTGAGATGCTTTGGTCTATAAGATTGTCACCTATCTATACCTACATCCCCTCTTGTTTGGACTTAGAAATTTTTCACGTGAATACACGCTGAGATGCCTTGGTCTATAAGATTGTCACCTATCTATACCTACATCCCCTCTTGTTTGGACTTAGAAATTTTTCACTTGAATACACGCTGAGATGCCTTGGTCTATAAGATTGCCATCTATCAATGCCTACATCCCCTCTTGTTTGGACTTAGAAATTTTTCAATTGAATACACTCTGAGATGCCTTGGTCTATAAGATTGTCACCTATCTATACCTACATCCCCTCTTGTTTGACTTAGAAATTTTTCAATTGAATACACTCTGAGATGCCTTGGTCTATAAGATTGTCACCTATCTATACCTACATCCCCTCTTGTTTGGACTTAGAAATTTTTCAATTGAATTCACTCTGAGATGCTTTGGTCTATAAGATTGTCACCTATCTATACCTACATCCCCTCTTGTTTGGACTTAGAAATTTTTCAATTGAATACACTCTGAGATGCCTTGGTCTATAAGATTGTCACCTATCTATACCTACATCCCCTCTTGTTTGGACTTAGAAATTTTTCAATTGAATACACGCTGAGATGCCTTGGTCTATAAGATTGTCACCTATCTATACCTACATCCCCTCTTGTTTGGACTTAGAAATTTTTCAATTGAATACACTCTGAGATGCCTTGGTCTATAAGATTGTCACCTATCTATACCTACATCCCCTCTTGTTTGGACTTAGAAATTTTTCAATTGAATACACGCTGAGATGCCTTGGTCTATAAGATTGTCACCTATCTATACCTACATCCCCTCTTGTTTGGACTTAGAAATTTTACAATTGAATACACGCTGAGATGCCTTGGTCTATAAGATTGTCACCTATCTATACCTACATCCCCCTCTTGTTTGGACTTAGAAATTTTTCAATTGAATACACGCTGAGATGCCTTGGTCTATAAGATTGTCACCTATCTATACCTACATCCCCTCTTGTTTGGACTTAGAAATTTTTCAATTGAATACACGCTGAGATGCCTTGGTCTATAAGATTTTCACCTATCTATACCTACATCCCCTCTTGTTTGGACTTAGAAATTTTTCAATTGAATACACGCTGAGATGCCTTGGTCTATAAGATTGTCACCTATCTATACCTACATCCCCTCTTGTTTTGACTTAGAAATTTTTCACGTGAATACACGCTGAGATGCCTTGGTCTATAAGATTGCCATCTATCAATGCCTACATCCCCTCTTGTTTGGACTTGGAAATTTTTCACTTGAATACACTCTGAGATGCCTTGGTCTATAAGATTGTCACCTATCTATACCTACATCCCCTCTTGTTTGACTTAGAAATTTTTCAATTGAATACACTCTGAGATGCCTTGGTCTATAAGATTGTCACCTATCTATACCTACATCCCCTCTTGTTTGGACTTAGAAATTTTTCAATTGAATTCACTCTGAGATGCTTTGGTCTATAAGATTGTCACCTATCTATACCTACATCCCCTCTTGTTTGGACGTAGTAGTAGTAGTCCAGCCAGCGGACTAAGGTCGGGGGAAGAGGGCGTGGCAGTGAGAGACGGGTGCAAAGTCGTATCACTCCTTCTGAAGCCAGCCAAGCCTTTTAAATTGAAAATATTAATGTGTGTATTTTGAAATGTAAATCACTGGTGACCATGTTTGTACAGGCGGCATATGAAAGGGGCCAACCCTCAGTTTGTTCAGGTATGCTGAAAACGAATATCGCAAGGAAAATTAGCAGAGACAAATAGTTTTGGATCTAGTTTTATTAATGTGTGTATTTTGACATGTAAATCACTGGTGACCATGTTTGTACAGCCGGAATATGAAAGGGGCCAACCCTCAATTTGGTCAGGAATGCTGAAAACGAATATTCGTATATTAATTTTAGGTGAGTAAATTAAGAAGTTGTATATATATATATATATATATATGTATATATATATAACTACTTCATTTACTCACATAAAATTAATATACGAATGTATAGATTTATGCGTAAACTTTAAGTATTTACTTCAAAACTGCTCAATACGTTGGTAGAGCTCGTTAGTAATTTATGAAATATATATGGCGATTTAGCTACACTGAATATTCGGCGTTTCATCCACTATAGGATTCGTTAGCCTGACGAATCCTATAGTGGATGAAACGCCGAATATTCAGTGTAGCTTAATCGCCATATATATTTCATAAATTAATCTCTCTCTATATATATATATATTTATTTGTTAGTACATTTTCATATGGTTTTTAAAGGTAGATAACTCTTATTTTTATTATCTCCCTTGAGAAAGCACACACACACATATATATGTACACTTAATCATTTATTGAAAGCCACAGGATGCATTTTTTGACTATAAATGCATTTGTATCATTAAATGTAACATTCCCATTGGCTATCCCACAAGTAGAGGGTTTTTTAGGATATCTCAGAGTCCAAAATGGGTCAAAATTACCCCAAAATTAGCCAAAAATGGTCGGAAATCACGGATTTTCCAAAATGCACCTCCCAAGCCACACAGGGTGCAATTTTTGACCATTAATGGCTCTATATCATTAAATCTAACATTCTCACTGGCTATCCCACCTATATAGGGCTTTTCAAGGTATCTTAAGGGTCCAAAATGGGTCAAATTTACCCAAACATTAGCCAAAAATGGACAAAAATCACGGATAATCCCCAAAATGCAGGTATTATTATTAATAATTAATAAAAGCTTTTATTTTATTAAAAAATTTATAAAACAATATATTTATGAAATTATAAAAATAAGTTATTTTTTGAAATTTAAAAATTAGTTTTTTATAAATATATGTGTATGAAAGCATAAAAATAAAATTATTGATATCAAAATTACAATTTTTCAAACATCATAAAAAAAAACGTATCCAATACATAATACCCCCAAAATAGTTAAAAGAATATATATATATATATATATATATATATATATATATATATATATATATATATATATATCTATATAAATAAAATGAACTGAGCGTGCTGGACAATTCACATTATATTTTCACGTTCGTGCCGACCTACCGCTAGCATATATATATATATATATATTAAATTTTAAAAGGTGTTTTTAAAAATTCTTCAAAAAAAAACTATTTTCAATAATTGTTGGTTAAAATTACACTGAAAAACTTTTAAATGATTATTTAAAAAAAAAAAGAAACTTTAATAATTATTATCTATATATAAAGGGCAAAATGTGTGTGTATGTTTTGCAAAAACTTTCGATATACGCGATGGATCTTTACGAGATTGGTATCTAAGCTTCAGCCTCTGTCCCATCAACGAAATGTTGCATCCCTCTGCCTGTTCTACAAGTATTTTAATGGTGAATGCTCTGGCGAACTGCAGACACTTGTGCCCCCCACGACGTAGACACCCTTGACAAACCCGACAGGCAGCTAAATCCCACCTCCACACAGTAGAGATCCCTAGATGTAAAAGATCTTTCTACTCCAGTAGTTTCTTCCCCAGAACCGCTTGACTCTGGAATTCCATTCCAGGTCCCTGCTTCCCCAACTGTACTGACATGCAGAAGTTCAAGTGTAACGTGAACCGACATCTTGCTGCCCAAATCCCAACATAGTACCCCAGTAGTTGCTGCCCCTGATAGTAGCCCCCTACACCAAAGTGGCAATGTGTCTTGTTTGGGGTGAAAATGTAATAAAAAAAAATTTTTTTTTAAAAGTGTGATCCTTCGGACGACAAATATCGAAAAATTGGCCAAAACCTTAATTCCTTTACCTTAAACTGGCCACTTTTCTACAAGGAGGGGTCTTTTTTTTTTTCGCTGATATTCCGTGAATTTCAGTGGAGGCATCGGCTAAAACGTTAGTTTTTTTTTTTTCCTCCTTCGCATTACGGGTTCGAGTCTGCCTTCCTGCCAACTACCACATTTTTTTTTTAACACATTTCTCCACCCAAGCTATTGTTGTTTTGTCCCCCCCCCTACCACCAGGGTGTCCTTACTATGCCTCCACACACCCGGACAACGCCGGGTACCCCTGCTAATATATACAAAATCTAGACAAATTAAAATAGCATATTTAAGCGTATTTTATACCAGGCAAAGCCGGGCGCTAGTTACAAATATAAAAAAAAAGATTGGAAAAACCTACTAAAAAAAAGAATACATGCACAAGAGTGTAAGAGAAAAAGAATTGGAGGAAATGATTTTTCTTGTCACCTCTTCCGGTAGCAGTCACGCAGTAAGTTAGGAAGTATGTTAGCTGACTATAACCAAAATGGCAGATGAAACATTTTACCATTAAAATGTTGTTTTTTTTAATTTAAATAATACTGATTATGAAGGACTCGTTAAGGAACAGTTTTTTTTTTTATGCACCAGGAACGCTATTTTATTCTTAACAATTTTGTTATGAAATAAATGATTCGATTAACAATCAAACATTTTTAACTTTTAGTTGTGTAAAATAAATGACACTCACGTCGGATAGTGAAACGATAATTAATATTATCAAAATGATAATTAACATTAACAAAATGATAATTAACGTTATCAAAATGGTACTCCACAGTATTGAAACAATACTTAACATTATCGAAATGTTAATTAACATTATCGAAAGGCCAGCTGAACTTTTGGATGTTGTTGAAATCAATTTGAAATATGACATTTTTATGTAATGTCGTTATCTTGTTATGAATAAAAATGTTAAAATGTTATTTGATGATTGAATTTGATTTTCTTCGTTTTCTTGGAATTGTTTTACTTATTTTCTCTTTTCCTAATGATTTTTTTTATATTTTTTTATTATGTTTTTTCATGTTTTTTGTTTTTTTTTTAGTTTTTCGTGATTTTTTCCGTTATATATTTTTCATTATTTTTTAATATTATTTTTTCACAGTATACATTTTTAATTATTTTTTATATTATTATTTTACAGTATACATTTTTCTTTATTTTTTCATTGTTTTATTTATTTTTTACAGTATGTATTTTTCATTATTTTTTTATATTATTTTACAGTATACATTTTTCATTGTTTTTTTAAATTTTTTACAATATGTATTTTTCATTATTTATATTATTTTTTACAGTATGCATTTTTTATTTTTTCATTATTTTTTTATATTATTTTTTTTATTCTTTTTATATTATTTTTTAATTTTTTTATATTATTTTTTTACAGTATGTATTTTTCATTATTTTTTTATATTATTTTTTACAGTATGTAGTTTTCATTATTTTTTTATATTATTTTTTACAGTATGTAGTTTTCTATATTTTTTTTCATTATTTTTTACAGTATGTACTTTTCTATATTTTTTCATCATTTTCCATTGTTTTTCATTATTTTTCAGTATTGTTTTACATTATTTTTTATTTTTCATTATTTTTTTTTTCATTTTTAAAAAGTTTTTTCCATATTTTTTTCATTATTTTTTTTCATTATTTAAAATTTATTTATTTAATTTTTTTTTTTTCAGTATATATTTTTCAGGATTTAAAAACATTTTTTTAATTTGTTTTCATGATTTTTTTTTTTCATGTATCTGTTGATATTAAGTTTTTTTTTTCTGAGTTTTCTAAATTTCTTGTTTTGGTACGAGTGCATTTTGTGAACCGGACATATCGGAGCATTCATTCGCAATCAGAAATCAACAACGAACGTGAATGCAGTTACCCAATAACAAGCAACAAATAATATCCCTTTATGTCCGAGTAGCGATATGCCATGTTAGGGGTGAGAGTAAGTAAAAAAAAAAAAACACTAAGTATCGTCTGATTAGAAAGAAATATATCATCTTGTTATCATTTCAATTTTAATATTTTTCTTTTTAAAAAGTACAATGTCAGATTTTTATGCAAGATTAACGTATGAGGTGTACCTTCAATAAGTTTCCAGACTTTTTGTACAAAATTGTCATATGTTAAGTCTTGCGACATTATGTTGAACAAAGATGGCAGCGAAGAATCTTTAGCAATTCCTAGTAACAAAGATGGCGGTGAAGAATCAGTGCAGTTCCGATCTTGAGTGTTAAGCAATTCGCAGTAACAAAGATGGCGGCGAAGAATCAAATGCAGGTTTGTGACAGACGACAGCGAACTGATTGAATCCAAAATTCAACAATTTTTATGGTAACTTTGGAAGTTTCTGATCGGTTGGTTATTATAACTTGTGGTTATTATAACTTGTGGTTATCATAACTTGTGGTTATCATAACTTGTGGTTATCATAACTTGTGGTTATCATAACTTGTGGTTATAAAAACAATTACATCGAGAGTATCACCAGGACCGCTGCGAAGAAGGTAGGTTCTCTCTATCATGCTAGAAAGCTACTAACGCCTGAAAGTATCCTGTACCTCTATAAGGCCACCATTCGCCCATGTATGGAGTATTGTTGTCATATTTGGGCTGGTGCATCTGCTACTAGTCTCTCGCTCTCCTAGACAAGGTTCAAAAGAAAGTCGCCAACCTGATAGGTCCTGAACTATCATCTAAACTTCAGCCTCTGTCCCATCGACGAAATGTTGCATCCCTCTGCCTGTTCTACAAGTACTTTAACGGTGAATGCTCTGATGAACTGCAAGCACTTGTGCCCCCTCAACGTAAATAACCCCGACAAGCAACTAAATCCCACCCCTTCACAGTAGAGATCCCTAGATGTAAGAGGGCCTTCTACTCCAGTAGTTTCTTCCCCAGGACAGCAAGAAGAGGAAGAAATATGGGGAACAGGAAGTGACGTAGCTAGGTCGCTCTGAGTTAAAGGGCGACAATCGAGCTAGGCTGGGAGTTTTCAACTCCCACATGCTCCAGTAGTTTCTTCCCCAGAACGGCTGGACTTTGGAATTCCCTTCTGAGTTCCTGCTTTCCCAGCTGTACTGACATGCAGAAGTTCAAGTGTAACGTGAACCAACATCTTGCTGCCCAACTCCCTACATAGTACCCCTGTAGCTTATGTCCCTGATTGTAGCCCCCTACATCAAAGTGGCAGTGTGTCTTGTTTGGGGTGAAATTGTAAAAAAAATTTTTTTTTTAAATCAGTACAGTCTGGAAAACAGGTAGCAGGATTGGTTGTTGGTTGTTTTTATTTTACGGCATATCAACCCTTTTCGGGTTATTTAATGCCGAATCCAAAGATTTTGAAGAAAAAATTTTTTAATAGAATATATTTGTTGTTTTCACGTCGGTTTCTATTCAACCCATCGCAAGGAAAATTAACTGAGACAAATAGCTAGTTTTATTAATGCGTGTACTTTTGTAATGAAAATCACTGGTGACCATGTTTGTACAGGCGGCATATGAAAGGGGTCAACCCTCAATTTGGTCAGGAATGCTGAAAACGAATATTCGTATATTAATTTTAGGTGAGTAAATTAAGAAGTTGTGTATATATATATATATATATATATAACTACTTCATTTACTCACATAAAATTAATATACGAAAGTATAGATTTATGCATAAACTTTAAGTATTTACTTCAAAACTGCTCAATACGTTGGTAGAGCTCGTTAGTAATTTATGAAATATATATGGCGATTAAGCTACACTGAATATTCGGCGTTTCATCCACTATAGGATTCGTTAGCCTGACGAATCCTATAGTGGATGAAACGCCGAATATTCAGTGTAGCTTAATTGCCATATATATTTCATAAATTAACGAATCCTATAGTGGATGAAACGCCGAATATTCAGTGTAGCTTAATCGCCATATATATTTCATAAATTACTATATATATATATATATATATTTGTTAGTACATTTTCATGTTTTTTAAAGGTAGATAACTCTTATTTTTATTATCTCCCTTGAGAAAGCACACACACATATATATGTATATATATATATATACATATATTTGTGAGTATATTTTCATATGGTTTCCTAAAGGAAACTCTGACTTGATTTATCTGCCTTGATTAATATCTGAGAAGTTCTTTTTGTTTTAACTTATTTTAAAGCGTTTATTTACTTTGGAACATAACAAGTGTTCAGGCTCAAATTAGAACAAGACCGAGGTGACTGTCATGAGACCGTCGTCTCCCTGCATATTAAAACAAAGCCAACCTCCATACGTAGTTAATTGTCATGTCGAAAATAGTAATATATCCAAAAATTACGAAAACTCTACAAGTGCAGAGTTCTTTATAGTTCAAACCAATATTAAGTAATTTTTTTTTTTTTTTTTTTTTGGCATACATTATTGCTGATATTCATGCTGCTCCTCTTTGATCAAATTGTCTCTAGGATGGATTAGAGTTGGGGGTCAGGGTTAGCCTTTTTTTTTTTTATATTTGATATGTAATTCTATGTCGATTTTTTAAATCTTTTTGAATATGCTGAAAACGAATATCACAATTTAATTCGGGGCACATGATGTATAACAAATAGATAACACAGAAAATAGACTTATAGTTTTTAAAGGTTTATTAGAAGAAAAATATGTAACCCACAGTGAGGACCCTAACAGGTACTACCACTCCGGGTCAGAGTGGACCTGGGAGCAATGGTAATTAAAGGGTGGCTCCACACTCCCCAAGCCCGCTTATGGAGCTTTACCATCGGATACAGTTTAAGGTCATATCCAGGACCCTGAAGTGGCGGCGGCTATCCTGTTCTTGTAGAAATTTTGGATGGGAGTGGTCTTCTTCTGGGAGAAGTTTCGGCTGGTTGCTAAATAAAAAGAAAAAAGAGACAAGTTTTAATCCAACGGAAATGGAATCATGTCGTTACAAGTCCGAGTAATTTTGAAATGGATATATCTATAAAAGTGAAAGTGTACAACTTATAGTATAAACCACTGAAATGTTAGATATAGTTTCCTTGGCCATGGATCTAACGTAATAAATTCATATGACCCTTAATCAATAATGGTTAATGTGTCAAAGTTAAAAATAAAGGAAAACATATATATAAGTGTAATTATTACTTCACGCGACAAATAGCTAGGGGGTTGCTTTAATCCACGATGTATTTGTAAGTCATGCCGTGCTTTCTTTTCTCTAGCTTTAATTTAAACCTACGTCACTGCCAGTGGTCATACACGCAAACACGTAACGGGTTCTAGCCTTCCTCCCTGCTACCACGCGTTTTTTCGTTGTTTGGCTCAACACAAAACCCCCAAACTCCCACGGCTAAAATGCTAGTTTTGTACAAAGTACTGAGATGCCAGACAATTATGCTAGTTTAGAACTTTCAGGTCCAAGTAATCAGCCACATTTTTCAGTTTTGGGGCATAAATATTACTGCAAAGGCGTGTAAAGGGCAAACTCGAATTTGAGCGCAATCGTTATTCTAATAATTGCTCATTTTTAATATGCCATTATTATTATCATTTTCTTATATGGATCAGCAAGATATTTTTACTAGTAATAAGTTTATTTTTAGAACAGCTTATCACTTATTCTCTGGTATATTTTTGGTTTTAAAGTATTATTTTAGTATTAGTGTTTAATCTTTCAGTATTTATACAATTTAACATTTTGATATTTACATTTATGTCGAGGTTTAGTGTTTATTATTTGATCGGTTATAACTTAATTTAGCGCTAATTTATAAGTTATGTTTTAGTATCTAATCATGATTTTTTTGTTTTTAATTATTAGTTTTAGTTTTTATAGTTATTTAATATATTATAATTTATTAGAATATATTAACAGTAGTAAAATTATATTACTGATCCATAATGAAAATGATAATTATAGCTGGAACAATTACATCGAGAGCATTGCCAGGGCTGCTGCGAGGAAGGTGGGCTCTCTCTACCGTGCTAGAAAACTTCTAACACCCCAAAGTATCCTGTACCTCTCTAACAAGGCCACTATTCGCCCATGTATGGAGTATTGCTGTCATATTTGGGCTGGTGCATCGGCTACTAGTCTCTCGCTCCTTGACAGGGTTCAAAAGAGAGTCGCAAATCTGATAGGCCCTAAACTGGCATCTAAGCTTCAGCCTCTGTCCCATCGTCGAAACGTTGCATCCCTCTGCCTGTTCTACAACTATTATAATGGTGAATGCTCTGATGAACTGCAAGCATTTGTGCCCCCACAACGTAAACACCCTCGACAGACCCGACAAGCTGCAAAATCCCACCCCCCACACTGTAGAGATCCCTACATTTAAAAGATCTTTCTACTCCAGTAGTTTCTTCCCCAGAACTGCTAGAATTTGGAATTCCATTCCAGGTCACTGCTTCCCCAACTGTACTGACATGCATAAGTTCAAGTGCAACGTGAACCAACACCTCCCTGCCCAAATCCCTACATAGTACCCCAGTACCCCAGTAGATGTTTCCCCCTGATAGTGGCAAAGTGCCTTGTTTGAGGTAAAAATGTAATACAATAGTAATGTAAATATTTGTATATAATTACAAAGCATATTGTTCATGCATTTACATACTTTACTTTAGGCAAATCCACATGAACAAGGAAACCTATCTCTCTCGGCAAAAATGAGTTCAAACTGAAGAAATGTTATATATAATTGTTTTCGGCTAACTTTACCAAATCTGTGCGTATGCTAAACATAAGTAAAAAAAACAAGTAATGTTCAACGCTGCAAGAGAACTAGAAAGAGAATAAAAGTTAATAGACAGGATAAAGTCTGGAACAAAAAGAGAAAAAATTAATTAGCAAAATTTATCAGATGCGAAAAAAGTGAGTAATGTTCAACGGTACTGGAGAACAAGAACAGAAAGGGCCAATTAGAAGCTGGAATCATCAAAAGTCATTAGACAAAAAAGAAATCAAGTAAATAGGATGCCATTTATCAGGTGCTGTAAAGAAATGCTCTTTTAGAATCTTCAAGTCTCAACACTCACTAGTAAAAATAAGTCAAAAACAAGTAATGTTCAACGCTGCAAGAGAACTAGAAAGAGAATAAAAGTTAATAGACAGGATAAAGTCTGGAACAAAAAGAGAAAAAATTAATTAGCAAAATTTATCAGGTGCGAAAAAAAGCGAGTAATGTTCAACGGTACTGGAGAACAAGAAAAGAAAGGGCCAATTAGAAGCTGGAATCATCAAAAGTCATTAGACAAAAAAGAAATCAAGTAAATTAAGAAATTAACTGAAACCCATCTAAAACAAAGCAAATTCAGCAGCTGGTACAAAACAAGTGCTGAAAAGGTGGTTTAGAGTCCTGAAGTCTCAACAATCACTAGAAAATTAGAAATAAATCAAGGTAGTTGTTGCAGCACCACCAAGACACATTGATACAATAAATGAAACCTTTATGAATTCGATGGGAAGTTGGAGTTGCTTATAAAAAAAAAAATATATTATTACTTACTTTAGGAATTTCTGGAACTGCTTCCAAGATGGGGATGAGAGGGGTCATGGGTGTTGCTGCTGCTGGTGCTGAAAACTTGAATAACTTTTTCTTTTTTTTTTAATTGTTTTTTTCTTTTTTTGGTTTGTTTGTTTTATTTATTTTCCTTTATTTCATAGCATTTTATTTTTATGAAATTATTTTTTTGGAAATTATAATTAGGAAATAACAATACTTACTTTATGACTTTCTGGAACTGCATCCAAGATCGGGATGAGAGCGTAACGGCTACTGCTGAAACCTGTAATAACTAGTTGTATTTCACATTATTAGTTTTACATTTTTTTTTTTTTCAGTATATTTTCCTTTAGATCACAGTATTTTAATTTTTGTGAAATTTTCTTTTTTTAAAAAAATATAATTAGAAGAAGATATCAATACTTACTTTATGACTTTCTGGAACTGCATCCAATATTGGGATGACAGGGTCATGGCTGTTGCTGTTGAAACCTGTAATAACTAGTTGTATTTTGCATTATTATTTTTACATTTTTTTTTTTTCGGTTTATTTTCCTTTAGATCACAGTATTTTATTTTTTGTGAAATTTTCTTTTTTTAAAAAATTATAATTAGAAGAAGATATCAATACTTACTTTATGAGTTTCTGGAACTGCATCCAATATTGGGATGACAGGGTCATGGCTGTTGCTGTTGAAACCTGTAATAACTACTTGTATTTTGCATTATTATTTTTACATTTTGTTTTTGTTTTATTTATGTTACTTTAGTACATTGCATTTTACTGAGTGTATGTTAATTATTTTGTTAATTTTTATTAAAATAAAATACCTGTAACAGAAAAATAATTTTGGTTATGATCATGCATGGGTGAATATTTTCGGTTAGACTTGCTAAAGTTGGTTAAAGGAAATATAAGCAGAAAGGAATTCGTTTTAATCACTAGCAACACAACGAAAGAAATACTTACCTGAGGATTGTGCTGATTCTAACTAGAAGCTGCAGTAATGGAAAAGAGGAAAATTAAACTTGTCAATTACAAAAACTGAAATCGAAAAGAAGAAACGCTTGATGCTTTACTCACCTCTGGCTAGTCGTGGTCGCCATCAAACTGAAAAAGGAGGGAAAGGGTGGAATCCACTCGTTACCAGGTACCGTACAGGAAAGGACAGTCTGGGCAGGTAGGTGATGATCTCCCCAAAGTGGAGCGCTACATAAAACATGCATTGCTACGAACATCCTCCGAAAAAGGCGGTTTCTACTCGGAATAAAAGGCGGAGCAGAAAACGGAAGTGTTCTCTCTACTCAACACGATTCCTAGAGAGATACCACAAGATTGTGCGTGAATGTGGAAGAGCCTATGAAAACTCACAAAACTGCCATTCCTACTATCGTATCGGATATTATTAATCGGAGGTCCATCATTGCATTACCGCCCCAGCTCGTAGTTGATAGATAGTAGGAATAATATTACCAGCGCCCTTCAGGCAGCTTGTGAGAACACACAAACTAATGGTAGTATTACTCTAGTCGTTCCTGGTCGAATGGAGCCATGCATGCATTATGTAGTAACACGAGCACGTGTCGCCTGATAAGAAAGAGCGTAGGCTCACCCACTTGGGGAGATTTCCTATCCAGACTTGCACCTATTTGTACACCTGGAACTGGACTCAGAACCTCGACAATGAGAAGAGTCAAGGAGAGCAAGGTGTTGAACTACCTAAAGAGGTCACCATATAAAACAAGCGTTGCTGTGAACAACCTTCCAAAACGAGGGAAGGGACTTTTTGTTCTCTCTACCCAACAGGATTCCTAGAGAGATACCACTAGATTGTGCGTGAATGTGGAAGAGCCTATGAAAGCTCACAAAACTGCCATTCCTACTATCGTATCGGATATTATTAATCGGAGGTCCATCATTGCATTACCGCCCCAGCTCGTAGTTGATAGATAGTAGGAATAATATTACCAGCGCCCTTCAAGCAGCTTGTGAGCACACGCAAACTAATAGCAGTATTACTCTAGTCGTCCGTAGTCGAGTGGAGGCACGCGTGAATTACATAGTAGAAACACGAGCACGTGTCGCTCCCTCTTCGGGGGAATTCGGAAAAGCGCACCTTGCGCTGCAGGTATTTGTTGAGCTGGGAGTTGACTCAACACCTCGACACTGAGAAAAGAGCTTTAGAAAAGCTCCAGATTAGTTACCTGCAAAGTCGAGGAAAGTTGGAGGACCAGGCCTGCGAAGGAGAACACACACAATTTGGGCCTTGATGGAAGCACACGGGAGAGAGGGAGGCCCATTTTTCTCTTTCGGGGGAGTGTTCTCCTTCCAGCCTGCTCGAGCACGTCTTTTCTGCTCGCCACATGCAAGCGTATAAAAAGACGACCAGATGACGGACGCAACAAACTCATGCCATCATTAACTGGATTTTGATCGGGTTCCGTACAACAAGGTGTTGAACTCCCTAAAGAGGGCACCATATAAAACAAGCGTTGCTGCGAACAACCTTCCAAAACAAGGGAAGGGACTTCTTGTTCTCTCTACCCAACAGGATTCCTAGAGAGATACCACAAGATTGTGCGTGAATGTGGAAGAGCCTATGAAAGCTCACAAAACTGCCATTCCTACTATCGTATCGGATATTATTAATCGGAGGTCCATCATTGCATTACCGCCCCAGCTCGTAGTTGATAGATAGTAGGAATAATATTACCAGCGCCCTTCAAGCAGCTTGTGAGCACACACAAACTATTTTAGTATTACTCTAGTCATCCGTAGTCAAGTGGAGGCACGCATGCATTACACAGTAGAAACACGAGCACGTGTCGCTCCCTCTTCGGGGAAATTCGGAGAAGCGCACCTTGCACTGCAGGTATTTGTTGAGCTGGAAGTGTGGACTCAACACCCCGACACTGATAAAAGAGCTTTAGAAAGCCTCCAAACCAGTTACCTGCAAAGTCGGGGAAACTTGGAGAAGCAGGCCTGCGGAGGAGAACACGCTCAAATGGGGCCTTGGAAGCAAACGGGAGGGGTTAGGGTTAGGATAAGGGAAAGGGATAGGGTAAGGCCCATTTTTCTTTTTTTGTTCGGGGAATGTTCTCCTTTCAGCCTGCTCCTTCCTTAACACGTCTTCTTTGCTCGCCACATGCAAGCGTATAAAAAGACGACCAGATGACGGACGTCATTTCCTGGATTTTGTTTTGCCAGAGCCCATTTAGCCGTGTAGTTGTTGTTCAACTACAACGTTACACCCCCCTACCACGGTGAGGATAGGGTTGGACTTTAGGGGGGAAAATACACATCCACATTTACTAATCTTACTCTTGCAATGTTGTTGTAATAAACAAAAAATTAGGAAATTCTTTAATGATTGCATTTTCGTAATTTTGGGATATGTTACGATTGTCGACTACAACTCAGTAGCTAGGATTCTTTTTTTTTTTTTTTTTTTAAATATCAATTCGAAATGGCGACCGATTCTCTCTTTAACACGGTAAGTTCGGGAAAAGGTGTTATAAATAATAAACTAGACAAAATACTATTAAAAAACCACCCAATATATGTCAAGTTATGTCACGTTAACATATATTGAGCGAATTTCTAACAGTATTTTGTCTGGTTTATTATTTATTACATCTTTTTCCGAACTTACCGTGTTAAAGATAGAGTCGGTCGCCATTTTGAATTTTCCAATATATCGGTAAACACTGTTTTTTCGAGCTGAATAAACATGTTTAATTTAATAAAAACACGAAAATTATATACAGTTTGGTAAAAAAGTAATTTATCTTGCCTTTGATAACATTTATTTGTTATATATTTGTTTTTTGACAACTGTTTCGAATCTATGTGTCCAGTACTAATACACACCCGGTTATTCTATATTAAATAAATACTGAAATCAAATTATGAATAAAAAAAAATATAAAAAAACTGAACTAATTTGGTGGGCTGAAATAAGGAACCAAGCAGAGAGCCGATGCGAGGTTAAAGAGACAGACAGACAGAGGATGTAGTTGGAGAGATACAGTACAGCTAGATAGATAGATAGACAGACAGACAGAGAAATATTTTTAATTTAAATCTAAATTAACGTCTTCTTATTTAATTTGTTAGGTGAAAGTCTACATATAATATTATTTAAACAAATAAAATGAGTAAACGGTCGGTAATTTCCGTAACGCCGACCACAACACTCGTGAAATTCCGTGGAGACAAGTTCGTCAAGGGAGACAATCAAGATTTCCGATTATCTGCCCTTGATTTCTTAGTCTGGCTTTTGCTTATACGCCATATCAACCCTTTTCCAGGTTATTTAATGGCGATTTCAGTATTTTGGAATGAAAATGCTTTTTATAGAATAATTTTTTTTTTTTTTTTTTATTTATGATTAAATAAGCGACGTGGTTATTCTATATTAAATAAATGCTGAAATAAAATTATAAATAAATAAAAAAATACAATATAAAACCATCGATAATTTAACACATTCTCAAACAGAAGATTAATACTCGATTTAAAGTTTGCAGCAAACTATTAAAAATACAACAAATTATAAATAAATATACATTTTATTTGACAATGATATCTGTAAAAAAAGGAAACGTGTAGTATCTGTTCTTTTTTTTTTTTCGTTTAATGACATGAAATAATTATAGGGTTTGTATTACTGTACACATAGATTCGAAAAAGTTGTCAATAAACAAATATATAACAAATAAATGTTATCAAAGGCAAGATAAATTACTTTTCTACCAAACTGGATATAATTTTCGTGTTTTTATTCAGTTTAACATGTTTATTCAGCTCGAAAAGAATACAGTGTTTACCGATGTATTGGAAAATTCTAAATGGCGACCGACTGTCTCTTTAACACGGTAAGTTCGGGAAAAGGTGTTATAAATAATAAACTAGACAAAATACTATTAAAAAACCACCGAATATATGTCAAGTTATGTCACGTTAACATATATTGAGCGAATTTCTCAAAGTATTTTGTCTAGTTTATTATTTATTAATAAATCTTGCGCATTTGGGGTAACGTACCCCTCCTGCCTGGCATCGTGGCGGTTGCACTGGCCGCTGACGCAGACCAAAGTGTAGTGGGGGAAAAGAAAACCCAGGGGAATGGAGGGGGAGGAGCGGACTTTGAAGAAATTAGAGTTTTTGACTTCCCCTCACGGGGATGTCGGGTTAGCAGCTCAGATCCCCCCGCGAGGGGGGGGGGGAGAGCAGAGAAGAAAGACGCAGTGGGTGCTAGCGGGCCAGAGTGCCGCGTCGCAATTAAGAGAGAGAGGGGATAGGAATCCCTGCCCACAGAGGGGAGCAGAAACGAAGCACCCGCCCTACCCCACGTCACCCTACCCACTAACTTACCCCAACGGAAGCGAGAAAGAGAGCCCTGTCTGCTCGATCCACTGGGAGAGCAGCGAAGATAGATAAAGTTTGGGCCTGGCAGGTCAGTGCTGCTCAGGCAATTAAGTGTGGAGAAATTAGACCATCCCCTGTCTCTAGAGGGAAGAGACCGGAACGAAGAAAAAACGCATGCAAAAAACCAGCAAAAGCAGGTCTCAATTACCAGCTAGTGGTGTTGGTCCCGAGATTCCAGTCTCCCAAAAAAGGGGATCGGTTTCGGGTCCAAGCTCCCAACTACCCACTAACTTACCCCAACGGAAGCGAGAAAGAGAGCCCTGTCTGCTCGATCCACTGGGAGAGCAGCGAAGATAGACAAAGTTTGGGCCTGGCAGGTCAGTGCTGCTCAGGCAATTAAGTGTGGAGAAATTAGACCATCCCCTGTCTCTAGAGGGAAGAGACCGGAACGAAGAAAAAACGCATGCAAAAAAACAACAAAAGCAGGTCTCAATTACCAGCTAGTGGTGTTGGTCCCGAGATTCCAGTCTCCCAAAAAAGGGGATCGGTTTCGGGTCCAAGCTCCCAACTACCCACTAACTTACCCCAACGGAAGCGAGAAAGAGAGCCCTGTCTGCTCGATCCACTGGGAGAGCAGCGAAGATAGACAAAGTTTGGGCCTGGCAGGTCAGTGCTGCTCAGGCAATTAAGTGTGGAGAAATTAGACCATCCCCTGTCTCTAGAGGGAAGAGACCGGAACGAAGAAAAAACGCATGCAAAAAAACAACAAAAGCAGGTCTCAACTACCAGCTAGTGGTGTTGGTCCCGAGATTCCAGTCTCCCAAAAAAGGGGATCGGTTTCGGGTCCAAGCTCCCAACTACCCACTAACTTACCCCAACGGAAGCGAGAAAGAGAGCCCTGTCTGCTCGATCCACTGGGAGAGCAGCGAAGATAGACAAAGTTTGGGCCTGGCAGGTCAGTGCTGCTCAGGCAATTAAGTGTGGAGAAATTAGACCATCCCCTGTCTCTAGAGGGAAGAGACCGGAACGAAGAAAAAACGCATGCAAAAAAACAACAAAAGCAGGTCTCAACTACCAGCTAGTGGTGTTGGTCCCGAGATTCCAGTCTCCCAAAAAAGGGGATCGGTTTCCGGGTCCAAGCTCCCACAAATGTGGAGTCGGTCCTTGCTAACGAAGATTAGTATGAAAACACCTTAACCTATCCAGAAAGCCCGGTGGCGGACAGTTTCGTAACTGAGAGAACAGATACTACACTTTGATCTTGTCACGAGGGCCGAGAAAGTCGTGTAAAATTCAATACATAAAATCAACAGCTTTAATTTCTATGAATCGTCATTCGCGTATCGGTGCGAAGTCAAGTGTCGGCGTTAGAAAGCCGTTCTTAACATGGAGAGATTGGGATACGGCCATTCCGAAAGTCGTTCTTAAAATGGAGAGAGGAGGAGGGCGTTTTGTAACCATTCCGTACAAGCATCTAACAATTTAATAACAACCATCAAATGTTAAATAAAAATAAGATCAATAAAAAAATAAATAAAAATAAAAAAACATCAAATCAAATAAAAACAACGATCAATGTGTCATATCTGTTAACGAAAATATTTTTTTTAATTATTAGCAAATAATTCAAAGTGTAGTATCTGTTTTATTATTATTAATGACAGTTTAAAGGCTCCAAAATCACTTTCGAATTCAACATCAACTGTCGCATTAACTCGCATTCCTACAATTCTGAAATCTCGTCCCAATAGTGTAGAAGCGCCCATTTCAACCTAATAACATGGATTTCAATATCTAATAAAAAACATGTACTAATTTTTATACAAATACAGAAAAAAGAAACGGTTACTACGTTTAGCCAGAAAGACATAATTAGTAATTATGCATTTATGTTACCGTGTTTTTGTATTTCCTTTTTTGTTTTGTTTTTTTCGTTTTTTCATTTGAAATTCAAGTTTCACGACAACTTGATTACAATGTTAGAATACAAAGAATAGATTTCTAAATAATACCGTTTTTATTTCGGCACGGTAGCATAACTGCATATACTTTTGCAGGTTTTTGTTTTTTTCCTATTATAATCATACGTATATTTTGTGTCTATGACGTAACTGTTCCTTAGTTCGTCTTTATCAATGTTACAGCATATTCCAAATATCACATCCATCTGTAGAGTGGTTTATTTAAGTGATATTCATTAACAAATATAGGGTTTGTATTACTGTACACATAGATATAAATTATACTGAAAATTATATATAAAGAACGAAATGTGTAGTGTCTGTTCATTTTTTTTTTTCGTTTAATAACACGAGGTAATTATAATAACTTAAATAAAATATCATTTTTTTTTTATTATTCACTTTAAACATTAAAAAAAAAACAAGATTATTATTTTACATAAAAGAAATGCTGTAATAAAATCACAAATTATACCAAAAATTACTTACTTTTCTTCTAGTGAAAACTCCCAGTAAAAATACATGTGTCTCTAACCACGACGTTTCGTGAAATGGCAAATTCCACCCAAACATATTTCTTCCCGCGTTTATTTCATGTGAGCACGAGAGAGAGAGAGAGAGAGAGAGAGAGAGAGAGAGAGAGGGGGAGAGAGAGAGAGACAGAAAGAGAGAGAGGGGGGGGAGAGAAAGACGGAAAATAATGAAATTATGAAAGTAATAAAACAATAAAACTTCCATCCACACACCCACACACTCCGCACGTGTCTGCACTCTTGCCCGGGGTCAAACGGAAGTTAAATGAAATAGATTACATCTCGTCAAAGTTTTGTTTCTGTCATGACGTGGCGAAGGGTGGGGGTATCAAGCGAATTTGAAATTCAACGAATTTTATTTCAACGCGCCAATTCCTCCCCCTCCCACCGCCTCCCTCTTTCGAATCGTAAAAATAACTGTTTTTTTTTTGTTATTAAATTGTATTTTTTTAAGAAATCGTTACCTTAAAAGTTCAGAAAGCCATTCTTAATGTAGAGAGGATCATGTTAACTATTCTGTCCAATAATTTAATAAGCAGAAGATCTGATAAAAATTCAATTTAACTTGTATTAACACTTTCAATCTCTCCATGATAAGAACGGCTTTCTGAAAAAAAACACCTCACAATCTGGAAAGCCGTTCTTACCATGGAGAGATTGGGCTCCCCCCAATTCCGAAAGTCGTTCTTAAAATGGGGAGAGGAAGGCGTTTTGTAACTATTCCGTACAGTCACCTAACTATTTAATAAAAAAAAACATCGGGTTTGTATTACTGTACACATAGATTCGAAAAAGTTGTCAAAAAACAAATATATAACAAATAAATGTTATCAAAAGGCAAGATAAGTTACTTTTCTACCAAACTGGATATAATTTTTGTGTTTTTATTCAAGGTAACATGTTTATTCAGCTCGAAAAACATAGTGTTTACCGATGTATTGGAACATTCAAAATGGCGTCTGATTCTCTCTTTAACACGGTAAGTTTGGGAAAAGGTGTTATAAATAAAAAACTATACACAATACTACTAAAAACCCGCCGAATATATGTCCACCTATGTCACGGTAACATATATTGATCGAGTTTGTACAGTATTTTATCTGGGTTTTTATTTATAACACCTTTTCCCAAACTTACGGCTGAATAAACATGTTATATTGAATAAAAACACGAAAAATATATCCAGTTGGGTAGAAAAGTAACTTATCTTGCCTTTGATAACATTTATTTGTTATATATTTGTTTTTATTACAACTTTTTCGAATCTATGTGTACAGTAATACAACACCAAAACATTAAATGTTAAATGAAAATAAGATCAATAAAAAATAAATAAATATAAAATACATCAAATCAAATAAAATAAACGATCAATGTGTAGTATCTGTTAACGAAAATATTTTTTTATATACACGTTGACTTGCCTTGGTCTATAGAATCTAACTCTCATTCAGGTATGCTGAAAACGAATATCGCAAGGAAAAGTAGCTAAGACAAATAGTTTTAGAGCAAGTTTTATTAATGCGTGTATTGTGAAATGTAAATCACTGGCGACCATGTTTGAACAGTTTGAACAGGCGGCGTATGAAAGGGGCCAACTCTCAGTTTGTTCAGGTATGCTGAAAACGAATATCGCAGCAGAACTTAAAACACTTGTTCAAGTACGTAGAAGAGTAACTTATCTTGCCTTTGGTAACATTTATATATTATATATTTGTTTTGTATATCAACTTTTACGCTTGGTTGTCTTAACTCCGAAGGATTAACCTTAGAATTTCCACAGGTCTCATTAGTTAAAACGAATTATTTCGCGGTCCAAATTGGCGTGAAATAAACAAATCTGACTGACACAGGGTTTGCCATTTCCGGTTGTCGCCGCCGACAACGCTCTTATATTTACAATCGAAAGCGTCGCCAAGTCCGTTCGTCGCTGTGTCTGTGTGTGTACCTATTTACTATGCCTCCCCACGGGACAGAGTTAGACACCAGGGTCGTTTTTTTAACGTGGAGAAAAGGTACAAAAATAAAAACTGTCTCAGTCGTGAAGGATTTCTCCTCCACCGAAAGAGAACAAGAAATAGAAGTGCAGCATCTGAAGAACAGATGGTATTTATTTGCTCCCCCACCACCGAGCAAATTAGGCACAAGGCCGATTTTTAATGTGAGGACTGAGGGGGAAATGGGGAACAACTCCCCGGGGAGTAGGGGAGCGGGATGGTGACAATTGGTATGAAGGGTTACCCCTACATTGACCAAGGTCTTATATGTGGGGTCAGCCCCATATACGGTCTTTGCTGGCAGTATCTGCCGGAACAGATGGTATTTATTTGCTCCCCCACCAAGCAAATTAGGCACAAGGCCGATTTTTAATGTGAGGAGTGAAGGGAGGGGGAAGGGAAAAAGGGGACCAGCTCCCGAGAGGTGGGAAATGGGAGCTGGTTAATGGTCAGGCATGTGGGGTTGCCCCCACATCTGGTCTTTGCTAGTCATAGCTAGTCATAGCCTGCAGTATCTGCCGGAACATCTTGTCACGAGGGCCGGCAAAGTCGTAAAATTCAATACATAAAATCAACAGCTTTCATTTCTATGTATCGTCATTCGCGTATCGGTGCGAAGTCGAGTGTCGGCGTTCTTGTCTCATTGAAGGGGAAGTAAGTTTTTTAACACAGTTGCGTTGGAAATGCATTTCTGCACGTGCATGGCTGGACGATAAGAATAACATTACAAATAAAAACAATAATTATTATCTTCAAGTCTCTTCTTAAAGGGGCTTTTCGGCTGGCTACGAAGTTACAACTAGCTAATCGACACTCGACACTGTCAATGAGTTATGCGAAACAGACGGACTGTTCCGCTGTATCACAGTTATTAAGTGTGGTTAGACTGAAACTCATTAAAGCCAGTAATCTAAGTTTCAACTAGCTAATAGACATTCGGCACTTTCAATGAGTTATGCGATCACCGCCACTTGTCCAAAAACGGACTGTTCCGCTGTATCACAGTTATTAAGGGTGGTTAGAGTGTAACTCATCAGAGCCAGTAACCTAACTTACAACTAGCTAGTTGACATTCGACACTGTCATTGAGTTATGCGATACACTGCTAATTGTCCAGAGACGGACTGTTCTACTGTATCACAGTTGTAAAGGGTGGTTAGACTAAAACTCATAAGAGCCAGTAATCTAATTTACAACTAGCTTATCGACAGTAGAGATTTTCACTGAGTTTACGTGTGTGTGTGTGTGTGTGTGTGTGTGTGTGTGTGTGCTTCGTTAACATTCGGACTGTCATTTTAAAATCGTTCGGGTATGCTGAAAACGAATATCGCAAGGAAAATTAGCACAGACACGTAGTTTTCGATTTATTAATGCGTGTATTTTGAAATGTAAATCACTGGCGACCATGTTTGAACAGGCGGCATATGAAAGGGGCCAACCGTCAGTTTGTTCAGGTATGCTGAAAACGAATATCGCAAGGAAAATTAGCAGAGACAAATAGTTTTGGAGCTAGTTTTATTAATGCGTGTATTTTGAAATGTAAATCACGGCGACCATGTTTGAACAGGCAGCATATGAAAGGGGCCAACCCTCAGTTTGTTCAGGTATGCTGAAAACGAATATCGCAAGGAAAATTAGCACAGACAGACGAATAGTTTTCGAGATAGTAATGCGTGTATTTTGAAATGTAAATCACTGGCGACCATGTTTGAACAGGCGGCATATGAAAGCGGCCAACCATCAAGTTGTTCAGGTATGCTGAAAACGAATATCGCAAGGAAAATTAGCAGAGAATGACCGACTACTAGTTTTGGAGCTTGTTTTATTAATGCGTGTATTTTGAAATGTAAATCGCTGGCGACCATGTGTGAACAGTTTTAACAGGCGGCATATGAAAGGGGCCAACCCTCAGTTTGTTCAGGTATGCTGAAAACGAATATCGCAAGGAAAACCAGCACAGACTGACTATAGACTCAGTATTGAAATATTTTTTATTTTATAAAGGAATCATTACTTATCAAGCCCCAGAGGCCACTCGAGGATAAGGGTTAAAGTGTGTACATACAGTAGTCAATGGACAATATCATAGTAATCGTTAGAAGTGTAAATTTGGTAAATTGGATTATTTAAGAGGAACGGCTCATCAAGAACTTGTTTACATTGGACTTGAAGACGACGAAATAAAAATATAAAGTTGAAAGAACTAGCAAAAAATATCATTTTAACGATGCATTTCAAATCGTAAACTGCCTGTTTACATTCTTTTTTACATTTTTCGAAGATAATAAAAAGTGTAAAAAAAAGCAAACCTTTAGAATCCTAAAAAGATCTCCCGGGAGCATTTTTGCAAGATGAAAAATATACAAACCAAAA
The DNA here is from genome assembly GCF_053919585.1 of Euprymna scolopes. Classification (NCBI taxonomy): domain Eukaryota; kingdom Metazoa; phylum Mollusca; class Cephalopoda; order Sepiida; family Sepiolidae; genus Euprymna; species Euprymna scolopes. The sequence continues at coordinate 86,708,373 of NC_136527.1, read as the reverse complement.
TAAAGAGAGGAGGCAACCCTGCTCAAAAATATGGCTTATTACATCGCCTAAAAAAAGAAGAAGAATCGGTGGCTCCGTGGGGAAGTAAATTGTATTCTTTTTTCTAACTTGGTTTACCAAAAGTTTTTATTGCTAACATTTATTTTCATGAACTCTATCTAACCACACCTCACAACCCTAATCTGGCCGGTCGGGGAAAAACGTTTTTATTTTTTTAAATTTTCGTGAATACGACAACACACATACGCACGCATGTACACACATACACACACACACACGCACGCACACATAAGCATATCGCTTGTCACCAAGCTAAAGAAGAGAGAGAGAGAGTGGGGGAAGGAGAGAAAGGGTCGTACGTGCCGGGGTCAAACAGAAGTTAAATGAAATCGATTATAAATCGCTCGACAAAGTTGTGTCAGAACTTTTTATTCTATGAAACTTTGAACAAATAAATATATAAGAAAATGAATGTTACCAAAGGCAAGGTAAGTTACTCTTCTACCTAGATCACATTTTTGTTGTTTTAACTTATTTTAAAACGTTTATTTAACACAAACAAAAGTAGCGCACGGTTTTAAGTTAGAACAATAAAGAAGTGTCTGACATTTTACAGACATCTTGTGAGACTCGATAATCGCTCCAAACTCGAAAATTAAGCAAAATACTGGTAGGAACACATCCAATAAATGTCAGCAAACGTTCGAACATGTTTTCTTTTTCACATTAGCGAAACACTTATCAGAGAAAAAGCGAAAATGAGAAGCAAACACAAATGAAGAAGTCGGTTTTTATCGTTGAGCACAAAAACAACAAAAAAAAGAGTATCTAATCTAATAGGCCCCGTGCGTGCTATAGGTCAATCTCCAACGTCTGTCCCATCGCCTCCTCGGTGTTGCATCCCTGTTTACAAGTACTTTAATGGGATGTGCTCTGATGAACCCATAGCACTTATACCAGTGCCCGGAAAACTTGTCCAGAGAAAACTCGTCTCCGGAAAAACCGTACCCGGAAAACTCGAACCGTCAGTTTTTTCAGGTATGCTGAAAACGAATATCGCAAGGAAAATTAGCAGAGAAAAATAGTCTTGGAGCTAGTTTTATTAATGCGTGTATTTTGAAATGTAAATCACTGGCGACCATATATATATATATATATATATATATATTATATTTTTAACTTTTTATAACTTTTTAAATTACCGGGTGCTAACCTCTCTCTCTCTCTCTCTCTCTCTCTCTCTCTCTCTCTCTCTCTCTCTCTCTCTCTCAACGACGCACACACCCACATACACACACACTTGCATAAACACACACACACACGCCCACGTTCACTCTTCAAACTAAACAAATTTAACTCAGCACACACACACACACATACACACACTCGCATAAAGACACCAACACACACAAACACAAAGTATTACTCTGTGTGTGCGTGCGTGCGTGCGTGCGCGCATATCACGCCACATTCACTCTTCAACTAAACAAGTTTAAATCAACCAATGAAAAAGCAGCTAGGTAACACAAACTCCATAAAAGGTAAAAAGGTTGCGACATCGACTGCGAACTGTTCGGTTTTTCCCGGAAAAAGTTAACGGTTTTCACGGCGATGGTGAAATATAAAAAGAGGCCTAAAACGGGCTGTAAATTCAGTTTGGACCCTGGCAGCGAGATGAGTTCCGGAAGAATAGATGACCAGCCAGTCGACCCAGCTAAGCCGCCGCCCTGCCGCTCCTCTGTCTACTTCTCTGATGTCAAAAAAAAAAGGTATTTCTTGTCGTTTCAAAGTAGATGACGCATTTATTTCAGTTGTGTAAACTGCACAAGTGTTCAAATGAACGTTGTTAGTATGAGCACAGTTCATAAACACGTCGAATTTCTTTTCAAATTTCGACACTTGTGTAGTTTACACGATTTTAACGTTTAACGTCTTTTTATATTTTATTATACTGTTAGAAAGCCAGCCAACAAATATTACCGTGACAATTGTGCAGTTTATAGACCATGCTGTTCTTGGTTAAAATATTTAAATTTAAATCTAAATTAACGTCTTTTTTTTTTAATTTGTTAGATGAAAGCATACATATAATATTATTTAAGGGTGGTCAATAAACTATAGAATTACCGTGACAATTGTGCAATTTATAAACCGTGCTGTTCTGGGAAAAAAATATTAAAATTTAATCTTAATTAACGTCTTTTTTTTTTAATTTGTTAGATGAAAGCATACATATAATATTATTTAAGGGTGGTCAATAAACTATAGAATTACCGTGACAATTGTGCAATTTATAAACCGTGCTGTTCTGGGAAAAAATATTAAAATTTAAATCTAAATTAACGTCTTTTTTTTTAAATTTGTTAGGTGAAAGCATACATATAATATTATTTAAGGGTGGTCGATAAACTATAGAATTACCGTGACAATTGTGCAGTTTATAATCCGTGCTGTTCTGGGGAAAAAATATTAAAATTTAAATCTAAATTAACGCCTTTTTTTTAAATTTGTTAGATGAAAGCATGTATATAATATTATTTAAGGGCGGTCCATAAACTGTAGAATTACCGTGACAATTGTGCAGTTTATAAACCGTTCTTTTATTGGATAAAATACTGGATGTGTATTTTCCCCCCTAAAGTCCAACCCTATCCTCACCGTGGTAGGGGGGTGTAACGTTGTAGTTTAATAGCTACACGGCTAAATGGGCTCTGGCAAAAAAAAAAAAAAATCCAGAAAATGTCGGCATTAGTTTGTTGCGTCCGTCATCTGGTCGTCTTTTTATACGCTTGCATGTGGCGAGCAAAAAGGCGTGATGGGGGCAGGCTGAAAGGAGAACAATACCCGAAAGATGTAAACCGAACGAAAGAGAAAAATGGGCCTCCCTGCAAGGCCCCGTGTTCTCCCCAGCCTGCTCCCAGTTTCCCCGACTTTGCATGCAACTGGTTTTGAGCTTTTGGAAAGCTCTTTTCTCAGTGTCGGGGTGTTGACTCCACTTCCAAGTTAACAAATAGCTGCAAGTCTGGGTACGGTCCGATTGGTTCCGAAGCTCTTCCGCTGTGAGGTGCGCTTTCGAATCTCCCGAAGGGGGCTACCCTCTAAGCAGGCGACACGTGCTCGTGTTACTATATAATGCAGGCTTGCCTCGACTCGACTAAGGACGACTAGAGTTCGACTAGATTGTGTGCTCACAAGCCGCTTTAAGGCCGCTTTTATTATTCCTACTGTCTAGGAACTCCGAAACGGTATGGTAGTGCAATTATATATGACCGTCCTCCAATACGAAATGGTAGTGCAATTATATATGACGGTCCTCCGACATGACAGTAGGAATGCCAGTTTTGTGAGCGATCACCGCCGTCTTATGAACACAAACTATTGGTATCTTTACGAATCCTGTTGGGTAGAGAGAACACCTCTGTTTTCTGCTCCGCCTGTTATTCTGAGTAGAAACCGCTTTTTAGGAGATGTTCGCAGCAAAGCTTGTTTTTATATAGTGCCCCTCCTTTCGGGAGTTCATCACCTCGCTGCCCAGACACGAGCTTTCCCCGGTGGAACCTCTCTTTTTTTCTTTTTTTATTTATTTTACTTTCCAGTTTCATGGCGAACGAACAGTCACGAGCAAGTGGTCTGCACCAACAGGAAGATGAGTATAGTATCACCCTTTCTTCTTTCTATTTCGATTTCAGTCTTTGTGATTTGATAATTTAATTTAACTGTTTCCATTGTTCCAGCTTTCACACAGCAGTAGATTATAAACACTATAAACATCATCTCTTTTTTATAGATTGGAACAAGCAATGAAACCTAGCAGCATCACCGTTCCTGTCTGCCACATGTCTTGTGCAGTTTGAATCAAGTATTTCTTTCTTTGCGTTCAAGCACATCTGGGTACACTTAAACTGCGTATGATGTATGTCTATCTGTTTCTTCCTACATTAGCATCTTGAAGTCTTCGCAGCAATCATTGTCATAGAAGTAGAGTAAGTATTCTTTTTCTTTCCTTCTGTGTGTATATTTCTGTAATTTCAGGTACTCCCCTTGATCATGGTGGAATTCTACTATAAGCTATTGTGAGAATTATGTGGATTGGAAAAAACAACTGAATCCAGCAGCATCACCTATCCTATCTGCCACATGTTTCCTGTAGTTACAGAAGTCCTCAAGTAAGTGTTTCTTTCTTTGTGTACATGCACATCTGGGTAAAATCAAATTCTAAACTATTAGCTTTATTTAAATGAATGCAGTTCTGCTTGTATTTCTTCTCATCAGCTAACTTATGCAACTACAAAAAAAAAAAAAAAAATAAATAAAGTAGTACATTTGATCATAACCAGAAAGTTGAATATATCATTTAAAAAAAATCCATTAGTTATGTTGTCTCTCTTTATTATATAAATCAAAAAAAAGTTTTTAAATTATTAAAAGAAAAAAAATCCTCACATTAAAAAATATATATATGTAACAAAGAACACAAACAAACATGAAATTGCCATGAGTTTCAGCAAGAAGCAGAACAGAGAAAAAGTGGAGATAACACCTGGGAAGTAACAGGTAAGAATTTTCCTTATTTCTTATCTCAACTAGCACATAGATTTTTTTCAAATATACATTACAAAAAATTACCCAAGTAAAACAATTGATGGAAAAACTAAGCATTAAAATTCAATTAAGCATAAAAAAGATAACTTCTAATAATTATGTCATCTATATACAAATTGTCTCCCTTTAATATGTGTATGTATATATATATATACATATATATATATATATAATCAAGGGAGACAATTTGTATATAGACGACAATTATTAGAAGTTATTTTTTTATTGAAATATATGTATATATATATATATTTATATATATAATATATATATTCAAGGGAGACAATTTTTATATAGATCATAATTATTTGAAGTTATTTAATTCAAATATATATATATATATATATATATATATATTTATTTCAATTAAAAAAATAACTTCTAATAACTGTCTTCTATATTCAAATTGTCTCCCTTGAATATATATATATATATATATATATATATATATATATTCGAGGGAGACAATTTGTATAAAGATCACATAATCATTAGAACTTATTCTTTTTAATTCACATAAATATATATATATATATATATATAATATATATATATATATATATATATATATATATATATATATATTCAAGGCAGACAATTTGTATAAAGATCAGATAATTATTAGGAGTTATGTTTTAATTGATATAAATATGCATATATATATATATATATGAAAATAATGGAAATAGAAGTTATGTTTTAATTGATATATATATGAATATATATATATATATATATGAATATATATATATTAATATATATATATATATATATATATATATATGAATATATATATATATATATATATATGAAAATATATATATATATATATATATATATATATATATATATATTATACTAGCATGAGTTCCTGCCGTAGCCCCGGTGTTTAGCGGTGTATGCTGCCCCCCTCCCCAACCAAAAAAAAAAAGCAGAAAAACGGTTAATTTTAAAAAATTTGACCCCTATTATGAACCTTTACAATTTATTGTTTTGGGCTCCAATGGAGATATTAAGTTAGATCCATGTCCAAGGAAACTATATGTAAAATTTCAAGTGTTTAGACCCATAATTGTCGGAGGAAATTAGTAGGGTTCTCAAAGGCCAAATCATTGAACTTTGACCCCTTAATTGCAAAATTTCTGTTCAAATACAAATCACATAGATTTTCTAAAATCTCAGTACCCTTTGTATCAAAATTTGGAATATGTAGACTAAAATTGACAGAGAAATGTACACACAGACAGACATATTCAATTCTATAGATAGATAGATAGATAAATAATGAGAGACAGAAAGATAAATATATACAATGATTAATGAATTAGTAGAGATAGTTGTTAAATTTTTGGAAATATGTATGGCAATTTGATGATAAGACTTAGAGCTAACTGTTAATATTTAAAATATATACACAGAAATTCAAATGATAGGACTTATATGTAGAGTGCTCAATACATCAGTAGAGCAAGGTAATAACTTAAAAAAAATGTAAACGTCAATTTAGATAACCACAATTTTTTTGGTATTCTTGTGTGAATATGACATAATGTAATATAAATTTTAATAATTTTATTCTAACTGTTATGATTCTCAATGATAAATCTAAAATGTCAATATATATATATATAAATATTTATATATATATATTTCAATAAAAAAACACTTCTAATAATTATGTGATCTATAAAACAATTGTCTCCCTTGTACATATATATATAGATTATATATATATATAATATATATATTATATATATTTATATATATATATATACATATATTTACTTAAAAAAAATAACTTCTAATAATTATGTGATCTATATATAAATTGTCTCCCTTGAATATATATATATATATATATATATATATATATATATATATATATTTCAATTAAAAAAATCACTTCTAACAATTATGTGATCTATATACAAATTGTCTCCCATTTTATTAGCACTATTTAAAGTGTAATTAATAAGTAGAAATCTAAATAAAATATCTTTATTGCTCTATGTCTAATTGAGCACTCTTATATAACTCTAGTTAAATCTTAATGTTTATTTTTCCTGTAATAAAATAAACGTTTTATAATATCAGCTCTGTCTAGTTTTGAACACTATTTGAAGTGTATTAATTAAGTTCAAATCTAAATAAAATGTCTTTATTGCTCTATGTCTAATTGAGCACTCTTATATGACTAGTTGAATCTTAATGTTTATTTATCCTGTAATAAAATAACATACATATAAAAATTGAATATATATAAATATATATATATATATATATCAATTAAAAAAATAACTCCTAATAATTATGTTACATATATACAAATTGTCTCCCTTGAATATATATATATATATATATATATATATATATATATTATATATATATTTATTTCAATAAAAAAAACTTTTAATAATTAGGTAATCTATGTATTACTTGTCTCCCTTGAATATATATATATATTATATATATATATATATATATATATATATATAAATATATATTTTATATATATATATATGTATTTATATATATATATATTTCAATAAAACAATAACTTCTAATAATTATGTGATCTATATAACAATTGTCTCCCTTGAACATATATATACAGATTATATATATTAAATATACATATATTATATATATATATATATATATTTATATATATACATATATATATATATATATTCATTTAGAAAAAAAATAACTTCTAATAATTATGTGATCTATATATAAATTGTCTCCTTTGAATATATATATATATATATATATATTTATGTATTTATTTCAATAAAAAAGTAAGTTCTAATAATTATGTGATCTATATAAAAATTGGCTCCCTTGAATATACATATATATTTCAATTAAAAAAATAACTTCTAATAATTATATATAAAAATTGAATAAATATATATATATATATATATATATATATGTATATATATATTTCAATTAAAAAAATAACTTCTATACATTATGTGATATATATACAAATTGTCTCCCTTGAATATATATATATATATATATATATATATATATATATATATATATATATATATATATTTATTTCAATAAAAAAATAAGTTCTAATAATTATGTGATCTATATACTAATTGTCTCATTGAATATATATATATATATATATATATATATATATATATATATTTATATAGATTTCGATAAAAAATTACTTCTAATAATTATGTGATGTATATACAAATTGTCTCCCTTTTTTAGCACTACTTTAAGTGTAATAATAAAGTACAAATCTAAATAAAATGTCTTCATTTCTCTATGACTAATTGAGCACTCTTATATTACTCTAGTTAAATCTTAATGTTTATTTATCCTGGGATAAAATAAACGTTTTATAATATCAGCTCTGTCTAGTTTTTAGCACTATTTAAAGGGTATTTATTAAGTACAAACCTAAATAAAATGTCTTTATTGCTCTATGTCTAATTGAGCACTCTTATATAACTCTAGTTAAATCTTAATGTTTATTTATCCTGAAATAAAATAAAATACATATAAAAATTGAATGACTACATATATATATATTCCAATTAAAAAAAAACTTCTAATAATTATGTGATATATATACAAATTGTCTCCCTTGAATATATATATATATATTATATATATATATATATATATATATATATTTTTATTTCAATAAAAAAAAAATTCTAATAATTAGGTTATCTATGTATTAATTGTCTCCCTTGTATATATAAATATATATATTATATATATAAATATATATTTATATATATATATATATATATATATATATATATATATATATATATATATATATATATATATACATATATATATATTTCAATAAAAAAAACTTATAATTATTTGATCTATATAACAATTGTCCCCCTTGAACATATATATATTATATATATAAAATATATATATATATGTATTTATTTAAAAAAAATAACTTCTAATAATTATGTGATCTATCTATAAGTTGTCTCCCTTTTTTAGCACTAAAGTGTAATTATTAAGTACAAATCTAAATAAAATGTCTTTATTGCTCTATGTCTAATTGAGCACTCTTATATAACTCTAGTTAAATCTTAATGTTTACTTATCCTGTAATAACATAAACGGTTTATAATATCATCTCTGTCTAGTTTTGAACACTATTTAAAGTGGTATTATTAAGTACAAATCTAAATAAAATGTCTTTATTGCTCTATGTCTCAGTGAGCACTCTTATATGACTCTATTTATATCTTAATGATTATTTATCCTGGAATGAAATATACGTTTTATAATATCAGCTCTCTCTAGTTTTTAGCACTATTTAAAGGGTATTTATTAAGTACAAACCTAAATAAAATGTCTTTATTGCTCTATGTCTCATTGAGCACACTTATGTAACTAGTTGAATCTTAATGTTTATTTATCCTGTAATAAAATAAAATACATATAAATATTGAATGAATATATATATATATTTCAATTAAAAAAATAACTTCTAATAATTATGTGATATATATACAAACGACCCCCTTGAATATATATATATTTAATTCAATAAAAACAACTTCTAATAATTAGGTGATCTATGTATTAATTGTCTCCATTGATTATATATATATTATATCTATATATACATATATATTATATATATATATTTAGTTATATATATATTTCAATAAAAAAATAACTTCTAATAATTATGTGATCTATATAACAATTGTCTCCCTTGAACATATATATATAGACTATATATATATATAAAATATATATAGATTATATATATATATAAAATATATATATATTATATATATATATATAAATATATTTATATATATATATTTATTAAAAAAAATTCCATCTAATAATTATGTGATCTATATATAAATTGTCTCCCTTGAATATATATATATATATATATATATATATATATATATATATATATATATATATATATATATATATATATATATATATATTTATTTCAATAAAAAAAATAAGTTATAATAATTATGTGATCTATATATCAATTGTCTCCCTTGAATATATATATACATATATGTATTTCAACAGAAAATTACATCCAATAATTATGTGATCTCTATACAAATTGTCTCCCTTTTTTAGCACTATTTAAAGTGTAATTATAAATTAGAAATCTAAATAAAGTGTCTTCATTGCTCTATGTCTAATTGAGCACTCTTATATAACTCTAGTTAAATCTTAATGTTTACTTATCCTGTAATAAAATAAACGTTTTATAATATCAGCTCTGTCTAGGTTTGATTACTATTTTAAAGTGGATTTATTAAGTACAAATCTAAATAAAATGTCTTTATTGCTCTATGTCTAATCGAGCACTCTTATATAACTCTAGTTACATCTTAATGTTTATTTTTTCTGTAATAAAATAAACATTTTATAATATCAGCTCTGTCTAGTTTTGAACACTATTTAAAGGGTATTTATTAGTACAAACCTAAATAAAATGTCTTTATTGGTCTATGTCTCATTGAGCACTCTTATATAACTAGTTTAATCTTTATGTTTATTAATCCTGTAATCAAATAAAATACATATAAAAATTGAATGAATATATATATATATATATATATATATATATATATATTTCAATACAAAAAAATAACTTCTAATAATTATGTTATATATATACAAATTGTCTCCCTTGAATATATATATATATATATATATATATATATTTATATTTCAATAAAAAAAACTTCTAAGAATTAGGTGATCTATGTACTAATTATGTCCCTTGAATATATATATATTGTATATATATATATATGTATATATATATATTTTATATATATATATTTCAATAACTAAAATAACTTCTAATAATTATGTGATCTATATATAAATTGTCTCCCTTGAATATATATATATATATATATATATATTTCAATTAAGAAAATAACTTCTAATATTTATTTGATCTATATACAAATTGTCTCCTTGAATATATATATATATATATATATATATATTTCAATTAAAAAAATTACTTCTAATAATTATGTGATCTATATAAAAATTGTCTCCCTTTCTTTAGCACTATTTAAAGTGTAATTATTAAGTACAACTATAAATAAAATGTCTTTATTGCTCTATGTCAAATTGAGCACTCTTATATAACTCTAGTTAAATCTTAATGTTTACTTACCCTGTAATAACATAAACGTTTTATAATATCAGCTCTGTCTAGTTTTGCACACTATTTAAAGTGTATTTATTAAGTACAAATCTAAATAAAATGTCTTTATTGCTCTATGTCCCATTGAGAACTCTTATATAACTAGTTGATTCTTAATGTTTATTTATCCTGTAATAAAATAAAATACGTATAAAAATTGAATGACTTATATATTTCAATAAAAAAAGTCACTTCTAATAATTATGTGATATATATACAAATTGTCTCCATTAAACATATATATATATATATTATATATTATATATATATATATATTTATTTCAATAAAAAACTTCTAATAATTAGGTGATCTATATATTAATTGTCTCCCTTGAATATATAAATACATCTTTTATATATATAAATATATATTTATATATATATATATATATATACATATATATATATATTTCAATAAAAAATAACTTATAATTATGTGATCTATATAACAATTGTCTCCCTTGAACATATAAATTAAATTTATAGATTATATATATATATATATTGATATATATATATATATATATATATGTGTATTTATTTAAAAAAAAATAACTTCTAATAATTATGTGATCTATCTATAAATTGTCTCCCTTTTTTTACCACTAAAGTGTAATTATTAAGTACAAATCTAAATAAAATGTCTTTATTGCTCTATGTCTAATTGAGCACTCTTATATAACTCTAGTTAAATCTTAATGTTTACTTATCCTGTAATAACGTAAACGGTTTATAAACTCAGCTCTGTCTAGTTTTGAACACTATTTAAAGTGTATTTATTAAGTACCAATCTAAATAAAATGTCTTTATTGCTCTATGTCTCAGTGAGCACTCTTACATGACTCTATTTAAATCTTAATGTTTATTTATCCTGGAATGAAATGAACGTTTTATAATATCAGCTCTGTCTTGTTTTTAGCACTATTTAAAGGGTATTTATTAAGTACAAACCTAAATAAAATGTCTTCATTGCTCTATGTCTCATTGAGCACACTTATATAACTAGTTGAATCTTTATGTTTATTTATCCTGTAATAAAATAAAATACATATAAAAATTTATATTTATATTAAAAAAATAAGTTCTAATAATTATGTGATATATATACAAACGACCCCCTTGAATATATATATATATTTAATTCAATGAAAAAAACTTCTAATAATTAGGTGATCTATGTATTAATTGTCTCCTTTGATTATATATATATATTATATCTATATATATTATAATATATATTTTATATATATATATTTAGTTATATATATATATATATATATATATATTTCAATAAAACAATAACTTCTAATAATTATGTGATCTATATAACTATTGTCTCCCTTGAACATATATATATATACTATATATATATATATAAAATATATATAGATTATATATATATATATATAAATGTCTTCATTGCTCTATGTCTAATTGACCACTCTTATATAACTCTAGTTAAATCTTTATGAATATATATAAATATATATAAAAATATATCAATTAAAAAAATAACTTCTAACAATTATGTGATATATGTACAAATTGTCTCCCTTGAACATATATATATATATTATATATATATATTTATTTCAATAAAAAAATAACTTCTAATAATTATGTGATCTATATAAAATTGTCTCCCTTAAATATATATTTATATATATATATATACATATATATATATTTCAATAAAAAAAATATGTTCTAATAATTATGTGATCTGTATACTAATTGTCTCATTGAATATATACATATATATATATATATATTTTCAATAAAAAAATTACTTCTAATAATTATGTGATGTATATACAAATTGTCTCCCTTTGTTTAGCACTATTTAAAGTGTAATTATTAAATAAAAATCTAAATAAAATGTCCTTATTGCTCTATGTCTTATTGAGCACTCTTATATAAATCTAGTTAAATCTTAATGTTTATTTATCCTGTAATAAAATAAACGTTTTATAATATCAGCTCTGTCTAGTTTTGAGCACTATTTTAAAGGGTTATTATTAAGTCAAAATGTAAATAACATGACTTTATTGCTCTATGTCTCATTGATGGAATTGAAATAAAATATATATATATATATATATATATATATATATATATATATATATATATATATATATATTTACTTCAATTAAAACAGACTTCCATTAATTATGTGATCTATATATAAATTGTCTCCCTTGTATATATATATATATATATATATATATATATATATATATTTCCTTAAAAAAATCACTTCTGATTATTATGTCATCTATATACAAATTGTCTCCCGTGAATATATATACAAAATAACTTCTAATCATTATGTGATGTATATATAAATTGTCTCCCTTGAATATATATAGATATAGATTAAATATATATATATATATGCATTTCAATTAAAAAAATAACTTCTAATTATGTCATCTATATACAAATTGTCTCCCTTGAATATATATATATATATGTATTTCAAGTAAAAAAATAACTTCTAATAATTATGTGATCTATATATATACCAATGATGCTTGCATGTGCTCCATAGTTTTATATAGCTGTGTAGTAAGTTTAAAAATTGCTTTGTTTAATTATACAAGACGATTTTACTTTAAGAGTGCTCAATGCATTTAAAGAGCTTTGTAGTAAGAGTTGGAAACATTTTTGCAATTATTTTAGACAAATCTACTTCCAGAGTGCTCAATATATTAGTAGAGCTAAATAAAACATTTGAGAAACAGATATGGCATTTCAACTGCATAAATTTATTTTGACAGAGTACAATACATTAGTAGAGCTAAATATACACTTTCAAAAACATGTATGGCAATTCAGCTACACAAATATACTTAAGAGTGCTCAATAGATTAGTAGACGAAAGCATAAAATTCAGAAAACATGAGGAGCTCTGCAGTATGTTTTGAAAACCTAAATGTCAATATGTAAGTATAGATATACTGTAAGTTTTTAATATATATATATATATATATATATATATATATATATATATATATATATATATATATGACAAGTATTTGAAACAAATTTCCTATTTGAGTGCCTAATATATTTGAGAGCTCTATGGTAACTTTATAAAACATATTTCAAAATTATGTTAGATAAATTGTCTTTGAGAGTGCTCATTTAATTAAGTAGAGTTCTGCATTAGTTTTGGGGTATGGTTCTCACTTTATTAGGGCAATAACTTGGACACATTATACTATGGACAAATCCATTGAGGACAATCAAAGGTAACCTGTTTTTTTCGACTCTGCTGAATAAGACTCATCCGTCTTGGTTCACTCTTGGGACATTAAAACAAAAAAGGTGAAGAATTAAAAAAAGAATGCAAAAATGTAAATGTCTTTGCAACTCATTCATTTTCACTTTCATAACACAAAAACATCTGTAAAAACTTGATAAAAGAATGCACAAACAATAAAATACAAATTTGCTGTCTTGGAATCTGAAATCAGTAGAAACATCCCCTACTGAAATTCCTGCACACCTCAAAAAAAAAAAAAAAAAAAAAAAAAGATTCCTTCCCAATGCAATACTTTTCAAGCAATTACAGTGTCAGACTTGGTACTGGAATGACTCTGTAAACTGAAAAAATATACATAATAAAAAATGTTAAGCAAAATTGATTCATGTTAACACCTCTCCCAACACCACAGATTAACTACAAAAATACTTGATAAAACAAGACACAATTACAAATGTGTATGAAAAAAATAAAAATAAAAAAAATAAAAAAAATCAACCAAGCAATTGCTCATGATTTTCTGGTGTTTGATGGAATGTGAGTAGGCATACAGCCTGGATAATTTTCCAAGGTAAGTGATGATATTCATCATTATTGTCTTTTTGGATTAGTTCAGATATATCTCATAACTGTAATTGTTTTATGTATATATTTATATGTCTAGATGTTATGTGTGCTATTTGCATGTTCCCTATAGAAAAAAAGCTACATAAAATCTACAAGTGTATTCTGATGTAAAATTAACTAGTAAATACAATGCTTGTGTTCCTGATATACCAACTATTTCTTATTAGCATATAAGTTGAATCATGAAATGTATCTCCCTTGCCTGTATCTCTTTATACCTCTGTATTTATCTAGATCTGTCTATCTCTCTTTTCTTATTCTATATCCCTATTCCTCGCCTTGCTATCCACTATGTGTGAACTTATAAATTTCAACATGTCTAGATTGATAAGCTTCTCATTTACCGGTACCTAACTCCCGTTTTGAAGTTAGAAGTTTTAACTTGATTACACGTTTATATGCCAAGGCATCGATGAGGCACATCCAGACGCCAACCTACACGGTGCAGAGAAAGGACAGAAAATAAACTAAGTCCCGATGTGCCTAGCAGATTAGAAGGCATTTTGCTACGCCTACATGCACCCAACATGGCAGTAGGCGTCGATCGGCCACTTCCAGACACTTATTTACACTGTTTTGAACTTAGAAATTTAAATTGAATACTCGTGGACATGTGTTGGTCTAGTAGCTCCTCATCTACCTATACCAACGTCCGCCCCTGTAAGGACTTAGAAATTTTCATTTGAATACACGTTGACTTGCCTTGGTCTATAAGATTGTCACCTATCTATACCTACATCCCCTTTGTTTCGACTTAGAAATTTTTCACTTGAATACACGCTGAGATGCCTTGGTCTATAAGATTGTAACCTATCAATACCTACATCCCCTTTGTTTGGACTTAGAAATTTTTCACTTGAATACACGCTGAGATGCCTTGGTCTATAAGATTGTGACCTATCTATACCTACATCCCCTCTTGTTTGGACTTAGAAATTTTTCACTTGAATACACTCTGAGATGCTTTGGTCTATAAGATATTCACCTATCTATACCTACATCCCCTCTTGTTTGGACTTAGAACTTTTTCAATTGAATACACTCTGAGATGCTTTGGTCTATAAGATTGTCACCTATCTATACCTACATCCCCTCTTGTTTGGACTTAGAAATTTTTCACTTGAATACACTCTGAGATGCTTTGGTCTATAAGATTGTCACCTATCTATACCTACATCCCCTCTTGTTTGGACTTAGAAATTTTTCAATTGAATACACTCTGAGATGCTTTGGTCTATAAGATTGTCACCTATCTATACCTACATCCCCTCTTGTTTGGACTTAGAAATTTTTCACTTGAATACACGCTGAGATGCCTTGGTCTATAAGATTGTCACCTATCTATACCTACATCCCCTCTTGTTTGGAGTTAGAAATTTTTCAATTGAATACACGCTGAGATGCCTTGGTCTATAAGATTGCCATCTATCAATACCTACATCCCCTCTTGTTTGGACTTAGAAATTTTTCACTTGAATACACGCTGAGATGCCTTGGTCTATAAGATTGTAACCTATCAATACCTACATCCCCTTTGTTTGGACTTAGAAATTTTTCACTTGAATACACGCTGAGATGCTTTGGTCTATAAGATTGTGACCTATCTATACCTACATCCCCTCTTGTTTGGACTTAGAAATTTTTCACTTGAATACACTCTGAGATGCTTTGGTCTATAAGATATTCACCTATCTATACCTACATCCCCTCTTGTTTGGACTTAGAACTTTTTCAATTGAATACACTCTGAGATGCTTTGGTCTATAAGATTGTCACCTATCTATACCTACATCCCCTCTTGTTTGGACTTAGAAATTTTTCACTTGAATACACTCTGAGATGCTTTGGTCTATAAGATTGTCACCTATCTATACCTACATCCCCTCTTGTTTGGACTTAGAAATTTTTCAATTGAATACACTCTGAGATGCTTTGGTCTATAAGATTGTCACCTATCTATACCTACATCCCCTCTTGTTTGGACTTAGAAATTTTTCAATTGAATACACGCTGAGATGCCTTGGTCTATAAGATTGTCACCTATCTATACCTACATCCCCTCTTGTTTGGAGTTAGAAATTTTTCAATTGAATACACG
Source organism: Euprymna scolopes (assembly GCF_053919585.1). NCBI lineage: Eukaryota > Metazoa > Mollusca > Cephalopoda > Sepiida > Sepiolidae > Euprymna > Euprymna scolopes. Next base: position 86,691,555 of record NC_136527.1, on the reverse strand, counting down.
CTGAGATGCCTTGGTCTATAAGATTGCCATCTATCAATACCTACATCCCCTCTTGTTTGGACTTAGAAATTTTTCACTTGAATACACGCTGAGATGCCTTGGTCTATAAGATTGTAACCTATCAATACCTACATCCCCTTTCTTTGGACTTAGAAATTTTTCACTTGAATACACGCTGAGATGCTTTGGTCTATAAGATTGTGACCTATCTATACCTACATCCCCTCTTGTTTGGACTTAGAAATTTTTCACTTGAATACACTCTGAGATGCTTTGGTCTATAAGATATTCACCTATCTATACCTACATCCCCTCTTGTTTGGACTTAGAACTTTTTCAATTGAATACACTCTGAGATGCTTTGGTCTATAAGATTGTCACCTATCTATACCTACATCCCCTCTTGTTTGGACTTAGAAATTTTTCACTTGAATACACTCTGAGATGCTTTGGTCTATAAGATTGTCACCTATCTATACCTACATCCCCTCTTGTTTGGACTTAGAAATTTTTCAATTGAATACACTCTGAGATGCTTTGGTCTATAAGATTGTCACCTATCTATACCTACATCCCCTCTTGTTTGGACTTAGAAATTTTTCAATTGAATACACGCTGAGATGCCTTGGTCTATAAGATTGTCACCTATCTATACCTACATCCCCTCTTGTTTGGAGTTAGAAATTTTTCAATTGAATACACGCTGAGATGCCTTGGTCTATAAGATTGCCATCTATCAATACCTACATCCCCTCTTGTTTGGACTTAGAAATTTTTCACTTGAATACACGCTGAGATGCCTTGGTCTATAAGATTGCCATCTATCAATGCCTACATCCCCTCTTGTTTGGAGTTAGAAATTTTTCACTTGAATACACGCTGAGATGCTTTGGTCTATAAGATTGTCACCTATCTATACCTACATCCCCTCTTGTTTGGACTTAGAAATTTTTCAATTGAATACACTCTGAGATGCTTTGGTCTATAAGATTGTCACCTATCTATACCTACATCCCCTCTTGTTTGGACTTAGAAATTTTTCAATTGAATACACTCTGAGATGCCTTGGTCTATAAGATTGTCACCTATCTATACCTACATCCCCTCTTGTTTGGAGTTAGAAATTTTTCACTTGAATACACGCTGAGATGCTTTGGTCTATAAGATTGTCACCTATCTATACCTACATCCCCTCTTGTTTGGACTTAGAAATTTTTCACTTGAATACACTCTGAGATGCTTTGGTCTATAAGATATTCACCTATCTATACCTACATCCCCTCTTGTTTGGACTTAGAAATTTTTCAATTGAATACACTCTGAGATGCTTTGGTCTATAAGATTGTCACCTATCTATACCTACATCCCCTCTTGTTTGGACTTAGAAATTTTTCACTTGAATACACTCTGAGATGCTTTGGTCTATAAGATTGTCACCTATCTATACCTACATCCCCTCTTGTTTGGACTTAGAAATTTTTCACTTGAATACACTCTGAGATGCCTTGGTCTATAAGATTGTCACCTATCTATACCTACATCCCCTCTTGTTTGGACTTTGAATTTTTTCAATTGAATACACTCTGAGATGCTTTGGTCTATAAGATTGTCACCTATCTATACCTACATCCCCTCTTGTTTGGACTTAGAAATTTTGCAATTGAATACACGCTGAGATGCCTTGGTCTATAAGATTGTCACCTATCAATACCTACATCCCCTCTTGTTTGGAGTTAGAAATTTTTCAATTGAATACACGCTGAGATGCCTTGGTCTATAAGATTGCCATCTATCAATACCTACATCCCCTCTTGTTTGGACTTAGAAATTTTTCACTTGAATACACGCTGAGATGCCTTGGTCTATAAGATTGTCACCTATCTATACCTACATCCCCTGTTGTTTCGACTTGGAAAATTTTCACTTGAATACACGCTGAGATGCCTTGGTCTATAAGATTGCCATCTATCAATGCCTACATCCCCTCTTGTTTGGACTTAGAAATTTTTCACTTGAATACACTCTGAGATGCCTTGGTCTATAAGATTGTCACCTATCTATACCTACATCCCCTCTTGTTTGGACTTAGAAATTTTTCAATTGAATACACTCTGAGATGCTTTGGTCTATAAGATTGTCACCTATCTATACCTACATCCCCTCTTGTTTGGACTTAGAAATTTTTCACTTGAATACACTCTGAGATGCTTTGGTCTATAAGATATTCACCTATCTATACCTACATCCCCTCTTGTTTGGACTTAGAAATTTTTCAATTGAATACACTCTGAGATGCTTTGGTCTATAAGATTGTCACCTATCTATACCTACATCCCCTCTTGTTTGGACTTAGAAATTTTTCAATTGAATACACGCTGAGATGCCTTGGTCTATAAGATTGTCACCTATCTATACCTACATCCCCTCTTGTTTGGAGTTAGAAATTTTTCACTTGAATACACGCTGAGATGCTTTGGTCTATAAGATTGTCACCTATCTATACCTACATCCCCTCTTGTTTGGACTTAGAAATTTTTCACTTGAATACACTCTGAGATGCTTTGGTCTATAAGATATTCACCTATCTATACCTACATCCCCTCTTGTTTGGACTTAGAAATTTTTCAATTGAATACACTCTGAGATGCTTTGGTCTATAAGATTGTCACCTATCTATACCTACATCCCCTCTTGTTTGGACTTAGAAATTTTTCACTTGAATACACTCTGAGATGCTTTGGTCTATAAGATTGTCACCTATCTATACCTACATCCCCTCTTGTTTGGACTTAGAAACATCCCCTCTTGTTTGGACTTAGAAATTTTTCAATTGAATACACTCTGAGATGCTTTGGTCTATAAGATTGTCACCTATCTATACCTACATCCCCTCTTGTTTGGACTTAGAAATTTTTCACTTGAATACACTCTGAGATGCTTTGGTCTATAAGATTGTCACCTATCTATACCTACATCCCCTCTTGTTTGGACTTAGAAATTTTTCACTTGAATACACTCTGAGATGCCTTGGTCTATAAGATTGTCACCTATCTATACCTACATCCCCTCTTGTTTGGACTTAGAAATTTTTCAATTGAATACACTCTGAGATGCTTTGGTCTATAAGATTGTCACCTATCTATACCTACATCCCCTCTTGTTTGGACTTAGAAATTTTTCAATTGAATACACGCTGAGATGCCTTGGTCTATAAGATTGTCACCTATCAATACCTACATCCCCTCTTGTTTGGAGTTAGAAATTTTTCAATTGAATACACGCTGAGATGCCTTGGTCTATAAGATTGCCATCTATCAATACCTACATCCCCTCTTGTTTGGACTTAGAAATTTTTCAATTGAATACACTCTGAGATGCTTTGGTCTATAAGATTGTCACCTATCTATACCTACATCCCCTCTTGTTTGGACTTAGAAATTTTTCACTTGAATACACTCTGAGATGCTTTGGTCTATAAGATATTCACCTATCTATACCTACATCCCCTCTTGTTTGGACTTAGAAATTTTTCAATTGAATACACTCTGAGATGCTTTGGTCTATAAGATTGTCACCTATCTATACCTACATCCCCTCTTGTTTGGACTTAGAAATTTTTCAATTGAATACACGCTGAGATGCCTTGGTCTATAAGATTGTCACCTATCTATACCTACATCCCCTCTTGTTTGGAGTTAGAAATTTTTCACTTGAATACACGCTGAGATGCTTTGGTCTATAAGATTGTCACCTATCTATACCTACATCCCCTCTTGTTTGGACTTAGAAATTTTTCACTTGAATACACTCTGAGATGCTTTGGTCTATAAGATATTCACCTATCTATACCTACATCCCCTCTTGTTTGGACTTAGAAATTTTTCAATTGAATACACTCTGAGATGCTTTGGTCTATAAGATTGTCACCTATCTATACCTACATCCCCTCTTGTTTGGACTTAGAAATTTTTCACTTGAATACACTCTGAGATGCTTTGGTCTATAAGATTGTCACCTATCTATACCTACATCCCCTCTTGTTTGGACTTAGAAATTTTTCACTTGAATACACTCTGAGATGCCTTGGTCTATAAGATTGTCACCTATCTATACCTACATCCCCTCTTGTTTGGACTTAGAAATTTTTCAATTGAATACACTCTGAGATGCTTTGGTCTATAAGATTGTCACCTATCTATACCTACATCCCCTCTTGTTTGGACTTAGAAATTTTTCAATTGAATACACGCTGAGATGCCTTGGTCTATAAGATTGTCACCTATCAATACCTACATCCCCTCTTGTTTGGAGTTAGAAATTTTTCAATTGAATACACGCTGAGATGCCTTGGTCTATAAGATTGCCATCTATCAATACCTACATCCCCTCTTGTTTGGACTTAGAAATTTTTCAATTGAATACACTCTGAGATGCTTTGGTCTATAAGATTGTCACCTATCTATACCTACATCCCCTCTTGTTTTTTTAGTGATGCAATGTTGTCAACTGAGATTTTAAAAAAAAACGCGAGATCAGGAGAAAGAAATGTCCAGAAAATCGCTAGATTTTTAACTTTTATCGTCTGAAATTTTCAAAAATAACTACCCCCCCCCAAACTCCATATTTTAACTTTTTAACCATAAAAAAATTATAAATATAGTATACTCAATATATAAAATGTTCCGTTTTTTCTCACTATATGTTTCTGGAATTATATTGAAGCGGTTAGCTCCCCAGAAGGCTTACATATTTTATCAGCTAGTGTTGCCTGTTTTTTTTGGGTATTTTTTTTTTGCAGGAAACAAATCATAAACTCAAACTTTTTATAATAAAAGTTAAATTGAAATATACTGCAAATTAAACATCACAATAATGGTGCAACATATTTTGAAATTAGAAAAATAAAAAAACAAAAAAACTTTGTTTTAGCATGTTAAAAGTATTTAGGTTGGTAGATAATTAAATTCTACTGTATTGGTATAAGTTTCTTTTTTTTTTTTTTTGCTGTTGTTTCTTGCTTTTTACTTTGGAGGTTGGAATGCCCCCACCCCCTAAAATGTACTTGGAAAAATCGATTTTATAGCAAGATTTAAGAATGGTTAGTGGAAAAAAGGTGAAAAACAAAACAAATAATCAATAAATAATTGTTACCAAAGGCAATAAATGCTACTTTTTTTTACTTACATGAATGAGTTTATTTTATGTTTTAAAGTATTTTTAATAAAATTGCGGGTGTGTGGGTGCTAAATATCTCCAAATTTTCTAGAATTCCCCGCTAGATTGCAACCGAAATCTCCAGATCTAGCAGGAAAACCGCTAAATTATAACACTGGTCACGTGACAGGAAGCGGTAATAAATAATTGTCCCTAAATAAAAAAAATGGCCTCTCGATACAAAGAAAAACACCTATTTATCATAGAAAAATTAAGTATAATGTTATAATTAAAAAGAAATATATAAAAACACACATTGATATAGTAAACATATTATACCAAAACGTGGAAGCCATCCGTCCAGTGGTTTTTTAGACTATTAATTGCGAACTAACCGAGAGTTACATTTTTATATATATAGATTAAGAAATAAATATATATATATATATATATATATATATATATATATATACTGTGTGTGCAAAATCAAGACTTCAAGACAAGGTGTTGATGGCAACAAAAAGTGTATTTCATTTTACGTTACAATTGTTTCCATGTCAATATTAATGCTCAGTTATGAAATGTGATAATTTTGTAGTTTACTCCTTAAGTCAACCATTTTTGGCTTAAAACCTATTGGTATATGAAAATGTACTGAATTACACGAACTCAGTATATTACATATAAGTCTATATATATATATATATATATATATATACTCGGGTTTTTTTTTTATTCAAAAGTAATGGACTAATGAATTCAACGAGGTTGTTAGATAGTGCTCAATAAAAAGAGCTGATAATACTTGTTTATTGTTATATAAACATGGTCACATCCTGCTGCTACAAATAGCCACTTGTTTCAATCAAACAACAGATATCATCAAGTGGCTATTTGTAGCAGCAGGATGTGACCATGTTTATATAACAATAAACAAGTGTATATATATATATATATATATATATACAATGTATATATTATGTGTGTGTATATATATATATATATATATATAATATTATGTATATAGTGAAATCAAAGGAGATGCAATGTTTACCTATTTTACCTAATACCTGATCTAATATAAAAAAACAAGTATTTATACATAAATATTTTAATCCCAACCAAATAAAAAAAGCTCAATACACAAATAATAGAGAGTAGAGCTTATTATAAGAGAAAAGAAATAAAAACTAAAAAAGTTGAAATTTACAATCAAATCTATTGCTCGACAGGATACTCCAAAAAACAATTGTCAAAGTGCTTATTCTGCGGACTTTCAATAAGAGCAACATCAAAATTGCAGATAACAGACACCTCTATGTTTCAAAACACGTACACACATGCAGTGGAAACAGCTTCAAAATAATGCCAATCTTCCAAACAGACAATTATTTTTATTTACTTACACAGGAAAAAAACTTCATCACCAAATTCACTCCTGAACTGAACAGAACCTAATACCATCACACAAAAACATGAAATGCAAGGTACACTCGCATGCACACCCATACACATACACACACCCACACATAAATCAGACCCGACGCATTAAAACACACACACGTGCGCGCATACAACCACACACAGACATAACACCCCTATCTCTAATACAACACTTTCTTTGAATTGAAAGTCCGCAGAATAAGCACTTTGTAAATTGTTTTTTGGAGTATCCTGTTGAGCAATAAATTTGATTGTAAATTTCAACTTAAAGTTTTCATTTCTTATATATATATATATATATATCAGAGGAAACATAATTTAATTTAAATACCAAAGAAAACGAAAAAACGGGCAGGTGAAATTATTAAAATTTCCTTAACGCCTTATCGTCTGACCTTCTAAGAGGAAACGTCAGAATGATAAATTAAAAACTAAGAATCGAATGAGGAAAGAAGGGAATTTGGTTTTAGTTAGAAGCACAGTGAGAAAAAAAAATCTCATTGTTCAGGTGGTTTTAAATCAATAAATATATCCAACTGATGTTTCAAAATCTTTTGTCTACACAGGCTAGGTCGAGAGTTGTTAATGACTAACGCCTCAATGATATTGAGATGATAGTTCGACCTCGCACTGTATAAAACATAAAACCACCCATCGGAATATTGATCAGAACACCTATTTATACTCATCAGGTGATTGCCGATGGCGGACTCATGAGCTTGGGAGTGCCCGGATGTTCTCGAAACCTGGTGTAGTCGAATATCCCGAGGGATGTGTTGGGATATTCTCATTTCCAATCTTTGGGATGTTTTGCCAACGTAGTCAGCTCCACACTGACAAACAAATTTATAAACAACAGAATTCTTTTGAATGGTTGGCAAAACATCTTTACGAAAAGAAGAGAAAAAGGTTCGAGTTGTGTAAACTACTCTAAGCATAGTAGCTGGAAAACAACGTTGAGTAGCAGAAGAAATCCTTTTAACAATATGAAGGCCAACAGGACCTAACCATGGTAATTTTAAATAAATGAGACAACGTGATGGACCGATATGTTTAACAGTATTAAATGTAGCAATTTTACGTTCAATAGTAGTTTTTATTATATTTATAATAAGGCCTTAAGGAAATTTTAATAATTTCACCTGCCCGTTTTTTTTGTTTTCTTTGGTATTTAAATTAAATTATGTTTCCTCTGAAATTTCTCCTTCCATTTTGCTGTACCAAGAATTTACTTATATGTATATATATATATATATATATATATATATATATATGAACTATCAACTAAACTCCAACCTCTCTCCCATCACAGAAACGAACTCCGAGCACTAGTACCCCTTCAATGACAATACCCATTACAAACTTGACAGGCAGCAAAATCCCACCCCTTCACTGTAGAAATGTTGTAAAGATTGTAGTGGAATGCGGCCGCAAATGGATGGTTACATTCAAAGCTAGTAAAACAAAGCTGCTCTCCTTTAACAATTACAAGACACCTCCCCTGCGGATAATATGAACTGGAACAAATACATTGAGGACATTGCAAAGGCTGCTGCAAAGAATGTCGGTTCCCTCTATCGAGCTAGAAGACTACTCACACCTGAGAGTATCCAGTATCTGTACAAAGCCGTCATTCGCCCATGCATGGAGTATTGTTGCCGCTTCTAGGCTGATGCATCTACCACTAGTCTCTCCCTCTTGTATAGGGTCCAAAAAAGAGTACTGGATAAGGCGGACGAAGCCAGGATTGTAGCCCTTGATATATGCAAGGCCTTTGAAAAAGTCTGGCATAAAGGGCTGCCAATGAAAATTAAATTGTATGATATAACTGGACGTATACTAAATAAAATTAGATCCTTCTTAAACAATAAAAGCATACAGGTTGTCAGACGTACATCCAAGCAGCATAACATTAATGCGGAAGTATCTCAAGGGTTGATCCTTGGAGCATTATTATTCATGATATTCATAAACGACCTCCCTGATAATATTGTATCTGAGATGGGTATATTTGCTGATGATACAATGCCCTATAATAAGCATGAGGAACGAACAGATGTACATAAATCTAAGACAATGTCCGAATCGTTAGAAAATGACCTCCAGACTATAGTAGAATGGGGCCGCAAATGGATGGCAACATTTAATATATAGTATAATGCAGCTAGTACAACTAAGCTGCTCTCATTTAACAATTACAAGACGCCTCTCCAACCCCTATATTTATGACAAATAGTACCCTACCTGATAATTCTACATTCAAACTCCTCAGCCTAACATTTGTGGGCAATATGAACTGGAACAAATACATAGAAGACATTGCAAAGGCTGCTGCAAAAAAGGTGGGTTCCCTTTATCGAGCTAGAAAACTACTCGCACCTGAGAGTATCCTGCACCTTTAAAAGGCCATCATCCACCCATGCATGGAGTATTGTTGCCACATCTGGGCTGGTGCATCTACCATTAGCATCTCCCTCTTGTATAGGGTCCAAAAAAGAGTTTTCGATATAATCGGTCCCACTTTGTCAACTAAGCTCCAACCCCTGTCCCATCGCCACAATGTTGCATCACTGTGCCTGTTTTACAAATATTTTAATGGAATGTGTTCTAATGAACTCGTTTCACTTGTATCCCCTCGACGTACATATCCACGAAAACCCGCTTAGCAATAAGATCTCACCCCTTCACTGTTGTTATCCCTAAATGCCAGAAAAGCTTTCTATTCTAATAATTTCTTCCCTCGAACAGTTAGACTTTGGAATTCCCTTCCTGCTGCCTGCTGTCCTGGCTGTACTGATATGCAGAAGTTTAACTGTAACAAACAAATATCTTGTTAATCTTTCCTAGACATGGCCCCAAATAGTAGCCCCTTACGTCAAAGTGGCGATATGCTTTGTAAGGGGTGAACATGAGTAAAAAAAACAAAAAAAAAAAACATTCTACTCAAATAGCTTTTTCCCTCGGACTGCTGCACTTTGGAATTTCCTTCCAGGCCCCTGCTTTCCTGATTGTACTGACATGCAGAAATTCAAGTGTAATATGATCAGACATGTTGCTGCCCAACTCAATCCATAGTATCTTTGAAAATCTGGTTGCGAATAGTTTTTTTGGGGACTATTTTACCATGTTTGTCCAAAATTTTCTGTCTATGTCAAAATTTTCTGTGTATGTTTAGTAAATAGTTTATTTAGCAGTTTTGCATGGTGCGGAACCCAAATTTAAATATGTTAAGACCTTGGCGACTTTTGGGGCTGAACAGGGGGAAGGGGGGGAAGGCAAATGATGGACTTAGTCATTTCTTTTTTCGCAGGGTGCAGAACTCAAATTTAAATATGTTAAGGCCTAAAACTGCACCGTTTGTACATTTTCACCAGGATTTGACGTTCCCCGGGGGACTTTTAGGGCTCAGTGGGGGGGGGGATGCTGAACTTAGTAATTTTTTTTTATGCCTCGTCTACTGTGCACTCATGTGGAACCATGCTTCATTTGTTTAAACTATTGTTTAATTAATTAATAAATGTTTATAAAAAGTATTTAATTTGTATCAATTGGTTTTCAATTTCTTGTAAACGAATTCCATCCAGTAAATGCAATAATAAAGTAAATAAATGTTAATATAAAGTATTTAATTTATTATTTAATTAATAACCAAATTTTTAAAGAACGTATATAATTAATATCATTCTATTCAATTTCTTGTAGACAAATGCCACTATGTAATATATAGTATATATAATACTAGCATGGGTGCCCGGCGTTGCCCGGGTGTTTGGAGGTGTGTGTTGAGCAAAAAAAAAAAAAAGTTTGTAGTAGGAAGGCAGGCTCGAACCTGTACCGCGATGGAGGAAAAGAACAGCAAAAAAACGTGATGTCTTTGCTGTTATGACCACCGGCAAACCAGAAGTGGCATAGGTTTAAATTAAGGCTAGATAATCGAAAAGAGGGGATGACTTTCAAAAAAAGGCGACACCTCCCTGCTGAAAAGCACCCAGTTGAGGGTGAAGAAATTAATGTTTTAACCAATTTTTCGGTATTTGTCGTCTGAAGGGTCAAGCTTCAAAACAATATAGATCTTGTGAAAATCCGTTGCCTCTGTCAAAAGTTTCAGGCAGACACGCAAACATACATACATATATTTATAGCTCAAATTTTCGACCCAAACCGATTAAAAAGCTTGCCCTATCTCTGAATACCCTTTTATGTAAAATTTCAAATGTTTAGACCAGAAATTGTCTGAATAATTTGGTAGAGACCGCAGAGGTCAAATTTTTTAAAACTTTGACCCCTATTATGACCCCTTAACATTTACTACTTTGGGATCAAATCAAGTTATTAAGTTAGATCCATGTCCAAAGAACCTATATCTAAAATTTGAAGTGTTTAGACCCAAAATTGCCGGAAGAGTTTGGTAGAGTTCTCAAAGGTCAAATCGTTGAACTTTTACCTCTTAACAGCCAAATTTCTGGCCAAAAACGAATTATAAAGATTTTCCCAAATCTCAGTGCGTTGTATATCAAATTTCGAGTCTGTAGACTGAAAATTGACAGAGTTATTGCGTAGGAAAATATACACAAACTGACACACAGACACTTTCGCTTTTATAGATATATAATATAAAGTTAATAAATCTTAATATTAATTAATTGTAAGTATCTTGCATACTATAGCATTGTACCCATTTTTTGGTCACTGTTCACCGTTATGCCAACTGAAGACGCCTCAATAATTTCTTAAAAAAATGACGACTTGGTATGCTGAAAACAAATACCATAGGGAAAATTAGCGCAGTCAAATAGTTTGAGATATAAATATTCTGTATTTTGTTACATAATTTCTAGTAGTTTTATTTGGCCGCCATCTTTGTTGTTTCCATGAAATGGTATATTGAGCATGCGTGCGCACGCTGCAGTGAGCGGATGATCTGTGTAGTTGACTCAACGCAATTCTGAAAGCCGTTCTTAACATGAGGAGGTGGGGAGATGTTTATTGCAAAAGCCGTTCTTAACATGGGGAAGTGGGTGGGGGGGTGTCATACCGAAAGCCGTTCTTAACATGGGGAAGTGTATGTTTATTCTGAAAGCCGTTCTTAGCATGGAGAAGTGTATGTTTATTCTGAGAGCCGTTCTTAGCATGTGGAGGTGTATGTTTATTCCGAAAGCCATTCTTAACATGGGGAGATGTATGTTTATTCCGAAAGCCATTCTTAACATGGGGAAGTGGGAGATGTTTATTCCGAAAGCCATTCTTAACATGGAGAAGGGGGGGGGCGTTTATTCCAAAAGCCGTTATTAACATCAGGAGGTGTGGGGGATGTTTATTCCGAAAGCCGTTATTAACATGGGGAGGGGGGTTATTCTAAAAGCCGTTCTTAACATTGGGAGGTGGGGGGATGTTTATCCCGAAAGAAATAGCGTTGAATAACCGTTAAACATAACAACACATATCGCATGCTCACTATCCCATTTCATTGAAACAACAAAGATGGCGGCCAATTCAAACTACTAGAAATTACATTGCACGATTCAGATATTTATATCTCGAAAACTATTTGTCTGCGCTAATTTTCCCGGTGATATCTGTGTTCAGCATACTCGAAAACCTTTAAAAGTTGTTGATTTATTGCAAAATGTTGAGACGTCTCCAGTTGGCGTAATGGTGAACTTTGACCCATTTATGTTTTCAATTTTAATATCAATTTGTTTTCAATTTCTTGTAGACGAACGCCATTATAAATGTTCTTTCTGTTCCGCTGCGTTCTTCCACGCGCATCACCTGCAACGCCATGAAAAGCAGTTACACACGTCTGGGAAGGAAGTGAAAACGAATCAGTGCAAAGACTGCTTCAAGACATTCGCTACGCAATTGACGCTCAAGTTTCATCAGGATTTCGCATGCCGAATGGTGCAACGTCCGCACAGATGTCCTAGCTGCCAGCTTGGTTTTAAGAATGCAGTGGAAATCGAAAGCCACAAGTGCAGCGGGAACCCTGCAAAGCCGTTATGCTGTATGAACTGCGACTTCCGCACTGGTTCACCACGAGACTTAGAACACCATAATCGGATCCACACGGGGGAACGATGCTACAAGTGTGAATTGTGTGATTTTCGGACAGCGTGGAAAAAAAACCTGAAGGTGCACATTTTGAAACATTCCGGATTAAAACCGTTCACTTGCAATGTTTGTGACTTTGCGACAAACGATCGCAGTAATTTGAGAACTCATTTGAGGAAACATTTGAAAAAGAATAGCGCGAGTCTTTGTCACACGTGCGGCACAAATTTCAGTGACCCGCAGGCTCTGGCGTCACATATGCTGTTGCACAATTATGACACGCCTTACAAGTGCACATATTGCAACTATTCGACCAAGTATAAGTTCACGCTCAAGTCACACATGCGTGCCCACAATGTTGAGATCGAGACGGCGAAAACCTCTCAGATCGTGTCGACTGATGCTGATCTTGGCTCGATTCAAGACGTTAGAGAAATATCAATCCAAACAGCAGACGCCGACTACGAAGAACTTGTTGAGAAACAGTTTTTTATGTGCCAGGAATGCGGTTTTGTTATTGACAATCGGAAACTTTTTGACATACATCAGTGTAAGGTGAACGACCCGACCGCGCCGTCTGTTTTGGATGGCGAAATGATTATTCAAATTATCGAAAGTCCAGCGGAACTCCAGGAAGTTGTTGAACCGTGACAAATTTGACAATATCTTGTAACTTTGTCTTGTTATCAATAATGTTGAAATATTATTTATTTTGTTTCGATTAATCGAACAATCATTCTCACATCTTATCTGCACAACGTTTCGGCCGATGTAACCTTCGACCTTCTTCAGGTATAAAAGTCGCCATGATTTGGTAGCAAAAAGAAGTGAGGGTAGTTCTGTACTCTAAGGTTTCACATTTTTTATCTAGTTTGAAGTAAAAGGTACTTGTACAGTTTAATCAACACATTAAAAAATGAAAATATCGAAAAATAATTAAATTGTACGTATCCGTTATGGAACGAAATTCTCTGAATAAAAAATTTCACTTAATTTCATCAAGTAGGTTTTTTTTTTTTTACAGCGAAAAAACAATTTGTTATGATACCGAGCAAAATGTTCGATTTTTATGAAGAAAAGCTAGAATTAAAGATGGGGAGGGGATGTCCGCGCTTTACATGGATTTATCTTCCTGTGGCGTTTCTAAAATCCAAACAAAAATTAAGAAAAAATCCAAGATGTCTGCCTTCAAAGTGCTGTCATAAAAACATGTTTTCCGCTGTAAAAAACACAAAAAAACTACTCTATCAAATTAAGTGAAATGTTTTTTTGTTTTTTTTCGGAGATCTTCAGTTCAAAACGGATACGTACAATATAAACTTTTTTTGATATTTTCATTTTTATATGTTGATTAAACTGTACAAGTACCAAAGTTTACGCAAATTATAAAAGTAATTTAATTATCAGCGAACGTTGTCTCCTACGAGACCTTGCAGGGGGTTAAAATAGTGACAGCCACCTTAAACCTTGTGTTGCTTTGCGAAGCACCTCCCCTCTCTCTTATCCGATCAAGAGTCTCCCTTATCCCGAAGTCGCCGGATGCCAGCGAGCCACCCTCCTTCGCCCAATTGCAAGGGATGGCTGCCTGGAGGTCACCACCTGTTTAAATGCAATTCTCAAGAGTGCCCATCGGGAGACACGGGATCTCTGTGACGGTGATGATCGACGTTTCCAAAGCGTTTGACACCGTTAATCACGACTCGATCTGCCGGGCAGCGCGCAGGTTTGGCGCACCAGATCCTCTGGTGCGCTACATCCGGGCCGGCTATGATGCTACGACCAGCGTGCTGGGAGACCGGGTTTTTCACCCTTCCCGTGGTGTTCGCCAGGGCGACCCTTTGTTGCCTCTGCTTTTTAACATGGTCATGGATGAGGTTCTTTCCTTGTCCCTTGCCCGAGATCGCTTATCCAATGGGGTCAACTGAGGTAGGGGCGTTAGCTTACGCCGATGACCTTACTCTCTTCGCTCGGACTCCAGAGGGTATGCGAGTAAAGCTTGAGGCGGTGGAACTAGCTTTGGCGCGATCGGGTATGGTGATTAACCCCGCTAAATCACTGTCTCTTGCCATCTTGTCTAACAAGAAGGCGAAAAACGTACACCTGGCCGCAGCGGAGCTTGTCTGTGGTGCTCAACCCGTTCGAACCCTAGGGGTCTTGGATTCGTTTGTGCTGCTCGGGGTCAGTTTCGACTGGAAGGGGATACTTCCCTTTCCACACCACAAGGTGGTCCATGACTGGCTCGGGGAGTTGCATTCTGCTCCGTTAAAGCCGCAGCAGCGCATTGAGCTCTGGCGGGGATATGCGATGCCCCGGCTATTGCATTCATTTGTCTTGGGCAACGTGCGCCACAATACTCTCAGGGCTATCGATGTTAACGTGCGAAACAGCATCCGCAAGTGGCTCAGGCTCCCAAAGGACTGTCCGGTCGGCTTTTTTCATGCCGCTGTTTCTGATGGGGGATTGGGGTTGCCTTCATTGGTGACTTTGATTCTACTGATGAGGCAAAAAAACATTAATTATAATGTATAAAAAAATCAAAAAAAATCTGGTTAAAACAAATTGAATAACACATGATTAATCATACTGAAACCAGCAAACTTACAATTGGTTGATGGATTTTATTAAAAAATTCGAAACCTTAGAGCGCAGAGCTAACCTTTTTTTTTTCCTGACATTTTTTTAATTGCCATTGCTCCCAGGTCCACTCTGACTTGGAGTGGTAGTACCTGTTAGGGTCCCAACTATGGGTTAAATAGAAACTGACTTGAAAAAAACAAATATATTCTAATAAAAAATTTTTTTCAAAATCACTTGATTCAGCATTAAATAACCTGAAAAGGGTTGATATGCCGTAAAACAAAAACAACCACCCAACCAACTAAAAACTTACAATTGGTTGATGGATTTTAATAAAAATTTAATCATAAGTTAAAAATGATACCTCTAAGATTCCCTGATAATTAAAGCATTTTTATAATTAACTAGCGAGGGGTACCCGGCGTTGCCCGGGTGTTTGGAGGTGTGTGTGGAAACTCGGGGGGGGGGGGGGTTAAAAAAATCGTTTTTGTAGGTAAGTATGAGGATCGAGCCCGAGCCCGAACCCGAACCCTTGAGGCAAAGTTGTAAATTAAAGTGTGAAAAAAAAAAAAGTGCAACGTTAACCATTGCCCCACCGCGAGATGCTAACGGAAACACGTTTGAATTTATTTAATTACTTGGATTTGGCAGGTGCCCGTTTTAATGAGTTAATGAGGTCAAGTTTGACTGCGGGATAGTAATTTTTATTTTCCCAAGATGTTATAGGAAAAAGACTAACCCACATGCGGCGAGCGACAAATGTTGAATATTTATCTTCCCGAAGTGATTTTGTGGCGGGTATGAATCTACAATAATACCAAAAGTTATTACTGAAACATTGTTTTACGTGAAGTAAAATAATGAGTTGATTGGCCAAATAAAGAATTTCACGGATAAAGACCGTTGTGTGTGTCTATAGAGACAATAAGTGCACAGTTTGATGTCAGTGTGGGAACTGTACACACAATTATTTGTGAGGAACTGATGATGCGGAAGATTTGCGCTAAGTTTGTCCCCACAGTGTTCAGTGAAGATTGGAAACAAGAACGTTTTCATGACATCAGAGAGATGGTTGAGCTGATCGTTTAAGATCCACAGTTCTTTGATGATTTGATGATCTGCGATAAAACCAGATCTATTGCTAGATCATAAGACAGAGTTCCCAGTTGAAACATGCTGGCACTCTTTTTTTTTTTTTTTTATACATAGGCGTCACCACTTATCAAGGCCGATCGGCCACTCAAGGATAAGGGTTAAAGAGTGTAGAGTAGTCAAAAGGACAATATAGTAATCGATAGTAATGGAAGTTCGGTAAATTTGTTAACTTAAGTGGAACGGCTCATCAGAAACTTGTTCATGTTGGACTTGAAGACAACCATATTACAGACAGCTGGAAAGCAGGAAAACGGAAGACAATTCCACAGGCGTGCAGTTCTAAGAAAGAAGCTTTGATCATGGAATCTACATTTAGGTTTAGGCACAGATAAAGAGTGGGGGGAATTATTGATAGTGCTTTCAGCTAGACGAGTGTTTCTTGTGAAAGTTTGGCAAAGGGGGACCATAGACTGAAGCTCAATCGAACACTTTCCATGAAAATAACGATAAAGCAGAGACAAACTCGCAACATCTCTTCTGTGAGATAGAGGTTGCAAGGTGAATGCTCTGATGAACTGCAAGCACTTGTGCCCCCTCAACGTAAATAACCCCGACAAGCAACTAAATCCCACCCCTTCACAGTAGAGATCCCTAGATGTAAGAGGGCCTTCTACTCCAGTAATTTCTTCCCCAGGACAGCAAGACTTTGGAATTCCTTTCTCGGTCCCTGCTTCCCCAACTGTACTGACATGCAGAAGTTCAAGTGTAATGTGAATCAACATCTTGCTGCCCAATTCCCCACATAGTACCCCTGTAGCTTATGTCCCTGATAGTAGCCTCCTACATCAAAGTGGCAATGTGCCTTGTTTGGGGTGGAATGGTAATAAAAAAAAAAAAAAAACCAGTACAGTCTGGAAAACAGGTAGCAGGAAGAGAATTCCAAAAGTCTATCGGTTTGAGGGGAAAAAAAAAACTATTAGGATAGAAAGCTTTCTGGTATTTAGGGATCTCAAAAGTGAAGGGGTGTGATTACATTTAAACTTCGGCATATAGAGAGCGTTCTACTTGTTGAGTACAGGATGGTCTGCTGTGTGATAGACGACCCCGTCCCCATGTGTGTAATGGTGGATGTATTTAATAGCATAGGAATTGAAAAGACAAAAGGTTGCATAATGAAGACGAAAACATACCGTTATATATCAGTGAAAGAAATGCAATTGATTTGCATAAAAATATACATGAAGAAATGATAGAAAGAATAAGAGTTTGTTAGAATAAGTGTTTGTTAGAATAAGAGTTTGTTACTTGCGGTTGACTGGCTAGTCAGGAACGTGGTGGTGGCCCATGGCCCCACCAGAGCGGTGTTTGTCACATCTTGAAAGTCCAGCGCGAAAGAGGAAGAAATATGGGGAACAGGAAGTGACGTAGCTAGGTCGCTCTGAGTTAAAGGGCGACAATCGAGCTAGGCTGGGAGTTTTCAACTCCCACATGCTCCAGTAGTTTCTTCCCCAGAACGGCTGGACTTTGGAATTCCCTTCTGAGTTCCTGCTTTCCCAGCTGTACTGACATGCAGAAGTTCAAGTGTAACGTGAACCAACATCTTGCTGCCCAACTCCCTACATAGTACCCCTGTAGCTTATGTCCCTGATTGTAGCCCCCTACATCAAAGTGGCAGTGTGTCTTGTTTGGGGTGGAATTGTAAAAAAAATTTTTTTTAAAAATCAGTACAGTCTGGAAAACAGGTAGCAGGATTGGTTGTTGGTTGTTTTTATTTTACGGCATATCAACCCTTTTCGGGTTATTTAATGCCGAATCCAAAGATTTTGAAGAAAAAATTTTTTAATAGAATATATTTGTTGTTTTCACGTCGGTTTCTATTCAACCCATCGCAAGGAAAATTAACTGAGACAAATAGCTAGTTTTATTAATGCGTGTACTTTTGTAATGAAAATCACTGGTGACCATGTTTGTACAGGCGGCATATGAAAGGGGTCAACCCTCAATTTGGTCAGGAATGCTGAAAACGAATATTCGTATATTAATTTTAGGTGAGTAAATTAAGAAGTTGTGTATATATATATATATATATATATAACTACTTCATTTACTCACATAAAATTAATATACGAAAGTATAGATTTATGCATAAACTTTAAGTATTTACTTCAAAACTGCTCAATACGTTGGTAGAGCTCGTTAGTAATTTATGAAATATATATGGCGATTAAGCTACACTGAATATTCGGCGTTTCATCCACTATAGGATTCGTTAGCCTGACGAATCCTATAGTGGATGAAACGCCGAATATTCAGTGTAGCTTAATTGCCATATATATTTCATAAATTAACGAATCCTATAGTGGATGAAACGCCGAATATTCAGTGTAGCTTAATCGCCATATATATTTCATAAATTACTATATATATATATATATATATATTTGTTAGTACATTTTCATGTTTTTTAAAGGTAGATAACTCTTATTTTTATTATCTCCCTTGAGAAAGCACACACACATATATATGTATATATATATACATATATTTGTGAGTATATTTTCATATGGTTTCCTAAAGGAAACTCTGACTTGATTTATCTGCCTTGATTAATATCTGAGAAGTTCTTTTTGTTTTAACTTATTTTAAAGCGTTTATTTACTTTGGAACATAACAAGTGTTCAGGCTCAAATTAGAACAAGACCGAGGTGACTGTCATGAGACCGTCGTCTCCCTGCATATTAAAACAAAGCCAACCTCCATACGTAGTTAATTGTCATGTCGAAAATAGTAATATATCCAAAAATTACGAAAACTCTACAAGTGCAGAGTTCTTTATAGTTCAAACCAATATTAAGTAATTTTTTTTTTTTTTTTTTTTGGCATACATTATTGCTGATATTCATGCTGCTCCTCTTTGATCAAATTGTCTCTAGGATGGATTAGGGTTGGGGGTCAGGGTTAGCCTTTTTTTTTTTATATTTGATATGTAATTCTATGTCGATTTTTTAAATCTTTTTGAATATGCTGAAAACGAATATCACAATTTAATTCGGGGCACATGATGTATAACAAATAGATAACACAGAAAATAGACTTATAGTTTTTAAAGGTTTATTAGAAGAAAAATATGTAACCCACAGTGAGGACCCTAACAGGTACTACCACTCCGGGTCAGAGTGGACCTGGGAGCAATGGTAATTAAAGGGTGGCTCCACACTCCCCAAGCCCGCTTATGGAGCTTTACCATCGGATACAGTTTAAGGTCATATCCAGGACCCTGAAGTGGCGGCGGCTATCCTGTTCTTGTAGAAATTTTGGATGGGAGTGGTCTTCTTCTGGGAGAAGTTTCGGCTGGTTGCTAAATAAAAAGAAAAAAGAGACAAGTTTTAATCCAACGGAAATGGAATCATGTCGTTACAAGTCCGAGTAATTTTGAAATGGATATATCTATAAAAGTGAAAGTGTACAACTTATAGTATAAACCACTGAAATGTTAGATATAGTTTCCTTGGCCATGGATCTAACGTAATAAATTCATATGACCCTTAATCAATAATGGTTAATGTGTCAAAGTTAAAAATAAAGGAAAACATATATATAAGTGTAATTATTACTTCACGCGACAAATAGCTAGGGGGTTGCTTTAATCCACGATGTATTTGTAAGTCATGCCGTGCTTTCTTTTCTCTAGCTTTAATTTAAACCTACGTCACTGCCAGTGGTCATACACGCAAACACGTAACGGGTTCTAGCCTTCCTCCCTGCTACCACGCGTTTTTTCGTTGTTTGGCTCAACACAAAACCCCCAAACTCCCAGGGCTAAAATGCTAGTTTTGTACAAAGTACTGAGATGCCAGACAATTATGCTAGTTTAGAACTTTCAGGTCCAAGTAATCAGCCACATTTTTCAGTTTTGGGGCATAAATATTACTGCAAAGGCGTGTAAAGGGCAAACTCGAATTTGAGCGCAATCGTTATTCTAATAATTGCTCATTTTTAATATGCCATTATTATTATCATTTTCTTATATGGATCAGCAAGATATTTTTACTAGTAATAAGTTTATTTTTAGAACAGCTTATCACTTATTCTCTGGTATATTTTTGGTTTTAAAGTATTATTTTAGTATTAGTGTTTAATCTTTCAGTAATTATACAATTTAACATTTTGATATTTACATTTATGTCGAGGTTTAGTGTTTTATTATTTGATCGGTTATAACTTAATTTAGCGCTAATTTATAAGTTATGTTTTAGTATCTAATCATGATTTTTTTGTTTTTAATTATTAGTTTTAGTTTTTATAGTTATTTAATATATTATAATTTATTAGAATATATTAACAGTAGTAAAATTATATTACTGATCCATAATGAAAATGATAATTATAGCTGGAACAATTACATCGAGAGCATTGCCAGGGCTGCTGCGAGGAAGGTGGGCTCTCTCTACCGTGCTAGAAAACTTCTAACACCCCAAAGTATCCTGTACCTCTCTAACAAGGCCACTATTCGCCCATGTATGGAGTATTGCTGTCATATTTGGGCTGGTGCATCGGCTACTAGTCTCTCGCTCCTTGACAGGGTTCAAAAAGAAAGTCGCAAATCTGATAGGCCCTAAACTGGCATCTAAGCTTCAGCCTCTGTCCCATCGTCGAAACGTTGCATCCCTCTGCCTGTTCTACAACTATTATAATGGTGAATGCTCTGATGAACTGCAAGCATTTGTGCCCCCACAACGTAAACACCCTCGACAGACCCGACAAGCTGCAAAATCCCACCCCCCACACTGTAGAGATCCCTACATTTAAAAGATCTTTCTACTCCAGTAGTTTCTTCCCCAGAACTGCTAGAATTTGGAATTCCATTCCAGGTCACTGCTTCCCCAACTGTACTGACATGCATAAGTTCAAGTGCAACGTGAACCAACACCTCCCTGCCCAAATCCCTACATAGTACCCCAGTACCCCAGTAGATGTTTCCCCCTGATAGTGGCAAAGTGCCTTGTTTGAGGTAAAAATGTAATAAAAAAAACAAACAATAGTAATGTAAATATTTGTATATAATTACAAAGCATATTGTTCATGCATTTACATACTTTACTTTAGGCAAATCCACATGAACAAGGAAACCTATCTCTCTCGGCAAAAATGAGTTCAAACTGAAGAAATGTTATATATAATTGTTTTCGGCTAACTTTACCAAATCTGTGCGTATGCTAAACATAAGTAAAAAAAACAAGTAATGTTCAACGCTGCAAGAGAACTAGAAAGAGAATAAAAGTTAATAGACAGGATAAAGTCTGGAACAAAAAGAGAAAAAATTAATTAGCAAAATTTATCAGGTGCGAAAAAAGTGAGTAATGTTCAACGGTACTGGAGAACAAGAACAGAAAGGGCCAATTAGAAGCTGGAATCATCAAAAGTCATTAGACAAAAAAGAAATCAAGTAAATAGGATGCCATTTATCAGGTGCTGTAAAGAAATGCTCTTTTAGAATCTTCAAGTCTCAACACTCACTAGTAAAAATAAGTCAAAAACAAGTAATGTTCAACGCTGCAAGAGAACTAGAAAGAGAATAAAAGTTAATAGACAGGATAAAGTCTGGAACAAAAAGAGAAAAAATTAATTAGCAAAATTTATCAGGTGCGAAAAAAAGCGAGTAATGTTCAACGGTACTGGAGAACAAGAAAAGAAAGGGCCAATTAGAAGCTGGAATCATCAAAAGTCATTAGACAAAAAAGAAATCAAGTAAATTAAGAAATTAACTGAAACCCATCTAAAACAAAGCAAATTCAGCAGCTGGTACAAAACAAGTGCTGAAAAGGTGGTTTAGAGTCCTGAAGTCTCAACAATCACTAGAAAATTAGAAATAAATCAAGGTAGTTGTTGCAGCACCACCAAGACACATTGATACAATAAATGAAACCTTTATGAATTCGATGGGAAGTTGGAGTTGCTTATAAAAAAAAAAATATATTATTACTTACTTTAGGAATTTCTGGAACTGCTTCCAAGATGGGGATGAGAGGGGTCATGGGTGTTGCTGCTGCTGGTGCTGAAAACTTGAATAACTTTTTCTTTTTTTTTTAATTGTTTTTTTCTTTTTTTGGTTTGTTTGTTTTATTTATTTTCCTTTATTTCATAGCATTTTATTTTTATGAAATTATTTTTTTGGAAATTATAATTAGGAAATAACAATACTTACTTTATGACTTTCTGGAACTGCATCCAAGATCGGGATGAGAGCGTAACGGCTACTGCTGAAACCTGTAATAACTAGTTGTATTTCACATTATTAGTTTTACATTTTTTTTTTTTTTCAGTATATTTTCCTTTAGATCACAGTATTTTAATTTTTGTGAAATTTTCTTTTTTTAAAAAAATATAATTAGAAGAAGATATCAATACTTACTTTATGACTTTCTGGAACTGCATCCAATATTGGGATGACAGGGTCATGGCTGTTGCTGTTGAAACCTGTAATAACTAGTTGTATTTTGCATTATTATTTTTACATTTTTTTTTTTTCGGTTTATTTTCCTTTAGATCACAGTATTTTATTTTTTGTGAAATTTTCTTTTTTTAAAAAATTATAATTAGAAGAAGATATCAATACTTACTTTATGAGTTTCTGGAACTGCATCCAATATTGGGATGACAGGGTCATGGCTGTTGCTGTTGAAACCTGTAATAACTACTTGTATTTTGCATTATTATTTTTACATTTTGTTTTTGTTTTATTTATGTTACTTTAGTACATTGCATTTTACTGAGTGTATGTTAATTATTTTGTTAATTTTTATTAAAATAAAATACCTGTAACAGAAAAATAATTTTGGTTATGATCATGCATGGGTGAATATTTTCGGTTAGACTTGCTAAAGTTGGTTAAAGGAAATATAAGCAGAAAGGAATTCGTTTTAATCACTAGCAACACAACGAAAGAAATACTTACCTGAGGATTGTGCTGATTCTAACTAGAAGCTGCAGTAATGGAAAAGAGGAAAATTAAACTTGTCAATTACAAAAACTGAAATCGAAAAGAAGAAACGCTTGATGCTTTACTCACCTCTGGCTAGTCGTGGTCGCCATCAAACTGAAAAAGGAGGGAAAGGGTGGAATCCACTCGTTACCAGGTACCGTACAGGAAAGGACAGTCTGGGCAGGTAGGTGATGATCTCCCCAAAGTGGAGCGCTACATAAAACATGCATTGCTACGAACATCCTCCGAAAAAGGCGGTTTCTACTCGGAATAAAAGGCGGAGCAGAAAACGGAAGTGTTCTCTCTACTCAACACGATTCCTAGAGAGATACCACAAGATTGTGCGTGAATGTGGAAGAGCCTATGAAAACTCACAAAACTGCCATTCCTACTATCGTATCGGATATTATTAATCGGAGGTCCATCATTGCATTACCGCCCCAGCTCGTAGTTGATAGATAGTAGGAATAATATTACCAGCGCCCTTCAGGCAGCTTGTGAGAACACACAAACTAATGGTAGTATTACTCTAGTCGTTCCTGGTCGAATGGAGCCATGCATGCATTATGTAGTAACACGAGCACGTGTCGCCTGATAAGAAAGAGCGTAGGCTCACCCACTTGGGGAGATTTCCTATCCAGACTTGCACCTATTTGTACACCTGGAACTGGACTCAGAACCTCGACAATGAGAAGAGTCAAGGAGAGCAAGGTGTTGAACTACCTAAAGAGGTCACCATATAAAACAAGCGTTGCTGTGAACAACCTTCCAAAACGAGGGAAGGGACTTTTTGTTCTCTCTACCCAACAGGATTCCTAGAGAGATACCACTAGATTGTGCGTGAATGTGGAAGAGCCTATGAAAGCTCACAAAACTGCCATTCCTACTATCGTATCGGATATTATTAATCGGAGGTCCATCATTGCATTACCGCCCCAGCTCGTAGTTGATAGATAGTAGGAATAATATTACCAGCGCCCTTCAAGCAGCTTGTGAGCACACGCAAACTAATAGCAGTATTACTCTAGTCGTCCGTAGTCGAGTGGAGGCACGCGTGCATTACATAGTAGAAACACGAGCACGTGTCGCTCCCTCTTCGGGGGAATTCGGAAAAGTGCACCTTGCGCTGCAGGTATTTGTTGAGCTGGGAGTTGACTCAACACCTCGACACTGAGAAAAGAGCTTTAGAAAAGCTCCAGATTAGTTACCTGCAAAGTCGAAGAAAGTTGGAGGACCAGGCCTGCGAAGGAGAACACACACAATTTGGGCCTTGATGGAAGCACACGGGAGAGAGGGAGGCCCATTTTTCTCTTTCGGGGGAGTGTTCTCCTTCCAGCCTGCTCGAGCACGTATTTTCTGCTTGCCACATGCAAGCATATAAAAAGACGACCAGATGATGGACGCAACAAACTCATGCGGTCATTAACTGGATTTTGATCGGGTTCCGTACAACAAGGTGTTGAACTCCCTAAAGAGGGCACCATATAAAACAAGCGTTGCTGCGAACAACCTTCCAAAACGAGGGAAGGGACTTTTTGTTCTCTCTACCCAACAGGATTCCTAGAGAGATACCACAAGATTGTGCGTGAATGTGGAAGAGCCTATGAAAGCTCACAAAACTGCCATTCCTACTATCGTATCGGATATTACTAATCGGAGGTCCATCATTGCATTACCGCCCCAGCTCGTAGTTGATAGATAGTAGGAATAATATTACCAGCGCCCTTCAAGCAGCTTGTGAGCACACGCACACTAATTGTAGTATTACTCTAGTCGTTCCTGGTCGAATGGAGCCATGCATGCATTATGTAGTAATAAAATAAAATACCTGTAACAGAAAAATAATTCTGGCTATGATCAAGCATGGGTGATTATTTTTGGTTAGACTTGCAAAAGTTGGTTAAAGGAAATATAAGCAGAAAGGAATTCGTTTTAATCACTAGCAACACAACGAAAGAAATACTTACCTGAGGACTTGTGCTGATTCTAACTAGAAGCTGCAGTAATGGAAAAGAGGAAAATTAAACTTGTCAATTACAAAAACTGAAATCGAAAAGAAGAAACGCTTGATGCTTTACTCACCTCTGGCTAGTCGTGGTCGCCATCAAACTGAAAAAGGAGGGAAAGGGTGGAATCCACTCGTTACCAGGTTTCGTACAGGAAAGGACAGTCTGGCCAGGTAGGTGATGATCTCCCCAAAGTGGAGCGCTACATAAAACATGCATTGCTACGAACATCCTCCGAAAAAGGCGGTTTCTACTCGGAATAAAAGGCGGAGCAGAAAACGGAAGTGTTCTCTCTACTCAACACGATTCCTAGAGAGATACCACAAGATTGTGCGTGAATGTGGAAGAGCCTATGAAAACTCACAAAACTGCCATTCCTACTATCGTATCGGATATTATTAATCGGAGGTCCATCATTGCATTACCGCCCCAGCTCGTAGTTGATAGATAGTAGGAATAATATTACCAGCGCCCTTCAAGCAGCTTGTGAGCACACGCAAACTAATGGTAGTATTACTCTAGTCGTTCCTGGTCGAATGGAGCCATGCATGCATTATGTAGTAATAAAATAAAATACCTGTAACAGAAAAATAATTCTGGTTATGATCAAGCATGGGTGAATATTTTTGGTTAGACTTGCAAAAGTTGGTTAAAGGAAATATAAGCAGAAAGGCATTCGTTTTAATCACTAGCAACACAACGAAAGAAATACTTAACTGAGGACTTATGCTGATTCTAACTAGAAGCTGCAGTAATACAAAAGAGGAAAATTAAACTTGTCAATTACAAAAACTGAAACCGAAAAGAAGAAACGCTTGATGCTTTACTCACCTCTGGCTGGTCGTGGTCGCCATCAAACTGAAAAAGGAGGGAAAGGGTGGAATCCACTAGTTACCAGGTACCGTACAGGAAAGGACAGTCTGGCCAGGTAGGTGATGATCTCCCCAAAGTGGAGCGCTACATAAAACATGCATTGCTACGAACATCCTCCGAAAAAGGCGGTTTCTACTCGGAATAAAAGGCGGAGCAGAAAACGGAAGTGTTCTCTCTACTCAACACGATTCCTAGAGAGATACCACAAGATTGTGCGTGAATGTGGAAGAGCCTATGAAAACTCACAAAACTGCCATTCCTACTATCGTATCGGATATTATTAATCGGAGGTCCATCATTGCATTACCGCCCCAGCTCGTAGTTGATAGATAGTAGGAATAATATTACCAGCGCCCTTCAAGCAGCTTGTGAGCACACGCAAACTAATGGTAGTATTACTCTAGTCGTTCCTGGTCGAATGGAGCCATGCATGCATTATGTAGTAATAAAATAAAATACCTGTAACAGAAAAATAATTCTGGTTATGATCAAGCATGGGTGAATATTTTTGGTTAGACTTGCAAAAGTTGGTTAAAGGAAATATAAGCAGAAAGGCATTCGTTTTAATCACTAGCAACACAACGAAAGAAATACTTAACTGAGGACTTATGCTGATTCTAACTAGAAGCTGCAGTAATACAAAAGAGGAAAATTAAACTTGTCAATTACAAAAACTGAAACCGAAAAGAAGAAACGCTTGATGCTTTACTCACCTCTGGCTGGTCGTGGTCGCCATCAAACTGAAAAAGGAGGGAAAGGGTGGAATCCACTAGTTACCAGGTACCGTACAGGAAAGGACAGTCTGGCCAGGTAGGTGATGATCTCCCCAAAGTGGAGCGCTACATAAAACATGCATTGCTACGAACATCCTCCGAAAAAGGCGGTTTCTACTCGGAATAAAAGGCGGAGCAGAAAACGGAAGTGTTCTCTCTACTCAACACGATTCCTAGAGAGATACCACAAGATTGTGCGTGAATGTGGAAGAGCCTATGAAAACTCACAAAACTGCCATTCCTACTATCGTATCGGATATTATTAATCGGAGGTCCATCATTGCATTACCGCCCCAGCTCGTAGTTGATAGATAGTAGGAATAATATTACCAGCGCCCTTCAGGCAGCTTGTGAGAACACACAAACTAATGGTAGTATTACTCTAGTCGTTCCTGGTCGAATGGAGCCATGCATGCATTATGTAGTAACACGAGCACGTGTCGCCTGATAAGAAAGAGCGTAGGCTCACCCACTTGGGGAGATTTCCTATCCAGACTTGCACCTATTTGTACACCTGGAACTGGACTCAGAACCTCGACAATGAGAAGAGTCAAGGAGAGCAAGGTGTTGAACTACCTAAAGAGGTCACCATATAAAACAAGCGTTGCTGTGAACAACCTTCCAAAACGAGGGAAGGGACTTTTTGTTCTCTCTACCCAACAGGATTCCTAGAGAGATACCACTAGATTGTGCGTGAATGTGGAAGAGCCTATGAAAGCTCACAAAACTGCCATTCCTACTATCGTATCGGATATTATTAATCGGAGGTCCATCATTGCATTACCGCCCCAGCTCGTAGTTGATAGATAGTAGGAATAATATTACCAGCGCCCTTCAAGCAGCTTGTGAGCACACGCAAACTAATAGCAGTATTACTCTAGTCGTCCGTAGTCGAGTGGAGGCACGCGTGCATTACATAGTAGAAACACGAGCACGTGTCGCTCCCTCTTCGGGGGAATTCGGAAAAGTGCACCTTGCGCTGCAGGTATTTGTTGAGCTGGGAGTTGACTCAACACCTCGACACTGAGAAAAGAGCTTTAGAAAAGCTCCAGATTAGTTACCTGCAAAGTCGAAGAAAGTTGGAGGACCAGGCCTGCGAAGGAGAACACACACAATTTGGGCCTTGATGGAAGCACACGGGAGAGAGGGAGGCCCATTTTTCTCTTTCGGGGGAGTGTTCTCCTTCCAGCCTGCTCGAGCACGTATTTTCTGCTTGCCACATGCAAGCATATAAAAAGACGACCAGATGATGGACGCAACAAACTCATGCGGTCATTAACTGGATTTTGATCGGGTTCCGTACAACAAGGTGTTGAACTCCCTAAAGAGGGCACCATATAAAACAAGCGTTGCTGCGAACAACCTTCCAAAACGAGGGAAGGGACTTTTTGTTCTCTCTACCCAACAGGATTCCTAGAGAGATACCACAAGATTGTGCGTGAATGTGGAAGAGCCTATGAAAGCTCACAAAACTGCCATTCCTACTATCGTATCGGATATTACTAATCGGAGGTCCATCATTGCATTACCGCCCCAGCTCGTAGTTGATAGATAGTAGGAATAATATTACCAGCGCCCTTCAAGCAGCTTGTGAGCACACGCACACTAATTGTAGTATTACTCTAGTCGTTCCTGGTCGAATGGAGCCATGCATGCATTATGTAGTAATAAAATAAAATACCTGTAACAGAAAAATAATTCTGGCTATGATCAAGCATGGGTGATTATTTTTGGTTAGACTTGCAAAAGTTGGTTAAAGGAAATATAAGCAGAAAGGAATTCGTTTTAATCACTAGCAACACAACGAAAGAAATACTTACCTGAGGACTTGTGCTGATTCTAACTAGAAGCTGCAGTAATGGAAAAGAGGAAAATTAAACTTGTCAATTACAAAAACTGAAATCGAAAAGAAGAAACGCTTGATGCTTTACTCACCTCTGGCTAGTCGTGGTCGCCATCAAACTGAAAAAGGAGGGAAAGGGTGGAATCCACTCGTTACCAGGTTTCGTACAGGAAAGGACAGTCTGGCCAGGTAGGTGATGATCTCCCCAAAGTGGAGCGCTACATAAAACATGCATTGCTACGAACATCCTCCGAAAAAGGCGGTTTCTACTCGGAATAAAAGGCGGAGCAGAAAACGGAAGTGTTCTCTCTACTCAACACGATTCCTAGAGAGATACCACAAGATTGTGCGTGAATGTGGAAGAGCCTATGAAAACTCACAAAACTGCCATTCCTACTATCGTATCGGATATTATTAATCGGAGGTCCATCATTGCATTACCGCCCCAGCTCGTAGTTGATAGATAGTAGGAATAATATTACCAGCGCCCTTCAAGCAGCTTGTGAGCACACGCAAACTAATGGTAGTATTACTCTAGTCGTTCCTGGTCGAATGGAGCCATGCATGCATTATGTAGTAATAAAATAAAATACCTGTAACAGAAAAATAATTCTGGTTATGATCAAGCATGGGTGAATATTTTTGGTTAGACTTGCAAAAGTTGGTTAAAGGAAATATAAGCAGAAAGGCATTCGTTTTAATCACTAGCAACACAACGAAAGAAATACTTAACTGAGGACTTATGCTGATTCTAACTAGAAGCTGCAGTAATACAAAAGAGGAAAATTAAACTTGTCAATTACAAAAACTGAAACCGAAAAGAAGAAACGCTTGATGCTTTACTCACCTCTGGCTGGTCGTGGTCGCCATCAAACTGAAAAAGGAGGGAAAGGGTGGAATCCACTAGTTACCAGGTACCGTACAGGAAAGGACAGTCTGGCCAGGTAGGTGATGATCTCCCCAAAGTGGAGCGCTACATAAAACATGCATTGCTACGAACATCCTCCGAAAAAGGCGGTTTCTACTCGGAATAAAAGGCGGAGCAGAAAACGGAAGTGTTCTCTCTACTCAACACGATTCCTAGAGAGATACCACAAGATTGTGCGTGAATGTGGAAGAGCCTATGAAAACTCACAAAACTGCCATTCCTACTATCGTATCGGATATTATTAATCGGAGGTCCATCATTGCATTACCGCCCCAGCTCGTAGTTGATAGATAGTAGGAATAATATTACCAGCGCCCTTCAAGCAGCTTGTGAGCACACGCAAACTAATGGTAGTATTACTCTAGTCGTTCCTGGTCGAATGGAGCCATGCATGCATTATGTAGTAATAAAATAAAATACCTGTAACAGAAAAATAATTCTGGTTATGATCAAGCATGGGTGAATATTTTTGGTTAGACTTGCAAAAGTTGGTTAAAGGAAATATAAGCAGAAAGGCATTCGTTTTAATCACTAGCAACACAACGAAAGAAATACTTAACTGAGGACTTATGCTGATTCTAACTAGAAGCTGCAGTAATACAAAAGAGGAAAATTAAACTTGTCAATTACAAAAACTGAAACCGAAAAGAAGAAACGCTTGATGCTTTACTCACCTCTGGCTGGTCGTGGTCGCCATCAAACTGAAAAAGGAGGGAAAGGGTGGAATCCACTAGTTACCAGGTACCGTACAGGAAAGGACAGTCTGGCCAGGTAGGTGATGATCTCCCCAAAGTGGAGCGCTACATAAAACATGCATTGCTACGAACATCCTCCGAAAAAGGCGGTTTCTACTCGGAATAAAAGGCGGAGCAGAAAACGGAAGTGTTCTCTCTACTCAACACGATTCCTAGAGAGATACCACAAGATTGTGCGTGAATGTGGAAGAGCCTATGAAAACTCACAAAACTGCCATTCCTACTATCGTATCGGATATTATTAATCGGAGGTCCATCATTGCATTACCGCCCCAGCTCGTAGTTGATAGATAGTAGGAATAATATTACCAGCGCCCTTCAGGCAGCTTGTGAGAACACACAAACTAATGGTAGTATTACTCTAGTCGTTCCTGGTCGAATGGAGCCATGCATGCATTATGTAGTAACACGAGCACGTGTCGCCTGATAAGAAAGAGCGTAGGCTCACCCACTTGGGGAGATTCCCTATCCAGACTTGCACCTATTTGTACACCTGGAACCGGACTCAGAACCTCGACAATGAGAAGAGTCAAGGAGAGCAAGGTGTTGAACTACCTAAAGAGGTCACCATATAAAACAAGCGTTGCTGTGAACAACCTTCCAAAACGAGGGAAGGGACTTTTTGTTCTCTCTACCCAACAGGATTCCTAGAGAGATACCACTAGATTGTGCGTGAATGTGGAAGAGCCTATGAAAGCTCACAAAACTGCCATTCCTACTATCGTATCGGATATTATTAATCGGAGGTCCATCATTGCATTACCGCCCCAGCTCGTAGTTGATAGATAGTAGGAATAATATTACCAGCGCCCTTCAAGCAGCTTGTGAGCACACGCAAACTAATAGCAGTATTACTCTAGTCGTCCGTAGTCGAGTGGAGGCACGCGTGAATTACATAGTAGAAACACGAGCACGTGTCGCTCCCTCTTCGGGGGAATTCGGAAAAGCGCACCTTGCGCTGCAGGTATTTGTTGAGCTGGGAGTTGACTCAACACCTCGACACTGAGAAAAGAGCTTTAGAAAAGCTCCAGATTAGTTACCTGCAAAGTCGAGGAAAGTTGGAGGACCAGGCCTGCGAAGGAGAACACACACAATTTGGGCCTTGATGGAAGCACACGGGAGAGAGGGAGGCCCATTTTTCTCTTTCGGGGGAGTGTTCTCCTTCCAGCCTGCTCGAGCACGTCTTTTCTGCTCGCCACATGCAAGCGTATAAAAAGACGACCAGATGACGGACGCAACAAACTCATGCCATCATTAACTGGATTTTGATCGGGTTCCGTACAACAAGGTGTTGAACTCCCTAAAGAGGGCACCATATAAAACAAGCGTTGCTGCGAACAACCTTCCAAAACAAGGGAAGGGACTTCTTGTTCTCTCTACCCAACAGGATTCCTAGAGAGATACCACAAGATTGTGCGTGAATGTGGAAGAGCCTATGAAAGCTCACAAAACTGCCATTCCTACTATCGTATCGGATATTATTAATCGGAGGTCCATCATTGCATTACCGCCCCAGCTCGTAGTTGATAGATAGTAGGAATAATATTACCAGCGCCCTTCAAGCAGCTTGTGAGCACACACAAACTATTTTAGTATTACTCTAGTCATCCGTAGTCAAGTGGAGGCACGCATGCATTACACAGTAGAAACACGAGCACGTGTCGCTCCCTCTTCGGGGAAATTCGGAGAAGCGCACCTTGCACTGCAGGTATTTGTTGAGCTGGAAGTGTGGACTCAACACCCCGACACTGATAAAAGAGCTTTAGAAAGCCTCCAAACCAGTTACCTGCAAAGTCGGGGAAATTTGGAGAAGCAGGCCTGCGGAGGAGAACACGCTTAAATGGGGCCTTGGAAGCAAACGGGAGGGGTTAGGGTTAGGATAAGGGAAAGGGATAGGGTAAGGCCCATTTTTCTTTTTTTGTTCGGGGAATGTTCTCCTTTCAGCCTGCTCCTTCCTTAACACGTCTTCTTTGCTCGCCACATGCAAGCGTATAAAAAGACGACCAGATGACGGACGTCATTTCCTGGATTTTGTTTTGCCAGAGCCCATTTAGCCGTGTAGTTGTTGTTCAACTACAACGTTACACCCCCCTACCACGGTGAGGATAGGGTTGGACTTTAGGGGGGAAAATACACATCCACATTTACTAATCTTACTCTTGCAATGTTGTTGTAATAAACAAAAAATTAGGAAATTCTTTAATGATTGCATTTTCGTAATTTTGGGATATGTTACGATTGTCGACTACAACTCAGTAGCTAGGATTCTTTTTTTTTTTTTTTTTTTTTAAATATCAATTCGAAATGGCGACCGATTCTCTCTTTAACACGGTAAGTTCGGGAAAAGGTGTTATAAATAATAAACTAGACCAAATACTATTAAAAAACCACCGAATATATGTCAAGTTATGTCACGGTAACATATATTGAGCGAATTTATAAAAGTATTTTGTCTAGTTTATTATTTATTACATCTTTTTCCGAACTTACCGTGTTAAAGATAGAGTCGGTCGCCATTTTGAATTTTCCAATATATCGGTAAACACTGTTTTTTCGAGCTGAATAAACATGTTTAATTTAATAAAAACACGAAAATTATATACAGTTTGGTAAAAAAGTAATTTATCTTGCCTTTGATAACATTTATTTGTTATATATTTGTTTTTTGACAACTGTTTCGAATCTATGTGTCCAGTACTAATACACACCCGGTTATTCTATATTAAATAAATACTGAAATCAAATTATGAATAAAAAAAAATATAAAAAAACTGAACTAATTTGGTGGGCTGAAATAAGGAACCAAGCAGAGAGCCGATGCGAGGTTAAAGAGACAGACAGACAGAGGATGTAGTTGGAGAGATACAGTACAGCTAGATAGATAGATAGACAGACAGACAGAGAAATATTTTTAATTTAAATCTAAATTAACGTCTTCTTATTTAATTTGTTAGGTGAAAGTCTACATATAATATTATTTAAACAAATAAAATGAGTAAACGGTCGGTAATTTCCGTAACGCCGACCACAACACTCGTGAAATTCCGTGGAGACAAGTTCTTCAAGGGAGACAATCAAGATTTCCGATTATCTGCCCTTGATTTATTAGTCTGGCTTTTGCTTATACGCCATATCAACCCTTTTCCAGGTTATTTAATGGCGATTTCAGTATTTTGGAATGAAAATGCTTTTTATAGAATAATTTTTTTTTTTTTTTTTTTATTTATGATTAAATAAGCGACGTGGTTATTCTATATTAAATAAATGCTGAAATAAAATTATAAATAAATAAAAAAATACAATATAAAACCATCGATAATTTAACACATTCTCAAACAGAAGATTAATACTCGATTTAAAGTTTGCAGCAAACTATTAAAAATACAACAAATTATAAATAAATATACATTTTATTTGACAATGATATCTGTAAAAAAAGGAAACGTGTAGTATCTGTTCTTTTTTTTTTTTTCGTTTAATGACATGAAATAATTATAGGGTTTGTATTACTGTACACATAGATTCGAAAAAGTTGTCAATAAACAAATATATAACAAATAAATGTTATCAAAGGCAAGATAAATTACTTTTCTACCAAACTGGATATAATTTTCGTGTTTTTATTCAATTTAACATGTTTATTCAGCTCGAAAAGCATACAGTGTTTACCGATGTATTGGAAAATTCTAAATGGCGACCGACTGTCTCTTTAACACGGTAAGTTCGGGAAAAGGTGTTATAAATAATAAACTAGACAAAATACTATTAAAAAACCACCCAATATATGTCAAGTTATGTCACGTTAACATATATTGAGCGAATTTCTAACAGTATTTTGTCTGGTTTATTATTTATTACATCTTTTTCCGAACTTACCGTGTTAAAGATAGAGTCGGTCGCCATTTTGAATTTTCCAATATATCGGTAAACACTGTTTTTTCGAGCTGAATAAACATGTTTAATTTAATAAAAACACGAAAATTATATACAGTTTGGTAAAAAAGTAATTTATCTTGCCTTTGATAACATTTATTTGTTATATATTTGTTTTTTGACAACTGTTTCGAATCTATGTGTCCAGTACTAATACACACCCGGTTATTCTATATTAAATAAATACTGAAATCAAATTATGAATAAAAAAAAATATAAAAAAACTGAACTAATTTGGTGGGCTGAAATAAGGAACCAAGCAGAGAGCCGATGCGAGGTTAAAGAGACAGACAGACAGAGGATGTAGTTGGAGAGATACAGTACAGCTAGATAGATAGATAGATAGATAGACAGACAGACAGAGAAATATTTTTAATTTAAATCTAAATTAACGTCTTCTTATTTAATTTGTTAGGTGAAAGTCTACATATAATATTATTTAAACAAATAAAATGAGTAAACGGTCGGTAATTTCCGTAACGCCGACCACAACACTCGTGAAATTCCGTGGAGACAAGTTCTTCAAGGGAGACAATCAAGATTTCCGATTATCTGCCCTTGATTTCTTAGTCTGGCTTTTGCTTATACGCCATATCAACCCTTTTCCAGGTTATTTAATGGCGATTTCAGTATTTTGGAATGAAAATGCTTTTTATAGAATAATTTTTTTTTTTTTTTTATTTATGATTAAATAAGCGACGTGGTTATTCTATATTAAATAAATGCTGAAATAAAATTATAAATAAATAAAAAAATACAATATAAAACCATCGATAATTTAACACATATTCTCAAACAGAAGATTAATACTCGATTTAAAGTTTGCAGCAAACTATTAAAAATACAACAAATTATAAATAAATATACATTTTATTTGACAATGATATCTGTAAAAAAAGGAAACGTGTAGTATCTGTTCTTTTTTTTTTTTTCGTTTAATGACATGAAATAATTATAGGGTTTGTATTACTGTACACATAGATTCGAAAAAGTTGTCAATAAACAAATATATAACAAATAAATGTTATCAAAGGCAAGATAAATTACTTTTCTACCAAACTGGATATAATTTTCGTGTTTTTATTCAATTTAACATGTTTATTCAGCTCGAAAAGCATACAGTGTTTACCGATGTATTGGAAAATTCTAAATGGCGACCGACTGTCTCTTTAACACGGTAAGTTCGGGAAAAGGTGTTATAAATAATAAACTAGACAAAATACTATTAAAAAACCACCCAATATATGTCAAGTTATGTCACGTTAACATATATTGAGCGAATTTCTAACAGTATTTTGTCTGGTTTATTATTTATTACATCTTTTTCCGAACTTACCGTGTTAAAGATAGAGTCGGTCGCCATTTTGAATTTTCCAATATATCGGTAAACACTGTTTTTTCGAGCTGAATAAACATGTTTAATTTAATAAAAACACGGAAATTATATCCAGTTTGGTGGGCTGAAATAAGGAACCAAGCAGAGAGCCGATGCGAGGTTAAAGAGACAGACAGACAGAGGATGTAGTTGGAGAGATACAGTACAGCTAGATAGATAGACAGACAGACAGACAAATATTTTTAATTTAAATCTAAATTAACGTCTTCTAATTTTTTAATTTGTTAGGTGAAAGTCTACATATAATATTATTTAAACAAATAAAATGAGTAAACGTTTTTCGTAATTTTTGGATATCTTACTATTGGCGACTTTACAAGTGAGTGTGTAAATCAATTTTAACGTCATTCGACTGTTAGGTGGAAAGCACACATAAATACGACGTTAATATTTCACACCGGTGGTCAATAAACTGCACGAGTACTCAAACATCTCTCAACCAAACAAAGGTGAAAAAAAACTAAACAAATAAAATCAGTAAACGGTCGGTAATTTCCGTAACGCCGACCACAACACTCGTGAAATTCCGTGGAGACAAGTTCGTCAAGGGAGACAATCAAGATTTCCGATTATCTGCCCTTGATTTCTTAGTCTGGCTTTTGCTTATACGCCATATCAACCCTTTTCCAGGTTATTTAATGGCGATTTCAGTATTTTGGAATGAAAATGCTTTTTATAGAATAATTTTTTTTTTTTTTTTTTTTATTTATGATTAAATAAGCGACGTGGTTATTCTATATTAAATAAATGCTGAAATAAAATTATAAATAAATAAAAAAATACAATATAAAACCATCGATAATTTAACACATTCTCAAACAGAAGATTAATACTCGATTTAAAGTTTGCAGCAAACTATTAAAAATACAACAAATTATAAATAAATATACATTTTATTTGACAATGATATCTGTAAAAAAAGGAAACGTGTAGTATCTGTTCTTTTTTTTTTTTTCGTTTAATGACATGAAATAATTATAGGGTTTGTATTACTGTACACATAGATTCGAAAAAGTTGTCAATAAACAAATATATAACAAATAAATGTTATCAAAGGCAAGATAAATTACTTTTCTACCAAACTGGATATAATTTTCGTGTTTTTATTCAGTTTAACATGTTTATTCAGCTCGAAAAGAATACAGTGTTTACCGATGTATTGGAAAATTCTAAATGGCGACCGACTGTCTCTTTAACACGGTAAGTTCGGGAAAAGGTGTTATAAATAATAAACTAGACAAAATACTATTAAAAAACCACCGAATATATGTCAAGTTATGTCACGTTAACATATATTGAGCGAATTTCTCAAAGTATTTTGTCTAGTTTATTATTTATTAATAAATCTTGCGCATTTGGGGTAACGTACCCCTCCTGCCTGGCATCGTGGCGGTTGCACTGGCCGCTGACGCAGACCAAAGTGTAGTGGGGGAAAAGAAAACCCAGGGGAATGGAGGGGGAGGAGCGGACTTTGAAGAAATTAGAGTTTTTGACTTCCCCTCACGGGGATGTCGGGTTAGCAGCTCAGATCCCCCCGCGAGGGGGGGAGAGCAGAGAAGAAAGACGCAGTGGGTGCTAGCGGGCCAGAGTGCCGCGTCGCAATTAAGAGAGAGAGGGGATAGGAATCCCTGCCCACAGAGGGGAGCAGAAACGAAGCACCCGCCCTACCCCACGTCACCCTACCCACTAACTTACCCCAACGGAAGCGAGAAAGAGAGCCCTGTCTGCTCGATCCACTGGGAGAGCAGCGAAGATAGATAAAGTTTGGGCCTGGCAGGTCAGTGCTGCTCAGGCAATTAAGTGTGGAGAAATTAGACCATCCCCTGTCTCTAGAGGGAAGAGACCGGAACGAAGAAAAAACGCATGCAAAAAACCAGCAAAAGCAGGTCTCAATTACCAGCTAGTGGTGTTGGTCCCGAGATTCCAGTCTCCCAAAAAAGGGGATCGGTTTCGGGTCCAAGCTCCCAACTACCCACTAACTTACCCCAACGGAAGCGAGAAAGAGAGCCCTGTCTGCTCGATCCACTGGGAGAGCAGCGAAGATAGACAAAGTTTGGGCCTGGCAGGTCAGTGCTGCTCAGGCAATTAAGTGTGGAGAAATTAGACCATCCCCTGTCTCTAGAGGGAAGAGACCGGAACGAAGAAAAAACGCATGCAAAAAAACAACAAAAGCAGGTCTCAACTACCAGCTAGTGGTGTTGGTCCCGAGATTCCAGTCTCCCAAAAAAGGGGATCGGTTTCGGGTCCAAGCTCCCAACTACCCACTAACTTACCCCAACGGAAGCGAGAAAGAGAGCCCTGTCTGCTCGATCCACTGGGAGAGCAGCGAAGATAGACAAAGTTTGGGCCTGGCAGGTCAGTGCTGCTCAGGCAATTAAGTGTGGAGAAATTAGACCATCCCCTGTCTCTAGAGGGAAGAGACCGGAACGAAGAAAAAACGCATGCAAAAAAACAACAAAAGCAGGTCTCAACTACCAGCTAGTGGTGTTGGTCCCGAGATTCCAGTCTCCCAAAAAAGGGGATCGGTTTCCGGGTCCAAGCTCCCACAAATGTGGAGTCGGTCCTTGCTAACGAAGATTAGTATGAAAACACCTTAACCTATCCAGAAAGCCCGGTGGCGGACAGTTTCGTAACTGAGAGAACAGATACTACACTTTGATCTTGTCACGAGGGCCGAGAAAGTCGTGTAAAATTCAATACATAAAATCAACAGCTTTAATTTCTATGAATCGTCATTCGCGTATCGGTGCGAAGTCAAGTGTCGGCGTTAGAAAGCCGTTCTTAACATGGAGAGATTGGGATACGGCCATTCCGAAAGTCGTTCTTAAAATGGAGAGAGGAGGAGGGCGTTTTGTAACCATTCCGTACAAGCATCTAACAATTTAATAACAACCATCAAATGTTAAATAAAAATAAGATCAATAAAAAAATAAATAAAAATAAAAAAACATCAAATCAAATAAAAACAACGATCAATGTGTCATATCTGTTAACGAAAATATTTTTTTTAATTATTAGCAAATAATTCAAAGTGTAGTATCTGTTTTATTATTATTAATGACAGTTTAAAGGCTCCAAAATCACTTTCGAATTCAACATCAACTGTCGCATTAACTCGCATCCCTACAATTCTGAAATCTCGTCCCAATAGTGTAGAAGCGCCCATTTCAACCTAATAACATGGATTTCAATATCTAATAAAAAACATGTACTAATTTTTATACAAATACAGAAAAAAGAAACGGTTACTACGTTTAGCCAGAAAGACATAATTAGTAATTATGCATTTATGTTACCGTGTTTTTGTATTTCCTTTTTTGTTTTGTTTTTTTCGTTTTTTCATTTGAAATTCAAGTTTCACGACAACTTGATTACAATGTTAGAATACAAAGAATAGATTTCTAAATAATACCGTTTTTATTTCGGCACGGTAGCATAACTGCATATACTTTTGCAGGTTTTTGTTTTTTTCCTATCATAATCATACGTATATTTTGTGTCTATGACGTAACTGTTCCTTAGTTCGTCTTTATCAATGTTACAGCATATTCCAAATATCACATCCATCTGTAGAGTGGTTTATTTAAGTGATATTCATTAACAAATATAGGGTTTGTATTACTGTACACATAGATATAAATTATACTGAAAATTATATATAAAGAACGAAATGTGTAGTGTCTGTTCATTTTTTTTTTCGTTTAATAACACGAGGTAATTATAATAACTTAAATAAAATATCATTTTTTTTTTATTATTCACTTTAAACATTAAAAAAAAAACAAGATTATTATTTTACATAAAAGAAATGCTGAAATAAAATCACAAATTATACCAAAAATTACTTACTTTTCTTCTAGTGAAAACTCCCAGTAAAAATACATGTGTCTCTAACCACGACGTTTCGTGAAATGGCAAATTCCACCCAAACATATTTCTTCCCGCGTTTATTTCATGTGAGCACGAGAGAGAGAGAGAGAGAGAGAGAGAGAGGGGGGGAGAGAGAGAGAGACAGAAAGAGAGAGAGGGGGGAGAGAAAGACGGAAAATAATGAAATTATGAAAGTAATAAAACAATAAAACTTCCATCCACACACCCACACACTCCGCACGTGCACTCTTGCCCGGGGTCAAACGGAAGTCAAATGAAATAGATTACATCTCGTCAAAGTTTTGTTTCTGTCATGACGTGGCGAAGGGTGGGGGTATCAAGCGAATTTGAAATTCAACGAATTTTATTTCAACGCGCCAATTCCTCCCCCTCCCACCGCCTCCCTCTTTCGAATCGTAAAAATAACTGGTTTTTTTTTGTTATTAAATTGTATTTTTTTAAGAAATCGTTACCTTAAAAGTTCAGAAAGCCATTCTTAATGTAGAGAGGATCATGTTAACTATTCTGTCCAATAATTTAATAAGCAGAAGATCTGATAAAAATTCAATTTAACTTGTATTAACACTTTCAATCTCTCCATGATAAGAACGGCTTTCTGAAAAAAAAACACCTCACAATCTGGAAAGCCGTTCTTACCATGGAGAGATTGGGCTCCCCCCAATTCCGAAAGTCGTTCTTAAAATGGGGAGAGGAAGGCGTTTTGTAACTATTCCGTACAGTCACCTAACTATTTAATAAAAAAAAACATCGGGTTTGTATTACTGTACACATAGATTCGAAAAAGTTGTCAAAAAACAAATATATAACAAATAAATGTTATCAAAAGGCAAGATAAGTTACTTTTCTACCAAACTGGATATAATTTTTGTGTTTTTATTCAAGGTAACATGTTTATTCAGCTCGAAAAACATAGTGTTTACCGATGTATTGGAACATTCAAAATGGCGTCTGATTCTCTCTTTAACACGGTAAGTTTGGGAAAAGGTGTTATAAATAAAAAACTATACACAATACTACTAAAAACCCGCCGAATATATGTCCACCTATGTCACGGTAACATATATTGATCGAGTTTGTACAGTATTTTATCTGGGTTTTTATTTATAACACCTTTTCCCAAACTTACGGCTGAATAAACATGTTATATTGAATAAAAACACGAAAAATATATCCAGTTGGGTAGAAAAGTAACTTATCTTGCCTTTGATAACATTTATTTGTTATATATTTGTTTTTATTACAACTTTTTCGAATCTATGTGTACAGTAATACAACACCAAAACATTAAATGTTAAATGAAAATAAGATCAATAAAAAATAAATAAATATAAAATACATCAAATCAAATAAAATAAACGATCAATGTGTAGTATCTGTTAACGAAAATATTTTTTTATATACACGTTGACTTGCCTTGGTCTATAGAATCTAACTCTCATTCAGGTATGCTGAAAACGAATATCGCAAGGAAAAGTAGCTAAGACAAATAGTTTTAGAGCAAGTTTTATTAATGCGTGTATTGTGAAATGTAAATCACTGGCGACCATGTTTGAACAGTTTGAACAGGCGGCGTATGAAAGGGGCCAACTCTCAGTTTGTTCAGGTATGCTGAAAACGAATATCGCAGCAGAACTTAAAACACTTGTTCAAGTACGTAGAAGAGTAACTTATCTTGCCTTTGGTAACATTTATATATTATATATTTGTTTTGTATATCAACTTTTACGCTTGGTTGTCTTAACTCCGAAGGATTAACCTTAGAATTTCCACAGGTCTCATTAGTTAAAACGAATTATTTCGCGGTCCAAATTGGCGTGAAATAAACAAATCTGACTGACACAGGGTTTGCCATTTCCGGTTGTCGCCGCCGACAACGCTCTTATATTTACAATCGAAAGCGTCGCCAAGTCCGTTCGTCGCTGTGTCTGTGTGTGTACCTATTTACTATGCCTCCCCACGGGACAGAGTTAGACACCAGGGTCGTTTTTTTAACGTGGAGAAAAGGTACAAAAATAAAAACTGTCTCAGTCGTGAAGGATTTATCCTCCACCGAAAGAGAACAAGAAATAGAAGTGCAGCATCTGAAGAACAGATGGTATTTATTTGCTCCCCCACCACCGAGCAAATTAGGCACAAGGCCGATTTTTAATGTGAGGACTGAGGGGGAAATGGGGAACAACTCCCCGGGGAGTAGGGGAGCGGGATGGTGACAATTGGTATGAAGGGTTACCCCTACATTGACCAAGGTCTTATATGTGGGGTCAGCCCCATATACGGTCTTTGCTGGCAGTATCTGCCGGAACAGATGGTATTTATTTGCTCCCCCACCAAGCAAATTAGGCACAAGGCCGATTTTTAATGTGAGGAGTGAAGGGAGGGGGAAGGGAAAAAGGGGACCAGCTCCCGAGAGGTGGGAAATGGGAGCTGGTTAATGGTCAGGCATGTGGGGTTGCCCCCACATCTGGTCTTTGCTAGTCATAGCTAGTCATAGCCTGCAGTATCTGCCGGAACATCTTGTCACGAGGGCCGGCAAAGTCGTAAAATTCAATACATAAAATCAACAGCTTTCATTTCTATGTATCGTCATTCGCGTATCGGTGCGAAGTCGAGTGTCGGCGTTCTTGTCTCATTGAAGGGGAAGTAAGTTTTTTAACACAGTTGCGTTGGAAATGCATTTCTGCACGTGCATGGCTGGACGATAAGAATAACATTACAAATAAAAACAATAATTATTATCTTCAAGTCTCTTCTTAAAGGGGCTTTTCGGCTGGCTACGAAGTTACAACTAGCTAATCGACACTCGACACTGTCAATGAGTTATGCGAAACAGACGGACTGTTCCGCTGTATCACAGTTATTAAGTGTGGTTAGACTGAAACTCATTAAAGCCAGTAATCTAAGTTTCAACTAGCTAATAGACATTCGGCACTTTCAATGAGTTATGCGATCACCGCCACTTGTCCAAAAACGGACTGTTCCGCTGTATCACAGTTATTAAGGGTGGTTAGAGTGTAACTCATCAGAGCCAGTAACCTAACTTACAACTAGCTAGTTGACATTCGACACTGTCATTGAGTTATGCGATACACTGCTAATTGTCCAGAGACGGACTGTTCTACTGTATCACAGTTGTAAAGGGTGGTTAGACTAAAACTCATAAGAGCCAGTAATCTAATTTACAACTAGCTTATCGACAGTAGAGATTTTCACTGAGTTTACGTGTGTGTGTGTGTGTGTGTGTGTGTGTGCTTCGTTAACATTCGGACTGTCATTTTAAAATCGTTCGGGTATGCTGAAAACGAATATCGCAAGGAAAATTAGCACAGACACGTAGTTTTCGATTTATTAATGCGTGTATTTTGAAATGTAAATCACTGGCGACCATGTTTGAACAGGCGGCATATGAAAGGGGCCAACCGTCAGTTTGTTCAGGTATGCTGAAAACGAATATCGCAAGGAAAATTAGCAGAGACAAATAGTTTTGGAGCTAGTTTTATTAATGCGTGTATTTTGAAATGTAAATCACGGCGACCATGTTTGAACAGGCAGCATATGAAAGGGGCCAACCCTCAGTTTGTTCAGGTATGCTGAAAACGAATATCGCAAGGAAAATTAGCACAGACAGACGAATAGTTTTCGAGATAGTAATGCGTGTATTTTGAAATGTAAATCACTGGCGACCATGTTTGAACAGGCGGCATATGAAAGCGGCCAACCATCAAGTTGTTCAGGTATGCTGAAAACGAATATCGCAAGGAAAATTAGCAGAGAATGACCGACTACTAGTTTTGGAGCTTGTTTTATTAATGCGTGTATTTTGAAATGTAAATCGCTGGCGACCATGTGTGAACAGTTTTAACAGGCGGCATATGAAAGGGGCCAACCCTCAGTTTGTTCAGGTATGCTGAAAACGAATATCGCAAGGAAAACCAGCACAGACTGACTATAGACTCACCATCAAAGTATTGAAATATTTTTTATTTTATAAAGGAATCATTACTTATCAAGCCCCAGAGGCCACTCGAGGATAAGGGTTAAAGTGTGTACATACAGTAGTCAATGGACAATATCATAGTAATCGTTAGAAGTGTAAATTTGGTAAATTGGATTATTTAAGAGGAACGGCTCATCAAGAACTTGTTTACATTGGACTTGAAGACGACGAAATAAAAATATAAAGTTGAAAGAACTAGCAAAAAATATCATTTTAACGATGCATTTCAAATCGTAAACTGCCTGTTTACATTCTTTTTTACATTTTTCGAAGATAATAAAAAGTGTAAAAAAAAGCAAACCTTTAGAATCCTAAAAAGATCTCCCGGGAGCATTTTTGCAAGATGAAAAATATACAAACCAAAATAAAGAGAGGAGGCAACCCTGCTCAAAAATATGGCTTATTACATCGCCTAAAAAAAGAAGAAGAATCGGTGGCTCCGTGGGGAAGTAAATTGTATTCTTTTTTCTAACTTGGTTTACCAAAAGTTTTTATTGCTAACATTTATTTTCATGAACTCTATCTAACCACACCTCACAACCCTAATCTGGCCGGTCGGGGAAAAACGTTTTTATTTTTTTAAATTTTCGTGAATACGACAACACACATACGCACGCATGTACAC
Source organism: Euprymna scolopes (assembly GCF_053919585.1). Taxonomy (NCBI): domain Eukaryota; kingdom Metazoa; phylum Mollusca; class Cephalopoda; order Sepiida; family Sepiolidae; genus Euprymna; species Euprymna scolopes. Next base: position 86,647,236 of record NC_136527.1, on the reverse strand, counting down.
ACATACACACACACACACGCACGCACACATAAGCATATCGCTTGTCACCAAGCTAAAGAAGAGAGAGAGAGAGTGGGGGAAGGAGAGAAAGGGTCGTACGTGCCGGGGTCAAACAGAAGTTAAATGAAATCGATTATAAATCGCTCGACAAAGTTGTGTCAGAACTTTTTATTCTATGAAACTTTGAACAAATAAATATATAAGAAAATGAATGTTACCAAAGGCAAGGTAAGTTACTCTTCTACCTAGATCACATTTTTGTTGTTTTAACTTATTTTAAAACGTTTATTTAACACAAACAAAAGTAGCGCACGGTTTTAAGTTAGAACAATAAAGAAGTGTCTGACATTTTACAGACATCTTGTGAGACTCGATAATCGCTCCAAACTCGAAAATTAAGCAAAATACTGGTAGGAACACATCCAATAAATGTCAGCAAACGTTCGAACATGTTTTCTTTTTCACATTAGCGAAACACTTATCAGAGAAAAAGCGAAAATGAGAAGCAAACACAAATGAAGAAGTCGGTTTTTATCGTTGAGCACAAAAACAACAAAAAAAAGAGTATCTAATCTAATAGGCCCCGTGCGTGCTATAGGTCAATCTCCAACGTCTGTCCCATCGCCTCCTCGGTGTTGCATCCCTGTTTACAAGTACTTTAATGGGATGTGCTCTGATGAACCCATAGCACTTATACCAGTGCCCGGAAAACTTGTCCAGAGAAAACTCGTCTCCGGAAAAACCGTACCCGGAAAACTCGAACCGTCAGTTTTTTCAGGTATGCTGAAAACGAATATCGCAAGGAAAATTAGCAGAGAAAAATAGTCTTGGAGCTAGTTTTATTAATGCGTGTATTTTGAAATGTAAATCACTGGCGACCATATATATATATATATATATATATATATTATATTTTTAACTTTTTATAACTTTTTAAATTACCGGGTGCTAACCTCTCTCTCTCTCTCTCTCTCTCTCTCTCTCTCTCTCTCTCTCTCTCTCTCTCTCTCAACGACGCACACACCCACATACACACACACTTGCATAAACACACACACACACGCCCACGTTCACTCTTCAAACTAAACAAATTTAACTCAGCACACACACACACACATACACACACTCGCATAAAGACACCAACACACACAAACACAAAGTATTACTCTGTGTGTGCGTGCGTGCGTGCGTGCGCGCATATCACGCCACATTCACTCTTCAACTAAACAAGTTTAAATCAACCAATGAAAAAGCAGCTAGGTAACACAAACTCCATAAAAGGTAAAAAGGTTGCGACATCGACTGCGAACTGTTCGGTTTTTCCCGGAAAAAGTTAACGGTTTTCACGGCGATGGTGAAATATAAAAAGAGGCCTAAAACGGGCTGTAAATTCAGTTTGGACCCTGGCAGCGAGATGAGTTCCGGAAGAATAGATGACCAGCCAGTCGACCCAGCTAAGCCGCCGCCCTGCCGCTCCTCTGTCTACTTCTCTGATGTCAAAAAAAAAAGGTATTTCTTGTCGTTTCAAAGTAGATGACGCATTTATTTCAGTTGTGTAAACTGCACAAGTGTTCAAATGAACGTTGTTAGTATGAGCACAGTTCATAAACACGTCGAATTTCTTTTCAAATTTCGACACTTGTGTAGTTTACACGATTTTAACGTTTAACGTCTTTTTATATTTTATTATACTGTTAGAAAGCCAGCCAACAAATATTACCGTGACAATTGTGCAGTTTATAGACCATGCTGTTCTTGGTTAAAATATTTAAATTTAAATCTAAATTAACGTCTTTTTTTTTTAATTTGTTAGATGAAAGCATACATATAATATTATTTAAGGGTGGTCAATAAACTATAGAATTACCGTGACAATTGTGCAATTTATAAACCGTGCTGTTCTGGGAAAAAAATATTAAAATTTAATCTTAATTAACGTCTTTTTTTTTTAATTTGTTAGATGAAAGCATACATATAATATTATTTAAGGGTGGTCAATAAACTATAGAATTACCGTGACAATTGTGCAATTTATAAACCGTGCTGTTCTGGGAAAAAATATTAAAATTTAAATCTAAATTAACGTCTTTTTTTTTAAATTTGTTAGGTGAAAGCATACATATAATATTATTTAAGGGTGGTCGATAAACTATAGAATTACCGTGACAATTGTGCAGTTTATAATCCGTGCTGTTCTGGGGAAAAAATATTAAAATTTAAATCTAAATTAACGCCTTTTTTTTAAATTTGTTAGATGAAAGCATGTATATAATATTATTTAAGGGCGGTCCATAAACTGTAGAATTACCGTGACAATTGTGCAGTTTATAAACCGTTCTTTTATTGGATAAAATACTGGATGTGTATTTTCCCCCCTAAAGTCCAACCCTATCCTCACCGTGGTAGGGGGGTGTAACGTTGTAGTTTAATAGCTACACGGCTAAATGGGCTCTGGCAAAAAAAAAAAAAAATCCAGAAAATGTCGGCATTAGTTTGTTGCGTCCGTCATCTGGTCGTCTTTTTATACGCTTGCATGTGGCGAGCAAAAAGGCGTGATGGGGGCAGGCTGAAAGGAGAACAATACCCGAAAGATGTAAACCGAACGAAAGAGAAAAATGGGCCTCCCTGCAAGGCCCCGTGTTCTCCCCAGCCTGCTCCCAGTTTCCCCGACTTTGCATGCAACTGGTTTTGAGCTTTTGGAAAGCTCTTTTCTCAGTGTCGGGGTGTTGACTCCACTTCCAAGTTAACAAATAGCTGCAAGTCTGGGTACGGTCCGATTGGTTCCGAAGCTCTTCCGCTGTGAGGTGCGCTTTCGAATCTCCCGAAGGGGGCTACCCTCTAAGCAGGCGACACGTGCTCGTGTTACTATATAATGCAGGCTTGCCTCGACTCGACTAAGGACGACTAGAGTTCGACTAGATTGTGTGCTCACAAGCCGCTTTAAGGCCGCTTTTATTATTCCTACTGTCTAGGAACTCCGAAACGGTATGGTAGTGCAATTATATATGACCGTCCTCCAATACGAAATGGTAGTGCAATTATATATGACGGTCCTCCGACATGACAGTAGGAATGCCAGTTTTGTGAGCGATCACCGCCGTCTTATGAACACAAACTATTGGTATCTTTACGAATCCTGTTGGGTAGAGAGAACACCTCTGTTTTCTGCTCCGCCTGTTATTCTGAGTAGAAACCGCTTTTTAGGAGATGTTCGCAGCAAAGCTTGTTTTTATATAGTGCCCCTCCTTTCGGGAGTTCATCACCTCGCTGCCCAGACACGAGCTTTCCCCGGTGGAACCTCTCTTTTTTTCTTTTTTTATTTATTTTACTTTCCAGTTTCATGGCGAACGAACAGTCACGAGCAAGTGGTCTGCACCAACAGGAAGATGAGTATAGTATCACCCTTTCTTCTTTCTATTTCGATTTCAGTCTTTGTGATTTGATAATTTAATTTAACTGTTTCCATTGTTCCAGCTTTCACACAGCAGTAGATTATAAACACTATAAACATCATCTCTTTTTTATAGATTGGAACAAGCAATGAAACCTAGCAGCATCACCGTTCCTGTCTGCCACATGTCTTGTGCAGTTTGAATCAAGTATTTCTTTCTTTGCGTTCAAGCACATCTGGGTACACTTAAACTGCGTATGATGTATGTCTATCTGTTTCTTCCTACATTAGCATCTTGAAGTCTTCGCAGCAATCATTGTCATAGAAGTAGAGTAAGTATTCTTTTTCTTTCCTTCTGTGTGTATATTTCTGTAATTTCAGGTACTCCCCTTGATCATGGTGGAATTCTACTATAAGCTATTGTGAGAATTATGTGGATTGGAAAAAACAACTGAATCCAGCAGCATCACCTATCCTATCTGCCACATGTTTCCTGTAGTTACAGAAGTCCTCAAGTAAGTGTTTCTTTCTTTGTGTACATGCACATCTGGGTAAAATCAAATTCTAAACTATTAGCTTTATTTAAATGAATGCAGTTCTGCTTGTATTTCTTCTCATCAGCTAACTTATGCAACTACAAAAAAAAAAAAAAAAATAAATAAAGTAGTACATTTGATCATAACCAGAAAGTTGAATATATCATTTAAAAAAAATCCATTAGTTATGTTGTCTCTCTTTATTATATAAATCAAAAAAAAGTTTTTAAATTATTAAAAGAAAAAAAATCCTCACATTAAAAAATATATATATGTAACAAAGAACACAAACAAACATGAAATTGCCATGAGTTTCAGCAAGAAGCAGAACAGAGAAAAAGTGGAGATAACACCTGGGAAGTAACAGGTAAGAATTTTCCTTATTTCTTATCTCAACTAGCACATAGATTTTTTTCAAATATACATTACAAAAAATTACCCAAGTAAAACAATTGATGGAAAAACTAAGCATTAAAATTCAATTAAGCATAAAAAAGATAACTTCTAATAATTATGTCATCTATATACAAATTGTCTCCCTTTAATATGTGTATGTATATATATATATACATATATATATATATATAATCAAGGGAGACAATTTGTATATAGACGACAATTATTAGAAGTTATTTTTTTATTGAAATATATGTATATATATATATATTTATATATATAATATATATATTCAAGGGAGACAATTTTTATATAGATCATAATTATTTGAAGTTATTTAATTCAAATATATATATATATATATATATATATATATTTATTTCAATTAAAAAAATAACTTCTAATAACTGTCTTCTATATTCAAATTGTCTCCCTTGAATATATATATATATATATATATATATATATATATATTCGAGGGAGACAATTTGTATAAAGATCACATAATCATTAGAACTTATTCTTTTTAATTCACATAAATATATATATATATATATATATAATATATATATATATATATATATATATATATATATATATATATTCAAGGCAGACAATTTGTATAAAGATCAGATAATTATTAGGAGTTATGTTTTAATTGATATAAATATGCATATATATATATATATATGAAAATAATGGAAATAGAAGTTATGTTTTAATTGATATATATATGAATATATATATATATATATATGAATATATATATATTAATATATATATATATATATATATATATATATGAATATATATATATATATATATATATGAAAATATATATATATATATATATATATATATATATATATATATTATACTAGCATGAGTTCCTGCCGTAGCCCCGGTGTTTAGCGGTGTATGCTGCCCCCCTCCCCAACCAAAAAAAAAAAGCAGAAAAACGGTTAATTTTAAAAAATTTGACCCCTATTATGAACCTTTACAATTTATTGTTTTGGGCTCCAATGGAGATATTAAGTTAGATCCATGTCCAAGGAAACTATATGTAAAATTTCAAGTGTTTAGACCCATAATTGTCGGAGGAAATTAGTAGGGTTCTCAAAGGCCAAATCATTGAACTTTGACCCCTTAATTGCAAAATTTCTGTTCAAATACAAATCACATAGATTTTCTAAAATCTCAGTACCCTTTGTATCAAAATTTGGAATATGTAGACTAAAATTGACAGAGAAATGTACACACAGACAGACATATTCAATTCTATAGATAGATAGATAGATAAATAATGAGAGACAGAAAGATAAATATATACAATGATTAATGAATTAGTAGAGATAGTTGTTAAATTTTTGGAAATATGTATGGCAATTTGATGATAAGACTTAGAGCTAACTGTTAATATTTAAAATATATACACAGAAATTCAAATGATAGGACTTATATGTAGAGTGCTCAATACATCAGTAGAGCAAGGTAATAACTTAAAAAAAATGTAAACGTCAATTTAGATAACCACAATTTTTTTGGTATTCTTGTGTGAATATGACATAATGTAATATAAATTTTAATAATTTTATTCTAACTGTTATGATTCTCAATGATAAATCTAAAATGTCAATATATATATATATAAATATTTATATATATATATTTCAATAAAAAAACACTTCTAATAATTATGTGATCTATAAAACAATTGTCTCCCTTGTACATATATATATAGATTATATATATATATAATATATATATTATATATATTTATATATATATATATACATATATTTACTTAAAAAAAATAACTTCTAATAATTATGTGATCTATATATAAATTGTCTCCCTTGAATATATATATATATATATATATATATATATATATATATATATATTTCAATTAAAAAAATCACTTCTAACAATTATGTGATCTATATACAAATTGTCTCCCATTTTATTAGCACTATTTAAAGTGTAATTAATAAGTAGAAATCTAAATAAAATATCTTTATTGCTCTATGTCTAATTGAGCACTCTTATATAACTCTAGTTAAATCTTAATGTTTATTTTTCCTGTAATAAAATAAACGTTTTATAATATCAGCTCTGTCTAGTTTTGAACACTATTTGAAGTGTATTAATTAAGTTCAAATCTAAATAAAATGTCTTTATTGCTCTATGTCTAATTGAGCACTCTTATATGACTAGTTGAATCTTAATGTTTATTTATCCTGTAATAAAATAACATACATATAAAAATTGAATATATATAAATATATATATATATATATATCAATTAAAAAAATAACTCCTAATAATTATGTTACATATATACAAATTGTCTCCCTTGAATATATATATATATATATATATATATATATATATATTATATATATATTTATTTCAATAAAAAAAACTTTTAATAATTAGGTAATCTATGTATTACTTGTCTCCCTTGAATATATATATATATTATATATATATATATATATATATATATATATAAATATATATTTTATATATATATATATGTATTTATATATATATATATTTCAATAAAACAATAACTTCTAATAATTATGTGATCTATATAACAATTGTCTCCCTTGAACATATATATACAGATTATATATATTAAATATACATATATTATATATATATATATATATATTTATATATATACATATATATATATATATATTCATTTAGAAAAAAAATAACTTCTAATAATTATGTGATCTATATATAAATTGTCTCCTTTGAATATATATATATATATATATATATTTATGTATTTATTTCAATAAAAAAGTAAGTTCTAATAATTATGTGATCTATATAAAAATTGGCTCCCTTGAATATACATATATATTTCAATTAAAAAAATAACTTCTAATAATTATATATAAAAATTGAATAAATATATATATATATATATATATATATATGTATATATATATTTCAATTAAAAAAATAACTTCTATACATTATGTGATATATATACAAATTGTCTCCCTTGAATATATATATATATATATATATATATATATATATATATATATATATATATATATATTATATTTCAATAAAAAAATAAGTTCTAATAATTATGTGATCTATATACTAATTGTCTCATTGAATATATATATATATATATATATATATATATATATATATATTTATATAGATTTCGATAAAAAATTACTTCTAATAATTATGTGATGTATATACAAATTGTCTCCCTTTTTTAGCACTACTTTAAGTGTAATAATAAAGTACAAATCTAAATAAAATGTCTTCATTTCTCTATGACTAATTGAGCACTCTTATATTACTCTAGTTAAATCTTAATGTTTATTTATCCTGGGATAAAATAAACGTTTTATAATATCAGCTCTGTCTAGTTTTTAGCACTATTTAAAGGGTATTTATTAAGTACAAACCTAAATAAAATGTCTTTATTGCTCTATGTCTAATTGAGCACTCTTATATAACTCTAGTTAAATCTTAATGTTTATTTATCCTGAAATAAAATAAAATACATATAAAAATTGAATGACTACATATATATATATTCCAATTAAAAAAAAACTTCTAATAATTATGTGATATATATACAAATTGTCTCCCTTGAATATATATATATATATTATATATATATATATATATATATATATATTTTTATTTCAATAAAAAAAAAATTCTAATAATTAGGTTATCTATGTATTAATTGTCTCCCTTGTATATATAAATATATATATTATATATATAAATATATATTTATATATATATATATATATATATATATATATATATATATATATATATATATATATATATATACATATATATATATTTCAATAAAAAAAACTTATAATTATTTGATCTATATAACAATTGTCCCCCTTGAACATATATATATTATATATATAAAATATATATATATATGTATTTATTTAAAAAAAATAACTTCTAATAATTATGTGATCTATCTATAAGTTGTCTCCCTTTTTTAGCACTAAAGTGTAATTATTAAGTACAAATCTAAATAAAATGTCTTTATTGCTCTATGTCTAATTGAGCACTCTTATATAACTCTAGTTAAATCTTAATGTTTACTTATCCTGTAATAACATAAACGGTTTATAATATCATCTCTGTCTAGTTTTGAACACTATTTAAAGTGGTATTATTAAGTACAAATCTAAATAAAATGTCTTTATTGCTCTATGTCTCAGTGAGCACTCTTATATGACTCTATTTATATCTTAATGATTATTTATCCTGGAATGAAATATACGTTTTATAATATCAGCTCTCTCTAGTTTTTAGCACTATTTAAAGGGTATTTATTAAGTACAAACCTAAATAAAATGTCTTTATTGCTCTATGTCTCATTGAGCACACTTATGTAACTAGTTGAATCTTAATGTTTATTTATCCTGTAATAAAATAAAATACATATAAATATTGAATGAATATATATATATATTTCAATTAAAAAAATAACTTCTAATAATTATGTGATATATATACAAACGACCCCCTTGAATATATATATATTTAATTCAATAAAAACAACTTCTAATAATTAGGTGATCTATGTATTAATTGTCTCCATTGATTATATATATATTATATCTATATATACATATATATTATATATATATATTTAGTTATATATATATTTCAATAAAAAAATAACTTCTAATAATTATGTGATCTATATAACAATTGTCTCCCTTGAACATATATATATAGACTATATATATATATAAAATATATATAGATTATATATATATATAAAATATATATATATTATATATATATATATAAATATATTTATATATATATATTTATTAAAAAAAATTCCATCTAATAATTATGTGATCTATATATAAATTGTCTCCCTTGAATATATATATATATATATATATATATATATATATATATATATATATATATATATATATATATATATATATATATATTATTTCAATAAAAAAAATAAGTTATAATAATTATGTGATCTATATATCAATTGTCTCCCTTGAATATATATATACATATATGTATTTCAACAGAAAATTACATCCAATAATTATGTGATCTCTATACAAATTGTCTCCCTTTTTTAGCACTATTTAAAGTGTAATTATAAATTAGAAATCTAAATAAAGTGTCTTCATTGCTCTATGTCTAATTGAGCACTCTTATATAACTCTAGTTAAATCTTAATGTTTACTTATCCTGTAATAAAATAAACGTTTTATAATATCAGCTCTGTCTAGGTTTGATTACTATTTTAAAGTGGATTTATTAAGTACAAATCTAAATAAAATGTCTTTATTGCTCTATGTCTAATCGAGCACTCTTATATAACTCTAGTTACATCTTAATGTTTATTTTTTCTGTAATAAAATAAACATTTTATAATATCAGCTCTGTCTAGTTTTGAACACTATTTAAAGGGTATTTATTAGTACAAACCTAAATAAAATGTCTTTATTGGTCTATGTCTCATTGAGCACTCTTATATAACTAGTTTAATCTTTATGTTTATTAATCCTGTAATCAAATAAAATACATATAAAAATTGAATGAATATATATATATATATATATATATATATATATATTTCAATACAAAAAAATAACTTCTAATAATTATGTTATATATATACAAATTGTCTCCCTTGAATATATATATATATATATATATATATATATTTATATTTCAATAAAAAAAACTTCTAAGAATTAGGTGATCTATGTACTAATTATGTCCCTTGAATATATATATATTGTATATATATATATATGTATATATATATATTTTATATATATATATTTCAATAACTAAAATAACTTCTAATAATTATGTGATCTATATATAAATTGTCTCCCTTGAATATATATATATATATATATATATATTTCAATTAAGAAAATAACTTCTAATATTTATTTGATCTATATACAAATTGTCTCCTTGAATATATATATATATATATATATATATATTTCAATTAAAAAAATTACTTCTAATAATTATGTGATCTATATAAAAATTGTCTCCCTTTCTTTAGCACTATTTAAAGTGTAATTATTAAGTACAACTATAAATAAAATGTCTTTATTGCTCTATGTCAAATTGAGCACTCTTATATAACTCTAGTTAAATCTTAATGTTTACTTACCCTGTAATAACATAAACGTTTTATAATATCAGCTCTGTCTAGTTTTGCACACTATTTAAAGTGTATTTATTAAGTACAAATCTAAATAAAATGTCTTTATTGCTCTATGTCCCATTGAGAACTCTTATATAACTAGTTGATTCTTAATGTTTATTTATCCTGTAATAAAATAAAATACGTATAAAAATTGAATGACTTATATATTTCAATAAAAAAAGTCACTTCTAATAATTATGTGATATATATACAAATTGTCTCCATTAAACATATATATATATATATTATATATTATATATATATATATATTTATTTCAATAAAAAACTTCTAATAATTAGGTGATCTATATATTAATTGTCTCCCTTGAATATATAAATACATCTTTTATATATATAAATATATATTTATATATATATATATATATATACATATATATATATATTTCAATAAAAAATAACTTATAATTATGTGATCTATATAACAATTGTCTCCCTTGAACATATAAATTAAATTTATAGATTATATATATATATATATTGATATATATATATATATATATATATGTGTATTTATTTAAAAAAAAATAACTTCTAATAATTATGTGATCTATCTATAAATTGTCTCCCTTTTTTTACCACTAAAGTGTAATTATTAAGTACAAATCTAAATAAAATGTCTTTATTGCTCTATGTCTAATTGAGCACTCTTATATAACTCTAGTTAAATCTTAATGTTTACTTATCCTGTAATAACGTAAACGGTTTATAAACTCAGCTCTGTCTAGTTTTGAACACTATTTAAAGTGTATTTATTAAGTACCAATCTAAATAAAATGTCTTTATTGCTCTATGTCTCAGTGAGCACTCTTACATGACTCTATTTAAATCTTAATGTTTATTTATCCTGGAATGAAATGAACGTTTTATAATATCAGCTCTGTCTTGTTTTTAGCACTATTTAAAGGGTATTTATTAAGTACAAACCTAAATAAAATGTCTTCATTGCTCTATGTCTCATTGAGCACACTTATATAACTAGTTGAATCTTTATGTTTATTTATCCTGTAATAAAATAAAATACATATAAAAATTTATATTTATATTAAAAAAATAAGTTCTAATAATTATGTGATATATATACAAACGACCCCCTTGAATATATATATATATTTAATTCAATGAAAAAAACTTCTAATAATTAGGTGATCTATGTATTAATTGTCTCCTTTGATTATATATATATATTATATCTATATATATAAATATATATTTTATATATATATATTTAGTTATATATATATATATATATATATATTTCAATAAAACAATAACTTCTAATAATTATGTGATCTATATAACTATTGTCTCCCTTGAACATATATATATAGACTATATATATATATATAAAATATATATAGATTATATATATATATATATAAATGTCTTCATTGCTCTATGTCTAATTGACCACTCTTATATAACTCTAGTTAAATCTTTATGAATATATATAAATATATATAAAAATATATCAATTAAAAAAATAACTTCTAACAATTATGTGATATATGTACAAATTGTCTCCCTTGAACATATATATATATATTATATATATATATTTATTTCAATAAAAAAATAACTTCTAATAATTATGTGATCTATATATAAATTGTCTCCCTTAAATATATATTTATATATATATATATACATATATATATATTTCAATAAAAAAAATATGTTCTAATAATTATGTGATCTGTATACTAATTGTCTCATTGAATATATACATATATATATATATATATTTTCAATAAAAAATTACTTCTAATAATTATGTGATGTATATACAAATTGTCTCCCTTTGTTTAGCACTATTTAAAGTGTAATTATTAAATAAAAATCTAAATAAAATGTCCTTATTGCTCTATGTCTTATTGAGCACTCTTATATAAATCTAGTTAAATCTTAATGTTTATTTATCCTGTAATAAAATAAACGTTTTATAATATCAGCTCTGTCTAGTTTTGAGCACTATTTTAAAGGGTTATTATTAAGTCAAAATGTAAATAACATGACTTTATTGCTCTATGTCTCATTGATGGAATTGAAATAAAATATATATATATATATATATATATATATATATATATATATATATATATATATATATATTTACTTCAATTAAAACAGACTTCCATTAATTATGTGATCTATATATAAATTGTCTCCCTTGTATATATATATATATATATATATATATATATATATATATTTCCTTAAAAAAATCACTTCTGATTATTATGTCATCTATATACAAATTGTCTCCCGTGAATATATATACAAAATAACTTCTAATCATTATGTGATGTATATATAAATTGTCTCCCTTGAATATATATAGATATAGATTAAATATATATATATATATGCATTTCAATTAAAAAAATAACTTCTAATTATGTCATCTATATACAAATTGTCTCCCTTGAATATATATATATATATGTATTTCAAGTAAAAAAATAACTTCTAATAATTATGTGATCTATATATATACCAATGATGCTTGCATGTGCTCCATAGTTTTATATAGCTGTGTAGTAAGTTTAAAAATTGCTTTGTTTAATTATACAAGACGATTTTACTTTAAGAGTGCTCAATGCATTTAAAGAGCTTTGTAGTAAGAGTTGGAAACATTTTTGCAATTATTTTAGACAAATCTACTTCCAGAGTGCTCAATATATTAGTAGAGCTAAATAAAACATTTGAGAAACAGATATGGCATTTCAACTGCATAAATTTATTTTGACAGAGTACAATACATTAGTAGAGCTAAATATACACTTTCAAAAACATGTATGGCAATTCAGCTACACAAATATACTTAAGAGTGCTCAATAGATTAGTAGACGAAAGCATAAAATTCAGAAAACATGAGGAGCTCTGCAGTATGTTTTGAAAACCTAAATGTCAATATGTAAGTATAGATATACTGTAAGTTTTTAATATATATATATATATATATATATATATATATATATATATATATATATATATATATGACAAGTATTTGAAACAAATTTCCTATTTGAGTGCCTAATATATTTGAGAGCTCTATGGTAACTTTATAAAACATATTTCAAAATTATGTTAGATAAATTGTCTTTGAGAGTGCTCATTTAATTAAGTAGAGTTCTGCATTAGTTTTGGGGTATGGTTCTCACTTTATTAGGGCAATAACTTGGACACATTATACTATGGACAAATCCATTGAGGACAATCAAAGGTAACCTGTTTTTTTCGACTCTGCTGAATAAGACTCATCCGTCTTGGTTCACTCTTGGGACATTAAAACAAAAAAGGTGAAGAATTAAAAAAAGAATGCAAAAATGTAAATGTCTTTGCAACTCATTCATTTTCACTTTCATAACACAAAAACATCTGTAAAAACTTGATAAAAGAATGCACAAACAATAAAATACAAATTTGCTGTCTTGGAATCTGAAATCAGTAGAAACATCCCCTACTGAAATTCCTGCACACCTCAAAAAAAAAAAAAAAAAAAAAAAAGATTCCTTCCCAATGCAATACTTTTCAAGCAATTACAGTGTCAGACTTGGTACTGGAATGACTCTGTAAACTGAAAAAATATACATAATAAAAAATGTTAAGCAAAATTGATTCATGTTAACACCTCTCCCAACACCACAGATTAACTACAAAAATACTTGATAAAACAAGACACAATTACAAATGTGTATGAAAAAAATAAAAATAAAAAAAATAAAAAAAATCAACCAAGCAATTGCTCATGATTTTCTGGTGTTTGATGGAATGTGAGTAGGCATACAGCCTGGATAATTTTCCAAGGTAAGTGATGATATTCATCATTATTGTCTTTTTGGATTAGTTCAGATATATCTCATAACTGTAATTGTTTTATGTATATATTTATATGTCTAGATGTTATGTGTGCTATTTGCATGTTCCCTATAGAAAAAAAGCTACATAAAATCTACAAGTGTATTCTGATGTAAAATTAACTAGTAAATACAATGCTTGTGTTCCTGATATACCAACTATTTCTTATTAGCATATAAGTTGAATCATGAAATGTATCTCCCTTGCCTGTATCTCTTTATACCTCTGTATTTATCTAGATCTGTCTATCTCTCTTTTCTTATTCTATATCCCTATTCCTCGCCTTGCTATCCACTATGTGTGAACTTATAAATTTCAACATGTCTAGATTGATAAGCTTCTCATTTACCGGTACCTAACTCCCGTTTTGAAGTTAGAAGTTTTAACTTGATTACACGTTTATATGCCAAGGCATCGATGAGGCACATCCAGACGCCAACCTACACGGTGCAGAGAAAGGACAGAAAATAAACTAAGTCCCGATGTGCCTAGCAGATTAGAAGGCATTTTGCTACGCCTACATGCACCCAACATGGCAGTAGGCGTCGATCGGCCACTTCCAGACACTTATTTACACTGTTTTGAACTTAGAAATTTAAATTGAATACTCGTGGACATGTGTTGGTCTAGTAGCTCCTCATCTACCTATACCAACGTCCGCCCCTGTAAGGACTTAGAAATTTTCATTTGAATACACGTTGAGATGCCTTGGTCTATAAGATTGTCACCTATCTATACCTACATCCCCTCTTGTTTGGACTTAGAAATTTTTCAATTGAATACACTCTGAGATGCTTTGGTCTATAAGATTGTCACCTATCTATACCTACATCCCCTTTGTTTCGACTTAGAAATTTTTCACTTGAATACACGCTGAGATGCCTTGGTCTATAAGATTGTAACCTATCAATACCTACATCCCCTTTGTTTGGACTTAGAAATTTTTCACTTGAATACACGCTGAGATGCCTTGGTCTATAAGATTGTGACCTATCTATACCTACATCCCCTCTTGTTTGGACTTAGAAATTTTTCACTTGAATACACTCTGAGATGCTTTGGTCTATAAGATATTCACCTATCTATACCTACATCCCCTCTTGTTTGGACTTAGAACTTTTTCAATTGAATACACTCTGAGATGCTTTGGTCTATAAGATTGTCACCTATCTATACCTACATCCCCTCTTGTTTGGACTTAGAAATTTTTCACTTGAATACACTCTGAGATGCTTTGGTCTATAAGATTGTCACCTATCTATACCTACATCCCCTCTTGTTTGGACTTAGAAATTTTTCAATTGAATACACTCTGAGATGCTTTGGTCTATAAGATTGTCACCTATCTATACCTACATCCCCTCTTGTTTGGACTTAGAAATTTTTCACTTGAATACACGCTGAGATGCCTTGGTCTATAAGATTGTCACCTATCTATACCTACATCCCCTCTTGTTTGGAGTTAGAAATTTTTCAATTGAATACACGCTGAGATGCCTTGGTCTATAAGATTGCCATCTATCAATACCTACATCCCCTCTTGTTTGGACTTAGAAATTTTTCACTTGAATACACGCTGAGATGCCTTGGTCTATAAGATTGTAACCTATCAATACCTACATCCCCTTTGTTTGGACTTAGAAATTTTTCACTTGAATACACGCTGAGATGCTTTGGTCTATAAGATTGTGACCTATCTATACCTACATCCCCTCTTGTTTGGACTTAGAAATTTTTCACTTGAATACACTCTGAGATGCTTTGGTCTATAAGATATTCACCTATCTATACCTACATCCCCTCTTGTTTGGACTTAGAACTTTTTCAATTGAATACACTCTGAGATGCTTTGGTCTATAAGATTGTCACCTATCTATACCTACATCCCCTCTTGTTTGGACTTAGAAATTTTTCACTTGAATACACTCTGAGATGCTTTGGTCTATAAGATTGTCACCTATCTATACCTACATCCCCTCTTGTTTGGACTTAGAAATTTTTCAATTGAATACACTCTGAGATGCTTTGGTCTATAAGATTGTCACCTATCTATACCTACATCCCCTCTTGTTTGGACTTAGAAATTTTTCAATTGAATACACGCTGAGATGCCTTGGTCTATAAGATTGTCACCTATCTATACCTACATCCCCTCTTGTTTGGAGTTAGAAATTTTTCAATTGAATACACGCTGAGATGCCTTGGTCTATAAGATTGCCATCTATCAATACCTACATCCCCTCTTGTTTGGACTTAGAAATTTTTCACTTGAATACACGCTGAGATGCCTTGGTCTATAAGATTGTAACCTATCAATACCTACATCCCCTTTCTTTGGACTTAGAAATTTTTCACTTGAATACACGCTGAGATGCTTTGGTCTATAAGATTGTGACCTATCTATACCTACATCCCCTCTTGTTTGGACTTAGAAATTTTTCACTTGAATACACTCTGAGATGCTTTGGTCTATAAGATATTCACCTATCTATACCTACATCCCCTCTTGTTTGGACTTAGAACTTTTTCAATTGAATACACTCTGAGATGCTTTGGTCTATAAGATTGTCACCTATCTATACCTACATCCCCTCTTGTTTGGACTTAGAAATTTTTCACTTGAATACACTCTGAGATGCTTTGGTCTATAAGATTGTCACCTATCTATACCTACATCCCCTCTTGTTTGGACTTAGAAATTTTTCAATTGAATACACTCTGAGATGCTTTGGTCTATAAGATTGTCACCTATCTATACCTACATCCCCTCTTGTTTGGACTTAGAAATTTTTCAATTGAATACACGCTGAGATGCCTTGGTCTATAAGATTGTCACCTATCTATACCTACATCCCCTCTTGTTTGGAGTTAGAAATTTTTCAATTGAATACACGCTGAGATGCCTTGGTCTATAAGATTGCCATCTATCAATACCTACATCCCCTCTTGTTTGGACTTAGAAATTTTTCACTTGAATACACGCTGAGATGCCTTGGTCTATAAGATTGCCATCTATCAATGCCTACATCCCCTCTTGTTTGGAGTTAGAAATTTTTCACTTGAATACACGCTGAGATGCTTTGGTCTATAAGATTGTCACCTATCTATACCTACATCCCCTCTTGTTTGGACTTAGAAATTTTTCAATTGAATACACTCTGAGATGCTTTGGTCTATAAGATTGTCACCTATCTATACCTACATCCCCTCTTGTTTGGACTTAGAAATTTTTCAATTGAATACACTCTGAGATGCCTTGGTCTATAAGATTGTCACCTATCTATACCTACATCCCCTCTTGTTTGGAGTTAGAAATTTTTCACTTGAATACACGCTGAGATGCTTTGGTCTATAAGATTGTCACCTATCTATACCTACATCCCCTCTTGTTTGGACTTAGAAATTTTTCACTTGAATACACTCTGAGATGCTTTGGTCTATAAGATATTCACCTATCTATACCTACATCCCCTCTTGTTTGGACTTAGAAATTTTTCAATTGAATACACTCTGAGATGCTTTGGTCTATAAGATTGTCACCTATCTATACCTACATCCCCTCTTGTTTGGACTTAGAAATTTTTCACTTGAATACACTCTGAGATGCTTTGGTCTATAAGATTGTCACCTATCTATACCTACATCCCCTCTTGTTTGGACTTAGAAATTTTTCACTTGAATACACTCTGAGATGCCTTGGTCTATAAGATTGTCACCTATCTATACCTACATCCCCTCTTGTTTGGACTTTGAATTTTTTCAATTGAATACACTCTGAGATGCTTTGGTCTATAAGATTGTCACCTATCTATACCTACATCCCCTCTTGTTTGGACTTAGAAATTTTGCAATTGAATACACGCTGAGATGCCTTGGTCTATAAGATTGTCACCTATCAATACCTACATCCCCTCTTGTTTGGAGTTAGAAATTTTTCAATTGAATACACGCTGAGATGCCTTGGTCTATAAGATTGCCATCTATCAATACCTACATCCCCTCTTGTTTGGACTTAGAAATTTTTCACTTGAATACACGCTGAGATGCCTTGGTCTATAAGATTGTCACCTATCTATACCTACATCCCCTGTTGTTTCGACTTGGAAAATTTTCACTTGAATACACGCTGAGATGCCTTGGTCTATAAGATTGCCATCTATCAATGCCTACATCCCCTCTTGTTTGGACTTAGAAATTTTTCACTTGAATACACTCTGAGATGCCTTGGTCTATAAGATTGTCACCTATCTATACCTACATCCCCTCTTGTTTGGACTTAGAAATTTTTCAATTGAATACACTCTGAGATGCTTTGGTCTATAAGATTGTCACCTATCTATACCTACATCCCCTCTTGTTTGGACTTAGAAATTTTTCACTTGAATACACTCTGAGATGCTTTGGTCTATAAGATATTCACCTATCTATACCTACATCCCCTCTTGTTTGGACTTAGAAATTTTTCAATTGAATACACTCTGAGATGCTTTGGTCTATAAGATTGTCACCTATCTATACCTACATCCCCTCTTGTTTGGACTTAGAAATTTTTCAATTGAATACACGCTGAGATGCCTTGGTCTATAAGATTGTCACCTATCTATACCTACATCCCCTCTTGTTTGGAGTTAGAAATTTTTCACTTGAATACACGCTGAGATGCTTTGGTCTATAAGATTGTCACCTATCTATACCTACATCCCCTCTTGTTTGGACTTAGAAATTTTTCACTTGAATACACTCTGAGATGCTTTGGTCTATAAGATATTCACCTATCTATACCTACATCCCCTCTTGTTTGGACTTAGAAATTTTTCAATTGAATACACTCTGAGATGCTTTGGTCTATAAGATTGTCACCTATCTATACCTACATCCCCTCTTGTTTGGACTTAGAAATTTTTCACTTGAATACACTCTGAGATGCTTTGGTCTATAAGATTGTCACCTATCTATACCTACATCCCCTCTTGTTTGGACTTAGAAATTTTTCACTTGAATACACTCTGAGATGCCTTGGTCTATAAGATTGTCACCTATCTATACCTACATCCCCTCTTGTTTGGACTTAGAAATTTTTCAATTGAATACACTCTGAGATGCTTTGGTCTATAAGATTGTCACCTATCTATACCTACATCCCCTCTTGTTTGGACTTAGAAATTTTTCAATTGAATACACGCTGAGATGCCTTGGTCTATAAGATTGTCACCTATCAATACCTACATCCCCTCTTGTTTGGAGTTAGAAATTTTTCAATTGAATACACGCTGAGATGCCTTGGTCTATAAGATTGCCATCTATCAATACCTACATCCCCTCTTGTTTGGACTTAGAAATTTTTCAATTGAATACACTCTGAGATGCTTTGGTCTATAAGATTGTCACCTATCTATACCTACATCCCCTCTTGTTTGGACTTAGAAATTTTTCACTTGAATACACTCTGAGATGCTTTGGTCTATAAGATATTCACCTATCTATACCTACATCCCCTCTTGTTTGGACTTAGAAATTTTTCAATTGAATACACTCTGAGATGCTTTGGTCTATAAGATTGTCACCTATCTATACCTACATCCCCTCTTGTTTGGACTTAGAAATTTTTCAATTGAATACACGCTGAGATGCCTTGGTCTATAAGATTGTCACCTATCTATACCTACATCCCCTCTTGTTTGGAGTTAGAAATTTTTCACTTGAATACACGCTGAGATGCTTTGGTCTATAAGATTGTCACCTATCTATACCTACATCCCCTCTTGTTTGGACTTAGAAATTTTTCACTTGAATACACTCTGAGATGCTTTGGTCTATAAGATATTCACCTATCTATACCTACATCCCCTCTTGTTTGGACTTAGAAATTTTTCAATTGAATACACTCTGAGATGCTTTGGTCTATAAGATTGTCACCTATCTATACCTACATCCCCTCTTGTTTGGACTTAGAAATTTTTCACTTGAATACACTCTGAGATGCTTTGGTCTATAAGATTGTCACCTATCTATACCTACATCCCCTCTTGTTTGGACTTAGAAATTTTTCACTTGAATACACTCTGAGATGCCTTGGTCTATAAGATTGTCACCTATCTATACCTACATCCCCTCTTGTTTGGACTTAGAAATTTTTCAATTGAATACACTCTGAGATGCTTTGGTCTATAAGATTGTCACCTATCTATACCTACATCCCCTCTTGTTTGGACTTAGAAATTTTTCAATTGAATACACGCTGAGATGCCTTGGTCTATAAGATTGTCACCTATCAATACCTACATCCCCTCTTGTTTGGAGTTAGAAATTTTTCAATTGAATACACGCTGAGATGCCTTGGTCTATAAGATTGCCATCTATCAATACCTACATCCCCTCTTGTTTGGACTTAGAAATTTTTCAATTGAATACACTCTGAGATGCTTTGGTCTATAAGATTGTCACCTATCTATACCTACATCCCCTCTTGTTTTTTTAGTGATGCAATGTTGTCAACTGAGATTTTAAAAAAAAACGCGAGATCAGGAGAAAGAAATGTCCAGAAAATCGCTAGATTTTTAACTTTTATCGTCTGAAATTTTCAAAAATAACTACCCCCCCCCAAACTCCATATTTTAACTTTTTAACCATAAAAAAATTATAAATATAGTATACTCAATATATAAAATGTTCCGTTTTTTCTCACTATATGTTTCTGGAATTATATTGAAGCGGTTAGCTCCCCAGAAGGCTTACATATTTTATCAGCTAGTGTTGCCTGTTTTTTTTGGGTATTTTTTTTTTGCAGGAAACAAATCATAAACTCAAACTTTTTATAATAAAAGTTAAATTGAAATATACTGCAAATTAAACATCACAATAATGGTGCAACATATTTTGAAATTAGAAAAATAAAAAAACAAAAAAACTTTGTTTTAGCATGTTAAAAGTATTTAGGTTGGTAGATAATTAAATTCTACTGTATTGGTATAAGTTTCTTTTTTTTTTTTTTTGCTGTTGTTTCTTGCTTTTTACTTTGGAGGTTGGAATGCCCCCACCCCCTAAAATGTACTTGGAAAAATCGATTTTATAGCAAGATTTAAGAATGGTTAGTGGAAAAAAGGTGAAAAACAAAACAAATAATCAATAAATAATTGTTACCAAAGGCAATAAATGCTACTTTTTTTTACTTACATGAATGAGTTTATTTTATGTTTTAAAGTATTTTTAATAAAATTGCGGGTGTGTGGGTGCTAAATATCTCCAAATTTTCTAGAATTCCCCGCTAGATTGCAACCGAAATCTCCAGATCTAGCAGGAAAACCGCTAAATTATAACACTGGTCACGTGACAGGAAGCGGTAATAAATAATTGTCCCTAAATAAAAAAAATGGCCTCTCGATACAAAGAAAAACACCTATTTATCATAGAAAAATTAAGTATAATGTTATAATTAAAAAGAAATATATAAAAACACACATTGATATAGTAAACATATTATACCAAAACGTGGAAGCCATCCGTCCAGTGGTTTTTTAGACTATTAATTGCGAACTAACCGAGAGTTACATTTTTATATATATAGATTAAGAAATAAATATATATATATATATATATATATATATATATATATATACTGTGTGTGCAAAATCAAGACTTCAAGACAAGGTGTTGATGGCAACAAAAAGTGTATTTCATTTTACGTTACAATTGTTTCCATGTCAATATTAATGCTCAGTTATGAAATGTGATAATTTTGTAGTTTACTCCTTAAGTCAACCATTTTTGGCTTAAAACCTATTGGTATATGAAAATGTACTGAATTACACGAACTCAGTATATTACATATAAGTCTATATATATATATATATATATATATATACTCGGGTTTTTTTTTTATTCAAAAGTAATGGACTAATGAATTCAACGAGGTTGTTAGATAGTGCTCAATAAAAAGAGCTGATAATACTTGTTTATTGTTATATAAACATGGTCACATCCTGCTGCTACAAATAGCCACTTGTTTCAATCAAACAACAGATATCATCAAGTGGCTATTTGTAGCAGCAGGATGTGACCATGTTTATATAACAATAAACAAGTGTATATATATATATATATATATATATACAATGTATATATTATGTGTGTGTATATATATATATATATATATATAATATTATGTATATAGTGAAATCAAAGGAGATGCAATGTTTACCTATTTTACCTAATACCTGATCTAATATAAAAAAACAAGTATTTATACATAAATATTTTAATCCCAACCAAATAAAAAAAGCTCAATACACAAATAATAGAGAGTAGAGCTTATTATAAGAGAAAAGAAATAAAAACTAAAAAAGTTGAAATTTACAATCAAATCTATTGCTCGACAGGATACTCCAAAAAACAATTGTCAAAGTGCTTATTCTGCGGACTTTCAATAAGAGCAACATCAAAATTGCAGATAACAGACACCTCTATGTTTCAAAACACGTACACACATGCAGTGGAAACAGCTTCAAAATAATGCCAATCTTCCAAACAGACAATTATTTTTATTTACTTACACAGGAAAAAAACTTCATCACCAAATTCACTCCTGAACTGAACAGAACCTAATACCATCACACAAAAACATGAAATGCAAGGTACACTCGCATGCACACCCATACACATACACACACCCACACATAAATCAGACCCGACGCATTAAAACACACACACGTGCGCGCATACAACCACACACAGACATAACACCCCTATCTCTAATACAACACTTTCTTTGAATTGAAAGTCCGCAGAATAAGCACTTTGTAAATTGTTTTTTGGAGTATCCTGTTGAGCAATAAATTTGATTGTAAATTTCAACTTAAAGTTTTCATTTCTTATATATATATATATATATATCAGAGGAAACATAATTTAATTTAAATACCAAAGAAAACGAAAAAACGGGCAGGTGAAATTATTAAAATTTCCTTAACGCCTTATCGTCTGACCTTCTAAGAGGAAACGTCAGAATGATAAATTAAAAACTAAGAATCGAATGAGGAAAGAAGGGAATTTGGTTTTAGTTAGAAGCACAGTGAGAAAAAAAAATCTCATTGTTCAGGTGGTTTTAAATCAATAAATATATCCAACTGATGTTTCAAAATCTTTTGTCTACACAGGCTAGGTCGAGAGTTGTTAATGACTAACGCCTCAATGATATTGAGATGATAGTTCGACCTCGCACTGTATAAAACATAAAACCACCCATCGGAATATTGATCAGAACACCTATTTATACTCATCAGGTGATTGCCGATGGCGGACTCATGAGCTTGGGAGTGCCCGGATGTTCTCGAAACCTGGTGTAGTCGAATATCCCGAGGGATGTGTTGGGATATTCTCATTTCCAATCTTTGGGATGTTTTGCCAACGTAGTCAGCTCCACACTGACAAACAAATTTATAAACAACAGAATTCTTTTGAATGGTTGGCAAAACATCTTTACGAAAAGAAGAGAAAAAGGTTCGAGTTGTGTAAACTACTCTAAGCATAGTAGCTGGAAAACAACGTTGAGTAGCAGAAGAAATCCTTTTAACAATATGAAGGCCAACAGGACCTAACCATGGTAATTTTAAATAAATGAGACAACGTGATGGACCGATATGTTTAACAGTATTAAATGTAGCAATTTTACGTTCAATAGTAGTTTTTATTATATTTATAATAAGGCCTTAAGGAAATTTTAATAATTTCACCTGCCCGTTTTTTTTGTTTTCTTTGGTATTTAAATTAAATTATGTTTCCTCTGAAATTTCTCCTTCCATTTTGCTGTACCAAGAATTTACTTATATGTATATATATATATATATATATATATATATATATATGAACTATCAACTAAACTCCAACCTCTCTCCCATCACAGAAACGAACTCCGAGCACTAGTACCCCTTCAATGACAATACCCATTACAAACTTGACAGGCAGCAAAATCCCACCCCTTCACTGTAGAAATGTTGTAAAGATTGTAGTGGAATGCGGCCGCAAATGGATGGTTACATTCAAAGCTAGTAAAACAAAGCTGCTCTCCTTTAACAATTACAAGACACCTCCCCTGCGGATAATATGAACTGGAACAAATACATTGAGGACATTGCAAAGGCTGCTGCAAAGAATGTCGGTTCCCTCTATCGAGCTAGAAGACTACTCACACCTGAGAGTATCCAGTATCTGTACAAAGCCGTCATTCGCCCATGCATGGAGTATTGTTGCCGCTTCTAGGCTGATGCATCTACCACTAGTCTCTCCCTCTTGTATAGGGTCCAAAAAAGAGTACTGGATAAGGCGGACGAAGCCAGGATTGTAGCCCTTGATATATGCAAGGCCTTTGAAAAAGTCTGGCATAAAGGGCTGCCAATGAAAATTAAATTGTATGATATAACTGGACGTATACTAAATAAAATTAGATCCTTCTTAAACAATAAAAGCATACAGGTTGTCAGACGTACATCCAAGCAGCATAACATTAATGCGGAAGTATCTCAAGGGTTGATCCTTGGAGCATTATTATTCATGATATTCATAAACGACCTCCCTGATAATATTGTATCTGAGATGGGTATATTTGCTGATGATACAATGCCCTATAATAAGCATGAGGAACGAACAGATGTACATAAATCTAAGACAATGTCCGAATCGTTAGAAAATGACCTCCAGACTATAGTAGAATGGGGCCGCAAATGGATGGCAACATTTAATATATAGTATAATGCAGCTAGTACAACTAAGCTGCTCTCATTTAACAATTACAAGACGCCTCTCCAACCCCTATATTTATGACAAATAGTACCCTACCTGATAATTCTACATTCAAACTCCTCAGCCTAACATTTGTGGGCAATATGAACTGGAACAAATACATAGAAGACATTGCAAAGGCTGCTGCAAAAAAGGTGGGTTCCCTTTATCGAGCTAGAAAACTACTCGCACCTGAGAGTATCCTGCACCTTTAAAAGGCCATCATCCACCCATGCATGGAGTATTGTTGCCACATCTGGGCTGGTGCATCTACCATTAGCATCTCCCTCTTGTATAGGGTCCAAAAAAGAGTTTTCGATATAATCGGTCCCACTTTGTCAACTAAGCTCCAACCCCTGTCCCATCGCCACAATGTTGCATCACTGTGCCTGTTTTACAAATATTTTAATGGAATGTGTTCTAATGAACTCGTTTCACTTGTATCCCCTCGACGTACATATCCACGAAAACCCGCTTAGCAATAAGATCTCACCCCTTCACTGTTGTTATCCCTAAATGCCAGAAAAGCTTTCTATTCTAATAATTTCTTCCCTCGAACAGTTAGACTTTGGAATTCCCTTCCTGCTGCCTGCTGTCCTGGCTGTACTGATATGCAGAAGTTTAACTGTAACAAACAAATATCTTGTTAATCTTTCCTAGACATGGCCCCAAATAGTAGCCCCTTACGTCAAAGTGGCGATATGCTTTGTAAGGGGTGAACATGAGTAAAAAAAACAAAAAAAAAAAACATTCTACTCAAATAGCTTTTTCCCTCGGACTGCTGCACTTTGGAATTTCCTTCCAGGCCCCTGCTTTCCTGATTGTACTGACATGCAGAAATTCAAGTGTAATATGATCAGACATGTTGCTGCCCAACTCAATCCATAGTATCTTTGAAAATCTGGTTGCGAATAGTTTTTTTGGGGACTATTTTACCATGTTTGTCCAAAATTTTCTGTCTATGTCAAAATTTTCTGTGTATGTTTAGTAAATAGTTTATTTAGCAGTTTTGCATGGTGCGGAACCCAAATTTAAATATGTTAAGACCTTGGCGACTTTTGGGGCTGAACAGGGGGAAGGGGGGGAAGGCAAATGATGGACTTAGTCATTTCTTTTTTCGCAGGGTGCAGAACTCAAATTTAAATATGTTAAGGCCTAAAACTGCACCGTTTGTACATTTTCACCAGGATTTGACGTTCCCCGGGGGACTTTTAGGGCTCAGTGGGGGGGGGGATGCTGAACTTAGTAATTTTTTTTTATGCCTCGTCTACTGTGCACTCATGTGGAACCATGCTTCATTTGTTTAAACTATTGTTTAATTAATTAATAAATGTTTATAAAAAGTATTTAATTTGTATCAATTGGTTTTCAATTTCTTGTAAACGAATTCCATCCAGTAAATGCAATAATAAAGTAAATAAATGTTAATATAAAGTATTTAATTTATTATTTAATTAATAACCAAATTTTTAAAGAACGTATATAATTAATATCATTCTATTCAATTTCTTGTAGACAAATGCCACTATGTAATATATAGTATATATAATACTAGCATGGGTGCCCGGCGTTGCCCGGGTGTTTGGAGGTGTGTGTTGAGCAAAAAAAAAAAAAAGTTTGTAGTAGGAAGGCAGGCTCGAACCTGTACCGCGATGGAGGAAAAGAACAGCAAAAAAACGTGATGTCTTTGCTGTTATGACCACCGGCAAACCAGAAGTGGCATAGGTTTAAATTAAGGCTAGATAATCGAAAAGAGGGGATGACTTTCAAAAAAAGGCGACACCTCCCTGCTGAAAAGCACCCAGTTGAGGGTGAAGAAATTAATGTTTTAACCAATTTTTCGGTATTTGTCGTCTGAAGGGTCAAGCTTCAAAACAATATAGATCTTGTGAAAATCCGTTGCCTCTGTCAAAAGTTTCAGGCAGACACGCAAACATACATACATATATTTATAGCTCAAATTTTCGACCCAAACCGATTAAAAAGCTTGCCCTATCTCTGAATACCCTTTTATGTAAAATTTCAAATGTTTAGACCAGAAATTGTCTGAATAATTTGGTAGAGACCGCAGAGGTCAAATTTTTTAAAACTTTGACCCCTATTATGACCCCTTAACATTTACTACTTTGGGATCAAATCAAGTTATTAAGTTAGATCCATGTCCAAAGAACCTATATCTAAAATTTGAAGTGTTTAGACCCAAAATTGCCGGAAGAGTTTGGTAGAGTTCTCAAAGGTCAAATCGTTGAACTTTTACCTCTTAACAGCCAAATTTCTGGCCAAAAACGAATTATAAAGATTTTCCCAAATCTCAGTGCGTTGTATATCAAATTTCGAGTCTGTAGACTGAAAATTGACAGAGTTATTGCGTAGGAAAATATACACAAACTGACACACAGACACTTTCGCTTTTATAGATATATAATATAAAGTTAATAAATCTTAATATTAATTAATTGTAAGTATCTTGCATACTATAGCATTGTACCCATTTTTTGGTCACTGTTCACCGTTATGCCAACTGAAGACGCCTCAATAATTTCTTAAAAAAATGACGACTTGGTATGCTGAAAACAAATACCATAGGGAAAATTAGCGCAGTCAAATAGTTTGAGATATAAATATTCTGTATTTTGTTACATAATTTCTAGTAGTTTTATTTGGCCGCCATCTTTGTTGTTTCCATGAAATGGTATATTGAGCATGCGTGCGCACGCTGCAGTGAGCGGATGATCTGTGTAGTTGACTCAACGCAATTCTGAAAGCCGTTCTTAACATGAGGAGGTGGGGAGATGTTTATTGCAAAAGCCGTTCTTAACATGGGGAAGTGGGTGGGGGGGTGTCATACCGAAAGCCGTTCTTAACATGGGGAAGTGTATGTTTATTCTGAAAGCCGTTCTTAGCATGGAGAAGTGTATGTTTATTCTGAGAGCCGTTCTTAGCATGTGGAGGTGTATGTTTATTCCGAAAGCCATTCTTAACATGGGGAGATGTATGTTTATTCCGAAAGCCATTCTTAACATGGGGAAGTGGGAGATGTTTATTCCGAAAGCCATTCTTAACATGGAGAAGGGGGGGGGCGTTTATTCCAAAAGCCGTTATTAACATCAGGAGGTGTGGGGGATGTTTATTCCGAAAGCCGTTATTAACATGGGGAGGGGGGTTATTCTAAAAGCCGTTCTTAACATTGGGAGGTGGGGGGATGTTTATCCCGAAAGAAATAGCGTTGAATAACCGTTAAACATAACAACACATATCGCATGCTCACTATCCCATTTCATTGAAACAACAAAGATGGCGGCCAATTCAAACTACTAGAAATTACATTGCACGATTCAGATATTTATATCTCGAAAACTATTTGTCTGCGCTAATTTTCCCGGTGATATCTGTGTTCAGCATACTCGAAAACCTTTAAAAGTTGTTGATTTATTGCAAAATGTTGAGACGTCTCCAGTTGGCGTAATGGTGAACTTTGACCCATTTATGTTTTCAATTTTAATATCAATTTGTTTTCAATTTCTTGTAGACGAACGCCATTATAAATGTTCTTTCTGTTCCGCTGCGTTCTTCCACGCGCATCACCTGCAACGCCATGAAAAGCAGTTACACACGTCTGGGAAGGAAGTGAAAACGAATCAGTGCAAAGACTGCTTCAAGACATTCGCTACGCAATTGACGCTCAAGTTTCATCAGGATTTCGCATGCCGAATGGTGCAACGTCCGCACAGATGTCCTAGCTGCCAGCTTGGTTTTAAGAATGCAGTGGAAATCGAAAGCCACAAGTGCAGCGGGAACCCTGCAAAGCCGTTATGCTGTATGAACTGCGACTTCCGCACTGGTTCACCACGAGACTTAGAACACCATAATCGGATCCACACGGGGGAACGATGCTACAAGTGTGAATTGTGTGATTTTCGGACAGCGTGGAAAAAAAACCTGAAGGTGCACATTTTGAAACATTCCGGATTAAAACCGTTCACTTGCAATGTTTGTGACTTTGCGACAAACGATCGCAGTAATTTGAGAACTCATTTGAGGAAACATTTGAAAAAGAATAGCGCGAGTCTTTGTCACACGTGCGGCACAAATTTCAGTGACCCGCAGGCTCTGGCGTCACATATGCTGTTGCACAATTATGACACGCCTTACAAGTGCACATATTGCAACTATTCGACCAAGTATAAGTTCACGCTCAAGTCACACATGCGTGCCCACAATGTTGAGATCGAGACGGCGAAAACCTCTCAGATCGTGTCGACTGATGCTGATCTTGGCTCGATTCAAGACGTTAGAGAAATATCAATCCAAACAGCAGACGCCGACTACGAAGAACTTGTTGAGAAACAGTTTTTTATGTGCCAGGAATGCGGTTTTGTTATTGACAATCGGAAACTTTTTGACATACATCAGTGTAAGGTGAACGACCCGACCGCGCCGTCTGTTTTGGATGGCGAAATGATTATTCAAATTATCGAAAGTCCAGCGGAACTCCAGGAAGTTGTTGAACCGTGACAAATTTGACAATATCTTGTAACTTTGTCTTGTTATCAATAATGTTGAAATATTATTTATTTTGTTTCGATTAATCGAACAATCATTCTCACATCTTATCTGCACAACGTTTCGGCCGATGTAACCTTCGACCTTCTTCAGGTATAAAAGTCGCCATGATTTGGTAGCAAAAAGAAGTGAGGGTAGTTCTGTACTCTAAGGTTTCACATTTTTTATCTAGTTTGAAGTAAAAGGTACTTGTACAGTTTAATCAACACATTAAAAAATGAAAATATCGAAAAATAATTAAATTGTACGTATCCGTTATGGAACGAAATTCTCTGAATAAAAAATTTCACTTAATTTCATCAAGTAGGTTTTTTTTTTTTTACAGCGAAAAAACAATTTGTTATGATACCGAGCAAAATGTTCGATTTTTATGAAGAAAAGCTAGAATTAAAGATGGGGAGGGGATGTCCGCGCTTTACATGGATTTATCTTCCTGTGGCGTTTCTAAAATCCAAACAAAAATTAAGAAAAAATCCAAGATGTCTGCCTTCAAAGTGCTGTCATAAAAACATGTTTTCCGCTGTAAAAAACACAAAAAAACTACTCTATCAAATTAAGTGAAATGTTTTTTTGTTTTTTTTCGGAGATCTTCAGTTCAAAACGGATACGTACAATATAAACTTTTTTTGATATTTTCATTTTTATATGTTGATTAAACTGTACAAGTACCAAAGTTTACGCAAATTATAAAAGTAATTTAATTATCAGCGAACGTTGTCTCCTACGAGACCTTGCAGGGGGTTAAAATAGTGACAGCCACCTTAAACCTTGTGTTGCTTTGCGAAGCACCTCCCCTCTCTCTTATCCGATCAAGAGTCTCCCTTATCCCGAAGTCGCCGGATGCCAGCGAGCCACCCTCCTTCGCCCAATTGCAAGGGATGGCTGCCTGGAGGTCACCACCTGTTTAAATGCAATTCTCAAGAGTGCCCATCGGGAGACACGGGATCTCTGTGACGGTGATGATCGACGTTTCCAAAGCGTTTGACACCGTTAATCACGACTCGATCTGCCGGGCAGCGCGCAGGTTTGGCGCACCAGATCCTCTGGTGCGCTACATCCGGGCCGGCTATGATGCTACGACCAGCGTGCTGGGAGACCGGGTTTTTCACCCTTCCCGTGGTGTTCGCCAGGGCGACCCTTTGTTGCCTCTGCTTTTTAACATGGTCATGGATGAGGTTCTTTCCTTGTCCCTTGCCCGAGATCGCTTATCCAATGGGGTCAACTGAGGTAGGGGCGTTAGCTTACGCCGATGACCTTACTCTCTTCGCTCGGACTCCAGAGGGTATGCGAGTAAAGCTTGAGGCGGTGGAACTAGCTTTGGCGCGATCGGGTATGGTGATTAACCCCGCTAAATCACTGTCTCTTGCCATCTTGTCTAACAAGAAGGCGAAAAACGTACACCTGGCCGCAGCGGAGCTTGTCTGTGGTGCTCAACCCGTTCGAACCCTAGGGGTCTTGGATTCGTTTGTGCTGCTCGGGGTCAGTTTCGACTGGAAGGGGATACTTCCCTTTCCACACCACAAGGTGGTCCATGACTGGCTCGGGGAGTTGCATTCTGCTCCGTTAAAGCCGCAGCAGCGCATTGAGCTCTGGCGGGGATATGCGATGCCCCGGCTATTGCATTCATTTGTCTTGGGCAACGTGCGCCACAATACTCTCAGGGCTATCGATGTTAACGTGCGAAACAGCATCCGCAAGTGGCTCAGGCTCCCAAAGGACTGTCCGGTCGGCTTTTTTCATGCCGCTGTTTCTGATGGGGGATTGGGGTTGCCTTCATTGGTGACTTTGATTCTACTGATGAGGCAAAAAAACATTAATTATAATGTATAAAAAAATCAAAAAAAATCTGGTTAAAACAAATTGAATAACACATGATTAATCATACTGAAACCAGCAAACTTACAATTGGTTGATGGATTTTATTAAAAAATTCGAAACCTTAGAGCGCAGAGCTAACCTTTTTTTTTTCCTGACATTTTTTTAATTGCCATTGCTCCCAGGTCCACTCTGACTTGGAGTGGTAGTACCTGTTAGGGTCCCAACTATGGGTTAAATAGAAACTGACTTGAAAAAAACAAATATATTCTAATAAAAAATTTTTTTCAAAATCACTTGATTCAGCATTAAATAACCTGAAAAGGGTTGATATGCCGTAAAACAAAAACAACCACCCAACCAACTAAAAACTTACAATTGGTTGATGGATTTTAATAAAAATTTAATCATAAGTTAAAAATGATACCTCTAAGATTCCCTGATAATTAAAGCATTTTTATAATTAACTAGCGAGGGGTACCCGGCGTTGCCCGGGTGTTTGGAGGTGTGTGTGGAAACTCGGGGGGGGGGGGGGTTAAAAAAATCGTTTTTGTAGGTAAGTATGAGGATCGAGCCCGAGCCCGAACCCGAACCCTTGAGGCAAAGTTGTAAATTAAAGTGTGAAAAAAAAAAAAGTGCAACGTTAACCATTGCCCCACCGCGAGATGCTAACGGAAACACGTTTGAATTTATTTAATTACTTGGATTTGGCAGGTGCCCGTTTTAATGAGTTAATGAGGTCAAGTTTGACTGCGGGATAGTAATTTTTATTTTCCCAAGATGTTATAGGAAAAAGACTAACCCACATGCGGCGAGCGACAAATGTTGAATATTTATCTTCCCGAAGTGATTTTGTGGCGGGTATGAATCTACAATAATACCAAAAGTTATTACTGAAACATTGTTTTACGTGAAGTAAAATAATGAGTTGATTGGCCAAATAAAGAATTTCACGGATAAAGACCGTTGTGTGTGTCTATAGAGACAATAAGTGCACAGTTTGATGTCAGTGTGGGAACTGTACACACAATTATTTGTGAGGAACTGATGATGCGGAAGATTTGCGCTAAGTTTGTCCCCACAGTGTTCAGTGAAGATTGGAAACAAGAACGTTTTCATGACATCAGAGAGATGGTTGAGCTGATCGTTTAAGATCCACAGTTCTTTGATGATTTGATGATCTGCGATAAAACCAGATCTATTGCTAGATCATAAGACAGAGTTCCCAGTTGAAACATGCTGGCACTCTTTTTTTTTTTTTTTTATACATAGGCGTCACCACTTATCAAGGCCGATCGGCCACTCAAGGATAAGGGTTAAAGAGTGTAGAGTAGTCAAAAGGACAATATAGTAATCGATAGTAATGGAAGTTCGGTAAATTTGTTAACTTAAGTGGAACGGCTCATCAGAAACTTGTTCATGTTGGACTTGAAGACAACCATATTACAGACAGCTGGAAAGCAGGAAAACGGAAGACAATTCCACAGGCGTGCAGTTCTAAGAAAGAAGCTTTGATCATGGAATCTACATTTAGGTTTAGGCACAGATAAAGAGTGGGGGGAATTATTGATAGTGCTTTCAGCTAGACGAGTGTTTCTTGTGAAAGTTTGGCAAAGGGGGACCATAGACTGAAGCTCAATCGAACACTTTCCATGAAAATAACGATAAAGCAGAGACAAACTCGCAACATCTCTTCTGTGAGATAGAGGTTGCAAGGTGAATGCTCTGATGAACTGCAAGCACTTGTGCCCCCTCAACGTAAATAACCCCGACAAGCAACTAAATCCCACCCCTTCACAGTAGAGATCCCTAGATGTAAGAGGGCCTTCTACTCCAGTAATTTCTTCCCCAGGACAGCAAGACTTTGGAATTCCTTTCTCGGTCCCTGCTTCCCCAACTGTACTGACATGCAGAAGTTCAAGTGTAATGTGAATCAACATCTTGCTGCCCAATTCCCCACATAGTACCCCTGTAGCTTATGTCCCTGATAGTAGCCTCCTACATCAAAGTGGCAATGTGCCTTGTTTGGGGTGGAATGGTAATAAAAAAAAAAAAAAAACCAGTACAGTCTGGAAAACAGGTAGCAGGAAGAGAATTCCAAAAGTCTATCGGTTTGAGGGGAAAAAAAAAACTATTAGGATAGAAAGCTTTCTGGTATTTAGGGATCTCAAAAGTGAAGGGGTGTGATTACATTTAAACTTCGGCATATAGAGAGCGTTCTACTTGTTGAGTACAGGATGGTCTGCTGTGTGATAGACGACCCCGTCCCCATGTGTGTAATGGTGGATGTATTTAATAGCATAGGAATTGAAAAGACAAAAGGTTGCATAATGAAGACGAAAACATACCGTTATATATCAGTGAAAGAAATGCAATTGATTTGCATAAAAATATACATGAAGAAATGATAGAAAGAATAAGAGTTTGTTAGAATAAGTGTTTGTTAGAATAAGAGTTTGTTACTTGCGGTTGACTGGCTAGTCAGGAACGTGGTGGTGGCCCATGGCCCCACCAGAGCGGTGTTTGTCACATCTTGAAAGTCCAGCGCGAAAGAGGAAGAAATATGGGGAACAGGAAGTGACGTAGCTAGGTCGCTCTGAGTTAAAGGGCGACAATCGAGCTAGGCTGGGAGTTTTCAACTCCCACATGCTCCAGTAGTTTCTTCCCCAGAACGGCTGGACTTTGGAATTCCCTTCTGAGTTCCTGCTTTCCCAGCTGTACTGACATGCAGAAGTTCAAGTGTAACGTGAACCAACATCTTGCTGCCCAACTCCCTACATAGTACCCCTGTAGCTTATGTCCCTGATTGTAGCCCCCTACATCAAAGTGGCAGTGTGTCTTGTTTGGGGTGGAATTGTAAAAAAAATTTTTTTTAAAAATCAGTACAGTCTGGAAAACAGGTAGCAGGATTGGTTGTTGGTTGTTTTTATTTTACGGCATATCAACCCTTTTCGGGTTATTTAATGCCGAATCCAAAGATTTTGAAGAAAAAATTTTTTAATAGAATATATTTGTTGTTTTCACGTCGGTTTCTATTCAACCCATCGCAAGGAAAATTAACTGAGACAAATAGCTAGTTTTATTAATGCGTGTACTTTTGTAATGAAAATCACTGGTGACCATGTTTGTACAGGCGGCATATGAAAGGGGTCAACCCTCAATTTGGTCAGGAATGCTGAAAACGAATATTCGTATATTAATTTTAGGTGAGTAAATTAAGAAGTTGTGTATATATATATATATATATATATAACTACTTCATTTACTCACATAAAATTAATATACGAAAGTATAGATTTATGCATAAACTTTAAGTATTTACTTCAAAACTGCTCAATACGTTGGTAGAGCTCGTTAGTAATTTATGAAATATATATGGCGATTAAGCTACACTGAATATTCGGCGTTTCATCCACTATAGGATTCGTTAGCCTGACGAATCCTATAGTGGATGAAACGCCGAATATTCAGTGTAGCTTAATTGCCATATATATTTCATAAATTAACGAATCCTATAGTGGATGAAACGCCGAATATTCAGTGTAGCTTAATCGCCATATATATTTCATAAATTACTATATATATATATATATATATATTTGTTAGTACATTTTCATGTTTTTTAAAGGTAGATAACTCTTATTTTTATTATCTCCCTTGAGAAAGCACACACACATATATATGTATATATATATACATATATTTGTGAGTATATTTTCATATGGTTTCCTAAAGGAAACTCTGACTTGATTTATCTGCCTTGATTAATATCTGAGAAGTTCTTTTTGTTTTAACTTATTTTAAAGCGTTTATTTACTTTGGAACATAACAAGTGTTCAGGCTCAAATTAGAACAAGACCGAGGTGACTGTCATGAGACCGTCGTCTCCCTGCATATTAAAACAAAGCCAACCTCCATACGTAGTTAATTGTCATGTCGAAAATAGTAATATATCCAAAAATTACGAAAACTCTACAAGTGCAGAGTTCTTTATAGTTCAAACCAATATTAAGTAATTTTTTTTTTTTTTTTTTTTGGCATACATTATTGCTGATATTCATGCTGCTCCTCTTTGATCAAATTGTCTCTAGGATGGATTAGGGTTGGGGGTCAGGGTTAGCCTTTTTTTTTTTATATTTGATATGTAATTCTATGTCGATTTTTTAAATCTTTTTGAATATGCTGAAAACGAATATCACAATTTAATTCGGGGCACATGATGTATAACAAATAGATAACACAGAAAATAGACTTATAGTTTTTAAAGGTTTATTAGAAGAAAAATATGTAACCCACAGTGAGGACCCTAACAGGTACTACCACTCCGGGTCAGAGTGGACCTGGGAGCAATGGTAATTAAAGGGTGGCTCCACACTCCCCAAGCCCGCTTATGGAGCTTTACCATCGGATACAGTTTAAGGTCATATCCAGGACCCTGAAGTGGCGGCGGCTATCCTGTTCTTGTAGAAATTTTGGATGGGAGTGGTCTTCTTCTGGGAGAAGTTTCGGCTGGTTGCTAAATAAAAAGAAAAAAGAGACAAGTTTTAATCCAACGGAAATGGAATCATGTCGTTACAAGTCCGAGTAATTTTGAAATGGATATATCTATAAAAGTGAAAGTGTACAACTTATAGTATAAACCACTGAAATGTTAGATATAGTTTCCTTGGCCATGGATCTAACGTAATAAATTCATATGACCCTTAATCAATAATGGTTAATGTGTCAAAGTTAAAAATAAAGGAAAACATATATATAAGTGTAATTATTACTTCACGCGACAAATAGCTAGGGGGTTGCTTTAATCCACGATGTATTTGTAAGTCATGCCGTGCTTTCTTTTCTCTAGCTTTAATTTAAACCTACGTCACTGCCAGTGGTCATACACGCAAACACGTAACGGGTTCTAGCCTTCCTCCCTGCTACCACGCGTTTTTTCGTTGTTTGGCTCAACACAAAACCCCCAAACTCCCAGGGCTAAAATGCTAGTTTTGTACAAAGTACTGAGATGCCAGACAATTATGCTAGTTTAGAACTTTCAGGTCCAAGTAATCAGCCACATTTTTCAGTTTTGGGGCATAAATATTACTGCAAAGGCGTGTAAAGGGCAAACTCGAATTTGAGCGCAATCGTTATTCTAATAATTGCTCATTTTTAATATGCCATTATTATTATCATTTTCTTATATGGATCAGCAAGATATTTTTACTAGTAATAAGTTTATTTTTAGAACAGCTTATCACTTATTCTCTGGTATATTTTTGGTTTTAAAGTATTATTTTAGTATTAGTGTTTAATCTTTCAGTATTTATACAATTTAACATTTTGATATTTACATTTATGTCGAGGTTTAGTGTTTATTATTTGATCGGTTATAACTTAATTTAGCGCTAATTTATAAGTTATGTTTTAGTATCTAATCATGATTTTTTTGTTTTTAATTATTAGTTTTAGTTTTTATAGTTATTTAATATATTATAATTTATTAGAATATATTAACAGTAGTAAAATTATATTACTGATCCATAATGAAAATGATAATTATAGCTGGAACAATTACATCGAGAGCATTGCCAGGGCTGCTGCGAGGAAGGTGGGCTCTCTCTACCGTGCTAGAAAACTTCTAACACCCCAAAGTATCCTGTACCTCTCTAACAAGGCCACTATTCGCCCATGTATGGAGTATTGCTGTCATATTTGGGCTGGTGCATCGGCTACTAGTCTCTCGCTCCTTGACAGGGTTCAAAAAGAAAGTCGCAAATCTGATAGGCCCTAAACTGGCATCTAAGCTTCAGCCTCTGTCCCATCGTCGAAACGTTGCATCCCTCTGCCTGTTCTACAACTATTATAATGGTGAATGCTCTGATGAACTGCAAGCATTTGTGCCCCCACAACGTAAACACCCTCGACAGACCCGACAAGCTGCAAAATCCCACCCCCCACACTGTAGAGATCCCTACATTTAAAAGATCTTTCTACTCCAGTAGTTTCTTCCCCAGAACTGCTAGAATTTGGAATTCCATTCCAGGTCACTGCTTCCCCAACTGTACTGACATGCATAAGTTCAAGTGCAACGTGAACCAACACCTCCCTGCCCAAATCCCTACATAGTACCCCAGTACCCCAGTAGATGTTTCCCCCTGATAGTGGCAAAGTGCCTTGTTTGAGGTAAAAATGTAATAAAAAAAACAAACAATAGTAATGTAAATATTTGTATATAATTACAAAGCATATTGTTCATGCATTTACATACTTTACTTTAGGCAAATCCACATGAACAAGGAAACCTATCTCTCTCGGCAAAAATGAGTTCAAACTGAAGAAATGTTATATATAATTGTTTTCGGCTAACTTTACCAAATCTGTGCGTATGCTAAACATAAGTAAAAAAAACAAGTAATGTTCAACGCTGCAAGAGAACTAGAAAGAGAATAAAAGTTAATAGACAGGATAAAGTCTGGAACAAAAAGAGAAAAAATTAATTAGCAAAATTTATCAGGTGCGAAAAAAGTGAGTAATGTTCAACGGTACTGGAGAACAAGAACAGAAAGGGCCAATTAGAAGCTGGAATCATCAAAAGTCATTAGACAAAAAAGAAATCAAGTAAATAGGATGCCATTTATCAGGTGCTGTAAAGAAATGCTCTTTTAGAATCTTCAAGTCTCAACACTCACTAGTAAAAATAAGTCAAAAACAAGTAATGTTCAACGCTGCAAGAGAACTAGAAAGAGAATAAAAGTTAATAGACAGGATAAAGTCTGGAACAAAAAGAGAAAAAATTAATTAGCAAAATTTATCAGGTGCGAAAAAAAGCGAGTAATGTTCAACGGTACTGGAGAACAAGAAAAGAAAGGGCCAATTAGAAGCTGGAATCATCAAAAGTCATTAGACAAAAAAGAAATCAAGTAAATTAAGAAATTAACTGAAACCCATCTAAAACAAAGCAAATTCAGCAGCTGGTACAAAACAAGTGCTGAAAAGGTGGTTTAGAGTCCTGAAGTCTCAACAATCACTAGAAAATTAGAAATAAATCAAGGTAGTTGTTGCAGCACCACCAAGACACATTGATACAATAAATGAAACCTTTATGAATTCGATGGGAAGTTGGAGTTGCTTATAAAAAAAAAAATATATTATTACTTACTTTAGGAATTTCTGGAACTGCTTCCAAGATGGGGATGAGAGGGGTCATGGGTGTTGCTGCTGCTGGTGCTGAAAACTTGAATAACTTTTTCTTTTTTTTTTAATTGTTTTTTTCTTTTTTTGGTTTGTTTGTTTTATTTATTTTCCTTTATTTCATAGCATTTTATTTTTATGAAATTATTTTTTTGGAAATTATAATTAGGAAATAACAATACTTACTTTATGACTTTCTGGAACTGCATCCAAGATCGGGATGAGAGCGTAACGGCTACTGCTGAAACCTGTAATAACTAGTTGTATTTCACATTATTAGTTTTACATTTTTTTTTTTTTTCAGTATATTTTCCTTTAGATCACAGTATTTTAATTTTTGTGAAATTTTCTTTTTTTAAAAAAATATAATTAGAAGAAGATATCAATACTTACTTTATGACTTTCTGGAACTGCATCCAATATTGGGATGACAGGGTCATGGCTGTTGCTGTTGAAACCTGTAATAACTAGTTGTATTTTGCATTATTATTTTTACATTTTTTTTTTTTCGGTTTATTTTCCTTTAGATCACAGTATTTTATTTTTTGTGAAATTTTCTTTTTTTAAAAAATTATAATTAGAAGAAGATATCAATACTTACTTTATGAGTTTCTGGAACTGCATCCAATATTGGGATGACAGGGTCATGGCTGTTGCTGTTGAAACCTGTAATAACTACTTGTATTTTGCATTATTATTTTTACATTTTGTTTTTGTTTTATTTATGTTACTTTAGTACATTGCATTTTACTGAGTGTATGTTAATTATTTTGTTAATTTTTATTAAAATAAAATACCTGTAACAGAAAAATAATTTTGGTTATGATCATGCATGGGTGAATATTTTCGGTTAGACTTGCTAAAGTTGGTTAAAGGAAATATAAGCAGAAAGGAATTCGTTTTAATCACTAGCAACACAACGAAAGAAATACTTACCTGAGGATTGTGCTGATTCTAACTAGAAGCTGCAGTAATGGAAAAGAGGAAAATTAAACTTGTCAATTACAAAAACTGAAATCGAAAAGAAGAAACGCTTGATGCTTTACTCACCTCTGGCTAGTCGTGGTCGCCATCAAACTGAAAAAGGAGGGAAAGGGTGGAATCCACTCGTTACCAGGTACCGTACAGGAAAGGACAGTCTGGGCAGGTAGGTGATGATCTCCCCAAAGTGGAGCGCTACATAAAACATGCATTGCTACGAACATCCTCCGAAAAAGGCGGTTTCTACTCGGAATAAAAGGCGGAGCAGAAAACGGAAGTGTTCTCTCTACTCAACACGATTCCTAGAGAGATACCACAAGATTGTGCGTGAATGTGGAAGAGCCTATGAAAACTCACAAAACTGCCATTCCTACTATCGTATCGGATATTATTAATCGGAGGTCCATCATTGCATTACCGCCCCAGCTCGTAGTTGATAGATAGTAGGAATAATATTACCAGCGCCCTTCAGGCAGCTTGTGAGAACACACAAACTAATGGTAGTATTACTCTAGTCGTTCCTGGTCGAATGGAGCCATGCATGCATTATGTAGTAACACGAGCACGTGTCGCCTGATAAGAAAGAGCGTAGGCTCACCCACTTGGGGAGATTTCCTATCCAGACTTGCACCTATTTGTACACCTGGAACTGGACTCAGAACCTCGACAATGAGAAGAGTCAAGGAGAGCAAGGTGTTGAACTACCTAAAGAGGTCACCATATAAAACAAGCGTTGCTGTGAACAACCTTCCAAAACGAGGGAAGGGACTTTTTGTTCTCTCTACCCAACAGGATTCCTAGAGAGATACCACTAGATTGTGCGTGAATGTGGAAGAGCCTATGAAAGCTCACAAAACTGCCATTCCTACTATCGTATCGGATATTATTAATCGGAGGTCCATCATTGCATTACCGCCCCAGCTCGTAGTTGATAGATAGTAGGAATAATATTACCAGCGCCCTTCAAGCAGCTTGTGAGCACACGCAAACTAATAGCAGTATTACTCTAGTCGTCCGTAGTCGAGTGGAGGCACGCGTGCATTACATAGTAGAAACACGAGCACGTGTCGCTCCCTCTTCGGGGGAATTCGGAAAAGTGCACCTTGCGCTGCAGGTATTTGTTGAGCTGGGAGTTGACTCAACACCTCGACACTGAGAAAAGAGCTTTAGAAAAGCTCCAGATTAGTTACCTGCAAAGTCGAAGAAAGTTGGAGGACCAGGCCTGCGAAGGAGAACACACACAATTTGGGCCTTGATGGAAGCACACGGGAGAGAGGGAGGCCCATTTTTCTCTTTCGGGGGAGTGTTCTCCTTCCAGCCTGCTCGAGCACGTATTTTCTGCTTGCCACATGCAAGCATATAAAAAGACGACCAGATGATGGACGCAACAAACTCATGCGGTCATTAACTGGATTTTGATCGGGTTCCGTACAACAAGGTGTTGAACTCCCTAAAGAGGGCACCATATAAAACAAGCGTTGCTGCGAACAACCTTCCAAAACGAGGGAAGGGACTTTTTGTTCTCTCTACCCAACAGGATTCCTAGAGAGATACCACAAGATTGTGCGTGAATGTGGAAGAGCCTATGAAAGCTCACAAAACTGCCATTCCTACTATCGTATCGGATATTACTAATCGGAGGTCCATCATTGCATTACCGCCCCAGCTCGTAGTTGATAGATAGTAGGAATAATATTACCAGCGCCCTTCAAGCAGCTTGTGAGCACACGCACACTAATTGTAGTATTACTCTAGTCGTTCCTGGTCGAATGGAGCCATGCATGCATTATGTAGTAATAAAATAAAATACCTGTAACAGAAAAATAATTCTGGCTATGATCAAGCATGGGTGATTATTTTTGGTTAGACTTGCAAAAGTTGGTTAAAGGAAATATAAGCAGAAAGGAATTCGTTTTAATCACTAGCAACACAACGAAAGAAATACTTACCTGAGGACTTGTGCTGATTCTAACTAGAAGCTGCAGTAATGGAAAAGAGGAAAATTAAACTTGTCAATTACAAAAACTGAAATCGAAAAGAAGAAACGCTTGATGCTTTACTCACCTCTGGCTAGTCGTGGTCGCCATCAAACTGAAAAAGGAGGGAAAGGGTGGAATCCACTCGTTACCAGGTTTCGTACAGGAAAGGACAGTCTGGCCAGGTAGGTGATGATCTCCCCAAAGTGGAGCGCTACATAAAACATGCATTGCTACGAACATCCTCCGAAAAAGGCGGTTTCTACTCGGAATAAAAGGCGGAGCAGAAAACGGAAGTGTTCTCTCTACTCAACACGATTCCTAGAGAGATACCACAAGATTGTGCGTGAATGTGGAAGAGCCTATGAAAACTCACAAAACTGCCATTCCTACTATCGTATCGGATATTATTAATCGGAGGTCCATCATTGCATTACCGCCCCAGCTCGTAGTTGATAGATAGTAGGAATAATATTACCAGCGCCCTTCAAGCAGCTTGTGAGCACACGCAAACTAATGGTAGTATTACTCTAGTCGTTCCTGGTCGAATGGAGCCATGCATGCATTATGTAGTAATAAAATAAAATACCTGTAACAGAAAAATAATTCTGGTTATGATCAAGCATGGGTGAATATTTTTGGTTAGACTTGCAAAAGTTGGTTAAAGGAAATATAAGCAGAAAGGCATTCGTTTTAATCACTAGCAACACAACGAAAGAAATACTTAACTGAGGACTTATGCTGATTCTAACTAGAAGCTGCAGTAATACAAAAGAGGAAAATTAAACTTGTCAATTACAAAAACTGAAACCGAAAAGAAGAAACGCTTGATGCTTTACTCACCTCTGGCTGGTCGTGGTCGCCATCAAACTGAAAAAGGAGGGAAAGGGTGGAATCCACTAGTTACCAGGTACCGTACAGGAAAGGACAGTCTGGCCAGGTAGGTGATGATCTCCCCAAAGTGGAGCGCTACATAAAACATGCATTGCTACGAACATCCTCCGAAAAAGGCGGTTTCTACTCGGAATAAAAGGCGGAGCAGAAAACGGAAGTGTTCTCTCTACTCAACACGATTCCTAGAGAGATACCACAAGATTGTGCGTGAATGTGGAAGAGCCTATGAAAACTCACAAAACTGCCATTCCTACTATCGTATCGGATATTATTAATCGGAGGTCCATCATTGCATTACCGCCCCAGCTCGTAGTTGATAGATAGTAGGAATAATATTACCAGCGCCCTTCAAGCAGCTTGTGAGCACACGCAAACTAATGGTAGTATTACTCTAGTCGTTCCTGGTCGAATGGAGCCATGCATGCATTATGTAGTAATAAAATAAAATACCTGTAACAGAAAAATAATTCTGGTTATGATCAAGCATGGGTGAATATTTTTGGTTAGACTTGCAAAAGTTGGTTAAAGGAAATATAAGCAGAAAGGCATTCGTTTTAATCACTAGCAACACAACGAAAGAAATACTTAACTGAGGACTTATGCTGATTCTAACTAGAAGCTGCAGTAATACAAAAGAGGAAAATTAAACTTGTCAATTACAAAAACTGAAACCGAAAAGAAGAAACGCTTGATGCTTTACTCACCTCTGGCTGGTCGTGGTCGCCATCAAACTGAAAAAGGAGGGAAAGGGTGGAATCCACTAGTTACCAGGTACCGTACAGGAAAGGACAGTCTGGCCAGGTAGGTGATGATCTCCCCAAAGTGGAGCGCTACATAAAACATGCATTGCTACGAACATCCTCCGAAAAAGGCGGTTTCTACTCGGAATAAAAGGCGGAGCAGAAAACGGAAGTGTTCTCTCTACTCAACACGATTCCTAGAGAGATACCACAAGATTGTGCGTGAATGTGGAAGAGCCTATGAAAACTCACAAAACTGCCATTCCTACTATCGTATCGGATATTATTAATCGGAGGTCCATCATTGCATTACCGCCCCAGCTCGTAGTTGATAGATAGTAGGAATAATATTACCAGCGCCCTTCAGGCAGCTTGTGAGAACACACAAACTAATGGTAGTATTACTCTAGTCGTTCCTGGTCGAATGGAGCCATGCATGCATTATGTAGTAACACGAGCACGTGTCGCCTGATAAGAAAGAGCGTAGGCTCACCCACTTGGGGAGATTCCCTATCCAGACTTGCACCTATTTGTACACCTGGAACCGGACTCAGAACCTCGACAATGAGAAGAGTCAAGGAGAGCAAGGTGTTGAACTACCTAAAGAGGTCACCATATAAAACAAGCGTTGCTGTGAACAACCTTCCAAAACGAGGGAAGGGACTTTTTGTTCTCTCTACCCAACAGGATTCCTAGAGAGATACCACTAGATTGTGCGTGAATGTGGAAGAGCCTATGAAAGCTCACAAAACTGCCATTCCTACTATCGTATCGGATATTATTAATCGGAGGTCCATCATTGCATTACCGCCCCAGCTCGTAGTTGATAGATAGTAGGAATAATATTACCAGCGCCCTTCAAGCAGCTTGTGAGCACACGCAAACTAATAGCAGTATTACTCTAGTCGTCCGTAGTCG
This sequence comes from Euprymna scolopes, assembly GCF_053919585.1. NCBI lineage: Eukaryota > Metazoa > Mollusca > Cephalopoda > Sepiida > Sepiolidae > Euprymna > Euprymna scolopes. The sequence continues at coordinate 86,602,954 of NC_136527.1, read as the reverse complement.
AGTGGAGGCACGCGTGAATTACATAGTAGAAACACGAGCACGTGTCGCTCCCTCTTCGGGGGAATTCGGAAAAGCGCACCTTGCGCTGCAGGTATTTGTTGAGCTGGGAGTTGACTCAACACCTCGACACTGAGAAAAGAGCTTTAGAAAAGCTCCAGATTAGTTACCTGCAAAGTCGAGGAAAGTTGGAGGACCAGGCCTGCGAAGGAGAACACACACAATTTGGGCCTTGATGGAAGCACACGGGAGAGAGGGAGGCCCATTTTTCTCTTTCGGGGGAGTGTTCTCCTTCCAGCCTGCTCGAGCACGTCTTTTCTGCTCGCCACATGCAAGCGTATAAAAAGACGACCAGATGACGGACGCAACAAACTCATGCCATCATTAACTGGATTTTGATCGGGTTCCGTACAACAAGGTGTTGAACTCCCTAAAGAGGGCACCATATAAAACAAGCGTTGCTGCGAACAACCTTCCAAAACAAGGGAAGGGACTTCTTGTTCTCTCTACCCAACAGGATTCCTAGAGAGATACCACAAGATTGTGCGTGAATGTGGAAGAGCCTATGAAAGCTCACAAAACTGCCATTCCTACTATCGTATCGGATATTATTAATCGGAGGTCCATCATTGCATTACCGCCCCAGCTCGTAGTTGATAGATAGTAGGAATAATATTACCAGCGCCCTTCAAGCAGCTTGTGAGCACACACAAACTATTTTAGTATTACTCTAGTCATCCGTAGTCAAGTGGAGGCACGCATGCATTACACAGTAGAAACACGAGCACGTGTCGCTCCCTCTTCGGGGAAATTCGGAGAAGCGCACCTTGCACTGCAGGTATTTGTTGAGCTGGAAGTGTGGACTCAACACCCCGACACTGATAAAAGAGCTTTAGAAAGCCTCCAAACCAGTTACCTGCAAAGTCGGGGAAATTTGGAGAAGCAGGCCTGCGGAGGAGAACACGCTTAAATGGGGCCTTGGAAGCAAACGGGAGGGGTTAGGGTTAGGATAAGGGAAAGGGATAGGGTAAGGCCCATTTTTCTTTTTTTGTTCGGGGAATGTTCTCCTTTCAGCCTGCTCCTTCCTTAACACGTCTTCTTTGCTCGCCACATGCAAGCGTATAAAAAGACGACCAGATGACGGACGTCATTTCCTGGATTTTGTTTTGCCAGAGCCCATTTAGCCGTGTAGTTGTTGTTCAACTACAACGTTACACCCCCCTACCACGGTGAGGATAGGGTTGGACTTTAGGGGGGAAAATACACATCCACATTTACTAATCTTACTCTTGCAATGTTGTTGTAATAAACAAAAAATTAGGAAATTCTTTAATGATTGCATTTTCGTAATTTTGGGATATGTTACGATTGTCGACTACAACTCAGTAGCTAGGATTCTTTTTTTTTTTTTTTTTTTTTAAATATCAATTCGAAATGGCGACCGATTCTCTCTTTAACACGGTAAGTTCGGGAAAAGGTGTTATAAATAATAAACTAGACCAAATACTATTAAAAAACCACCGAATATATGTCAAGTTATGTCACGGTAACATATATTGAGCGAATTTATAAAAGTATTTTGTCTAGTTTATTATTTATTACATCTTTTTCCGAACTTACCGTGTTAAAGATAGAGTCGGTCGCCATTTTGAATTTTCCAATATATCGGTAAACACTGTTTTTTCGAGCTGAATAAACATGTTTAATTTAATAAAAACACGAAAATTATATACAGTTTGGTAAAAAAGTAATTTATCTTGCCTTTGATAACATTTATTTGTTATATATTTGTTTTTTGACAACTGTTTCGAATCTATGTGTCCAGTACTAATACACACCCGGTTATTCTATATTAAATAAATACTGAAATCAAATTATGAATAAAAAAAAATATAAAAAAACTGAACTAATTTGGTGGGCTGAAATAAGGAACCAAGCAGAGAGCCGATGCGAGGTTAAAGAGACAGACAGACAGAGGATGTAGTTGGAGAGATACAGTACAGCTAGATAGATAGATAGACAGACAGACAGAGAAATATTTTTAATTTAAATCTAAATTAACGTCTTCTTATTTAATTTGTTAGGTGAAAGTCTACATATAATATTATTTAAACAAATAAAATGAGTAAACGGTCGGTAATTTCCGTAACGCCGACCACAACACTCGTGAAATTCCGTGGAGACAAGTTCTTCAAGGGAGACAATCAAGATTTCCGATTATCTGCCCTTGATTTATTAGTCTGGCTTTTGCTTATACGCCATATCAACCCTTTTCCAGGTTATTTAATGGCGATTTCAGTATTTTGGAATGAAAATGCTTTTTATAGAATAATTTTTTTTTTTTTTTTTTTATTTATGATTAAATAAGCGACGTGGTTATTCTATATTAAATAAATGCTGAAATAAAATTATAAATAAATAAAAAAATACAATATAAAACCATCGATAATTTAACACATTCTCAAACAGAAGATTAATACTCGATTTAAAGTTTGCAGCAAACTATTAAAAATACAACAAATTATAAATAAATATACATTTTATTTGACAATGATATCTGTAAAAAAAGGAAACGTGTAGTATCTGTTCTTTTTTTTTTTTTCGTTTAATGACATGAAATAATTATAGGGTTTGTATTACTGTACACATAGATTCGAAAAAGTTGTCAATAAACAAATATATAACAAATAAATGTTATCAAAGGCAAGATAAATTACTTTTCTACCAAACTGGATATAATTTTCGTGTTTTTATTCAATTTAACATGTTTATTCAGCTCGAAAAGCATACAGTGTTTACCGATGTATTGGAAAATTCTAAATGGCGACCGACTGTCTCTTTAACACGGTAAGTTCGGGAAAAGGTGTTATAAATAATAAACTAGACAAAATACTATTAAAAAACCACCCAATATATGTCAAGTTATGTCACGTTAACATATATTGAGCGAATTTCTAACAGTATTTTGTCTGGTTTATTATTTATTACATCTTTTTCCGAACTTACCGTGTTAAAGATAGAGTCGGTCGCCATTTTGAATTTTCCAATATATCGGTAAACACTGTTTTTTCGAGCTGAATAAACATGTTTAATTTAATAAAAACACGAAAATTATATACAGTTTGGTAAAAAAGTAATTTATCTTGCCTTTGATAACATTTATTTGTTATATATTTGTTTTTTGACAACTGTTTCGAATCTATGTGTCCAGTACTAATACACACCCGGTTATTCTATATTAAATAAATACTGAAATCAAATTATGAATAAAAAAAAATATAAAAAAACTGAACTAATTTGGTGGGCTGAAATAAGGAACCAAGCAGAGAGCCGATGCGAGGTTAAAGAGACAGACAGACAGAGGATGTAGTTGGAGAGATACAGTACAGCTAGATAGATAGATAGATAGATAGACAGACAGACAGAGAAATATTTTTAATTTAAATCTAAATTAACGTCTTCTTATTTAATTTGTTAGGTGAAAGTCTACATATAATATTATTTAAACAAATAAAATGAGTAAACGGTCGGTAATTTCCGTAACGCCGACCACAACACTCGTGAAATTCCGTGGAGACAAGTTCTTCAAGGGAGACAATCAAGATTTCCGATTATCTGCCCTTGATTTCTTAGTCTGGCTTTTGCTTATACGCCATATCAACCCTTTTCCAGGTTATTTAATGGCGATTTCAGTATTTTGGAATGAAAATGCTTTTTATAGAATAATTTTTTTTTTTTTTTTATTTATGATTAAATAAGCGACGTGGTTATTCTATATTAAATAAATGCTGAAATAAAATTATAAATAAATAAAAAAATACAATATAAAACCATCGATAATTTAACACATATTCTCAAACAGAAGATTAATACTCGATTTAAAGTTTGCAGCAAACTATTAAAAATACAACAAATTATAAATAAATATACATTTTATTTGACAATGATATCTGTAAAAAAAGGAAACGTGTAGTATCTGTTCTTTTTTTTTTTTTCGTTTAATGACATGAAATAATTATAGGGTTTGTATTACTGTACACATAGATTCGAAAAAGTTGTCAATAAACAAATATATAACAAATAAATGTTATCAAAGGCAAGATAAATTACTTTTCTACCAAACTGGATATAATTTTCGTGTTTTTATTCAATTTAACATGTTTATTCAGCTCGAAAAGCATACAGTGTTTACCGATGTATTGGAAAATTCTAAATGGCGACCGACTGTCTCTTTAACACGGTAAGTTCGGGAAAAGGTGTTATAAATAATAAACTAGACAAAATACTATTAAAAAACCACCCAATATATGTCAAGTTATGTCACGTTAACATATATTGAGCGAATTTCTAACAGTATTTTGTCTGGTTTATTATTTATTACATCTTTTTCCGAACTTACCGTGTTAAAGATAGAGTCGGTCGCCATTTTGAATTTTCCAATATATCGGTAAACACTGTTTTTTCGAGCTGAATAAACATGTTTAATTTAATAAAAACACGGAAATTATATCCAGTTTGGTGGGCTGAAATAAGGAACCAAGCAGAGAGCCGATGCGAGGTTAAAGAGACAGACAGACAGAGGATGTAGTTGGAGAGATACAGTACAGCTAGATAGATAGACAGACAGACAGACAAATATTTTTAATTTAAATCTAAATTAACGTCTTCTAATTTTTTAATTTGTTAGGTGAAAGTCTACATATAATATTATTTAAACAAATAAAATGAGTAAACGTTTTTCGTAATTTTTGGATATCTTACTATTGGCGACTTTACAAGTGAGTGTGTAAATCAATTTTAACGTCATTCGACTGTTAGGTGGAAAGCACACATAAATACGACGTTAATATTTCACACCGGTGGTCAATAAACTGCACGAGTACTCAAACATCTCTCAACCAAACAAAGGTGAAAAAAAACTAAACAAATAAAATCAGTAAACGGTCGGTAATTTCCGTAACGCCGACCACAACACTCGTGAAATTCCGTGGAGACAAGTTCGTCAAGGGAGACAATCAAGATTTCCGATTATCTGCCCTTGATTTCTTAGTCTGGCTTTTGCTTATACGCCATATCAACCCTTTTCCAGGTTATTTAATGGCGATTTCAGTATTTTGGAATGAAAATGCTTTTTATAGAATAATTTTTTTTTTTTTTTTTTTTATTTATGATTAAATAAGCGACGTGGTTATTCTATATTAAATAAATGCTGAAATAAAATTATAAATAAATAAAAAAATACAATATAAAACCATCGATAATTTAACACATTCTCAAACAGAAGATTAATACTCGATTTAAAGTTTGCAGCAAACTATTAAAAATACAACAAATTATAAATAAATATACATTTTATTTGACAATGATATCTGTAAAAAAAGGAAACGTGTAGTATCTGTTCTTTTTTTTTTTTTCGTTTAATGACATGAAATAATTATAGGGTTTGTATTACTGTACACATAGATTCGAAAAAGTTGTCAATAAACAAATATATAACAAATAAATGTTATCAAAGGCAAGATAAATTACTTTTCTACCAAACTGGATATAATTTTCGTGTTTTTATTCAGTTTAACATGTTTATTCAGCTCGAAAAGAATACAGTGTTTACCGATGTATTGGAAAATTCTAAATGGCGACCGACTGTCTCTTTAACACGGTAAGTTCGGGAAAAGGTGTTATAAATAATAAACTAGACAAAATACTATTAAAAAACCACCGAATATATGTCAAGTTATGTCACGTTAACATATATTGAGCGAATTTCTCAAAGTATTTTGTCTAGTTTATTATTTATTAATAAATCTTGCGCATTTGGGGTAACGTACCCCTCCTGCCTGGCATCGTGGCGGTTGCACTGGCCGCTGACGCAGACCAAAGTGTAGTGGGGGAAAAGAAAACCCAGGGGAATGGAGGGGGAGGAGCGGACTTTGAAGAAATTAGAGTTTTTGACTTCCCCTCACGGGGATGTCGGGTTAGCAGCTCAGATCCCCCCGCGAGGGGGGGAGAGCAGAGAAGAAAGACGCAGTGGGTGCTAGCGGGCCAGAGTGCCGCGTCGCAATTAAGAGAGAGAGGGGATAGGAATCCCTGCCCACAGAGGGGAGCAGAAACGAAGCACCCGCCCTACCCCACGTCACCCTACCCACTAACTTACCCCAACGGAAGCGAGAAAGAGAGCCCTGTCTGCTCGATCCACTGGGAGAGCAGCGAAGATAGATAAAGTTTGGGCCTGGCAGGTCAGTGCTGCTCAGGCAATTAAGTGTGGAGAAATTAGACCATCCCCTGTCTCTAGAGGGAAGAGACCGGAACGAAGAAAAAACGCATGCAAAAAACCAGCAAAAGCAGGTCTCAATTACCAGCTAGTGGTGTTGGTCCCGAGATTCCAGTCTCCCAAAAAAGGGGATCGGTTTCGGGTCCAAGCTCCCAACTACCCACTAACTTACCCCAACGGAAGCGAGAAAGAGAGCCCTGTCTGCTCGATCCACTGGGAGAGCAGCGAAGATAGACAAAGTTTGGGCCTGGCAGGTCAGTGCTGCTCAGGCAATTAAGTGTGGAGAAATTAGACCATCCCCTGTCTCTAGAGGGAAGAGACCGGAACGAAGAAAAAACGCATGCAAAAAAACAACAAAAGCAGGTCTCAACTACCAGCTAGTGGTGTTGGTCCCGAGATTCCAGTCTCCCAAAAAAGGGGATCGGTTTCGGGTCCAAGCTCCCAACTACCCACTAACTTACCCCAACGGAAGCGAGAAAGAGAGCCCTGTCTGCTCGATCCACTGGGAGAGCAGCGAAGATAGACAAAGTTTGGGCCTGGCAGGTCAGTGCTGCTCAGGCAATTAAGTGTGGAGAAATTAGACCATCCCCTGTCTCTAGAGGGAAGAGACCGGAACGAAGAAAAAACGCATGCAAAAAAACAACAAAAGCAGGTCTCAACTACCAGCTAGTGGTGTTGGTCCCGAGATTCCAGTCTCCCAAAAAAGGGGATCGGTTTCCGGGTCCAAGCTCCCACAAATGTGGAGTCGGTCCTTGCTAACGAAGATTAGTATGAAAACACCTTAACCTATCCAGAAAGCCCGGTGGCGGACAGTTTCGTAACTGAGAGAACAGATACTACACTTTGATCTTGTCACGAGGGCCGAGAAAGTCGTGTAAAATTCAATACATAAAATCAACAGCTTTAATTTCTATGAATCGTCATTCGCGTATCGGTGCGAAGTCAAGTGTCGGCGTTAGAAAGCCGTTCTTAACATGGAGAGATTGGGATACGGCCATTCCGAAAGTCGTTCTTAAAATGGAGAGAGGAGGAGGGCGTTTTGTAACCATTCCGTACAAGCATCTAACAATTTAATAACAACCATCAAATGTTAAATAAAAATAAGATCAATAAAAAAATAAATAAAAATAAAAAAACATCAAATCAAATAAAAACAACGATCAATGTGTCATATCTGTTAACGAAAATATTTTTTTTAATTATTAGCAAATAATTCAAAGTGTAGTATCTGTTTTATTATTATTAATGACAGTTTAAAGGCTCCAAAATCACTTTCGAATTCAACATCAACTGTCGCATTAACTCGCATCCCTACAATTCTGAAATCTCGTCCCAATAGTGTAGAAGCGCCCATTTCAACCTAATAACATGGATTTCAATATCTAATAAAAAACATGTACTAATTTTTATACAAATACAGAAAAAAGAAACGGTTACTACGTTTAGCCAGAAAGACATAATTAGTAATTATGCATTTATGTTACCGTGTTTTTGTATTTCCTTTTTTGTTTTGTTTTTTTCGTTTTTTCATTTGAAATTCAAGTTTCACGACAACTTGATTACAATGTTAGAATACAAAGAATAGATTTCTAAATAATACCGTTTTTATTTCGGCACGGTAGCATAACTGCATATACTTTTGCAGGTTTTTGTTTTTTTCCTATCATAATCATACGTATATTTTGTGTCTATGACGTAACTGTTCCTTAGTTCGTCTTTATCAATGTTACAGCATATTCCAAATATCACATCCATCTGTAGAGTGGTTTATTTAAGTGATATTCATTAACAAATATAGGGTTTGTATTACTGTACACATAGATATAAATTATACTGAAAATTATATATAAAGAACGAAATGTGTAGTGTCTGTTCATTTTTTTTTTCGTTTAATAACACGAGGTAATTATAATAACTTAAATAAAATATCATTTTTTTTTTATTATTCACTTTAAACATTAAAAAAAAAACAAGATTATTATTTTACATAAAAGAAATGCTGAAATAAAATCACAAATTATACCAAAAATTACTTACTTTTCTTCTAGTGAAAACTCCCAGTAAAAATACATGTGTCTCTAACCACGACGTTTCGTGAAATGGCAAATTCCACCCAAACATATTTCTTCCCGCGTTTATTTCATGTGAGCACGAGAGAGAGAGAGAGAGAGAGAGAGAGAGAGGGGGAGAGAGAGAGAGACAGAAAGAGAGAGAGGGGGGAGAGAAAGACGGAAAATAATGAAATTATGAAAGTAATAAAACAATAAAACTTCCATCCACACACCCACACACTCCGCACGTGCACTCTTGCCCGGGGTCAAACGGAAGTCAAATGAAATAGATTACATCTCGTCAAAGTTTTGTTTCTGTCATGACGTGGCGAAGGGTGGGGGTATCAAGCGAATTTGAAATTCAACGAATTTTATTTCAACGCGCCAATTCCTCCCCCTCCCACCGCCTCCCTCTTTCGAATCGTAAAAATAACTGGTTTTTTTTTGTTATTAAATTGTATTTTTTTAAGAAATCGTTACCTTAAAAGTTCAGAAAGCCATTCTTAATGTAGAGAGGATCATGTTAACTATTCTGTCCAATAATTTAATAAGCAGAAGATCTGATAAAAATTCAATTTAACTTGTATTAACACTTTCAATCTCTCCATGATAAGAACGGCTTTCTGAAAAAAAAACACCTCACAATCTGGAAAGCCGTTCTTACCATGGAGAGATTGGGCTCCCCCCAATTCCGAAAGTCGTTCTTAAAATGGGGAGAGGAAGGCGTTTTGTAACTATTCCGTACAGTCACCTAACTATTTAATAAAAAAAAACATCGGGTTTGTATTACTGTACACATAGATTCGAAAAAGTTGTCAAAAAACAAATATATAACAAATAAATGTTATCAAAAGGCAAGATAAGTTACTTTTCTACCAAACTGGATATAATTTTTGTGTTTTTATTCAAGGTAACATGTTTATTCAGCTCGAAAAACATAGTGTTTACCGATGTATTGGAACATTCAAAATGGCGTCTGATTCTCTCTTTAACACGGTAAGTTTGGGAAAAGGTGTTATAAATAAAAAACTATACACAATACTACTAAAAACCCGCCGAATATATGTCCACCTATGTCACGGTAACATATATTGATCGAGTTTGTACAGTATTTTATCTGGGTTTTTATTTATAACACCTTTTCCCAAACTTACGGCTGAATAAACATGTTATATTGAATAAAAACACGAAAAATATATCCAGTTGGGTAGAAAAGTAACTTATCTTGCCTTTGATAACATTTATTTGTTATATATTTGTTTTTATTACAACTTTTTCGAATCTATGTGTACAGTAATACAACACCAAAACATTAAATGTTAAATGAAAATAAGATCAATAAAAAATAAATAAATATAAAATACATCAAATCAAATAAAATAAACGATCAATGTGTAGTATCTGTTAACGAAAATATTTTTTTATATACACGTTGACTTGCCTTGGTCTATAGAATCTAACTCTCATTCAGGTATGCTGAAAACGAATATCGCAAGGAAAAGTAGCTAAGACAAATAGTTTTAGAGCAAGTTTTATTAATGCGTGTATTGTGAAATGTAAATCACTGGCGACCATGTTTGAACAGTTTGAACAGGCGGCGTATGAAAGGGGCCAACTCTCAGTTTGTTCAGGTATGCTGAAAACGAATATCGCAGCAGAACTTAAAACACTTGTTCAAGTACGTAGAAGAGTAACTTATCTTGCCTTTGGTAACATTTATATATTATATATTTGTTTTGTATATCAACTTTTACGCTTGGTTGTCTTAACTCCGAAGGATTAACCTTAGAATTTCCACAGGTCTCATTAGTTAAAACGAATTATTTCGCGGTCCAAATTGGCGTGAAATAAACAAATCTGACTGACACAGGGTTTGCCATTTCCGGTTGTCGCCGCCGACAACGCTCTTATATTTACAATCGAAAGCGTCGCCAAGTCCGTTCGTCGCTGTGTCTGTGTGTGTACCTATTTACTATGCCTCCCCACGGGACAGAGTTAGACACCAGGGTCGTTTTTTTAACGTGGAGAAAAGGTACAAAAATAAAAACTGTCTCAGTCGTGAAGGATTTATCCTCCACCGAAAGAGAACAAGAAATAGAAGTGCAGCATCTGAAGAACAGATGGTATTTATTTGCTCCCCCACCACCGAGCAAATTAGGCACAAGGCCGATTTTTAATGTGAGGACTGAGGGGGAAATGGGGAACAACTCCCCGGGGAGTAGGGGAGCGGGATGGTGACAATTGGTATGAAGGGTTACCCCTACATTGACCAAGGTCTTATATGTGGGGTCAGCCCCATATACGGTCTTTGCTGGCAGTATCTGCCGGAACAGATGGTATTTATTTGCTCCCCCACCAAGCAAATTAGGCACAAGGCCGATTTTTAATGTGAGGAGTGAAGGGAGGGGGAAGGGAAAAAGGGGACCAGCTCCCGAGAGGTGGGAAATGGGAGCTGGTTAATGGTCAGGCATGTGGGGTTGCCCCCACATCTGGTCTTTGCTAGTCATAGCTAGTCATAGCCTGCAGTATCTGCCGGAACATCTTGTCACGAGGGCCGGCAAAGTCGTAAAATTCAATACATAAAATCAACAGCTTTCATTTCTATGTATCGTCATTCGCGTATCGGTGCGAAGTCGAGTGTCGGCGTTCTTGTCTCATTGAAGGGGAAGTAAGTTTTTTAACACAGTTGCGTTGGAAATGCATTTCTGCACGTGCATGGCTGGACGATAAGAATAACATTACAAATAAAAACAATAATTATTATCTTCAAGTCTCTTCTTAAAGGGGCTTTTCGGCTGGCTACGAAGTTACAACTAGCTAATCGACACTCGACACTGTCAATGAGTTATGCGAAACAGACGGACTGTTCCGCTGTATCACAGTTATTAAGTGTGGTTAGACTGAAACTCATTAAAGCCAGTAATCTAAGTTTCAACTAGCTAATAGACATTCGGCACTTTCAATGAGTTATGCGATCACCGCCACTTGTCCAAAAACGGACTGTTCCGCTGTATCACAGTTATTAAGGGTGGTTAGAGTGTAACTCATCAGAGCCAGTAACCTAACTTACAACTAGCTAGTTGACATTCGACACTGTCATTGAGTTATGCGATACACTGCTAATTGTCCAGAGACGGACTGTTCTACTGTATCACAGTTGTAAAGGGTGGTTAGACTAAAACTCATAAGAGCCAGTAATCTAATTTACAACTAGCTTATCGACAGTAGAGATTTTCACTGAGTTTACGTGTGTGTGTGTGTGTGTGTGTGTGTGTGCTTCGTTAACATTCGGACTGTCATTTTAAAATCGTTCGGGTATGCTGAAAACGAATATCGCAAGGAAAATTAGCACAGACACGTAGTTTTCGATTTATTAATGCGTGTATTTTGAAATGTAAATCACTGGCGACCATGTTTGAACAGGCGGCATATGAAAGGGGCCAACCGTCAGTTTGTTCAGGTATGCTGAAAACGAATATCGCAAGGAAAATTAGCAGAGACAAATAGTTTTGGAGCTAGTTTTATTAATGCGTGTATTTTGAAATGTAAATCACGGCGACCATGTTTGAACAGGCAGCATATGAAAGGGGCCAACCCTCAGTTTGTTCAGGTATGCTGAAAACGAATATCGCAAGGAAAATTAGCACAGACAGACGAATAGTTTTCGAGATAGTAATGCGTGTATTTTGAAATGTAAATCACTGGCGACCATGTTTGAACAGGCGGCATATGAAAGCGGCCAACCATCAAGTTGTTCAGGTATGCTGAAAACGAATATCGCAAGGAAAATTAGCAGAGAATGACCGACTACTAGTTTTGGAGCTTGTTTTATTAATGCGTGTATTTTGAAATGTAAATCGCTGGCGACCATGTGTGAACAGTTTTAACAGGCGGCATATGAAAGGGGCCAACCCTCAGTTTGTTCAGGTATGCTGAAAACGAATATCGCAAGGAAAACCAGCACAGACTGACTATAGACTCACCATCAAAGTATTGAAATATTTTTTATTTTATAAAGGAATCATTACTTATCAAGCCCCAGAGGCCACTCGAGGATAAGGGTTAAAGTGTGTACATACAGTAGTCAATGGACAATATCATAGTAATCGTTAGAAGTGTAAATTTGGTAAATTGGATTATTTAAGAGGAACGGCTCATCAAGAACTTGTTTACATTGGACTTGAAGACGACGAAATAAAAATATAAAGTTGAAAGAACTAGCAAAAAATATCATTTTAACGATGCATTTCAAATCGTAAACTGCCTGTTTACATTCTTTTTTACATTTTTCGAAGATAATAAAAAGTGTAAAAAAAAGCAAACCTTTAGAATCCTAAAAAGATCTCCCGGGAGCATTTTTGCAAGATGAAAAATATACAAACCAAAATAAAGAGAGGAGGCAACCCTGCTCAAAAATATGGCTTATTACATCGCCTAAAAAAAGAAGAAGAATCGGTGGCTCCGTGGGGAAGTAAATTGTATTCTTTTTTCTAACTTGGTTTACCAAAAGTTTTTATTGCTAACATTTATTTTCATGAACTCTATCTAACCACACCTCACAACCCTAATCTGGCCGGTCGGGGAAAAACGTTTTTATTTTTTTAAATTTTCGTGAATACGACAACACACATACGCACGCATGTACACACATACACACACACACACGCACGCACACATAAGCATATCGCTTGTCACCAAGCTAAAGAAGAGAGAGAGAGAGTGGGGGAAGGAGAGAAAGGGTCGTACGTGCCGGGGTCAAACAGAAGTTAAATGAAATCGATTATAAATCGCTCGACAAAGTTGTGTCAGAACTTTTTATTCTATGAAACTTTGAACAAATAAATATATAAGAAAATGAATGTTACCAAAGGCAAGGTAAGTTACTCTTCTACCTAGATCACATTTTTGTTGTTTTAACTTATTTTAAAACGTTTATTTAACACAAACAAAAGTAGCGCACGGTTTTAAGTTAGAACAATAAAGAAGTGTCTGACATTTTACAGACATCTTGTGAGACTCGATAATCGCTCCAAACTCGAAAATTAAGCAAAATACTGGTAGGAACACATCCAATAAATGTCAGCAAACGTTCGAACATGTTTTCTTTTTCACATTAGCGAAACACTTATCAGAGAAAAAGCGAAAATGAGAAGCAAACACAAATGAAGAAGTCGGTTTTTATCGTTGAGCACAAAAACAACAAAAAAAAGAGTATCTAATCTAATAGGCCCCGTGCGTGCTATAGGTCAATCTCCAACGTCTGTCCCATCGCCTCCTCGGTGTTGCATCCCTGTTTACAAGTACTTTAATGGGATGTGCTCTGATGAACCCATAGCACTTATACCAGTGCCCGGAAAACTTGTCCAGAGAAAACTCGTCTCCGGAAAAACCGTACCCGGAAAACTCGAACCGTCAGTTTTTTCAGGTATGCTGAAAACGAATATCGCAAGGAAAATTAGCAGAGAAAAATAGTCTTGGAGCTAGTTTTATTAATGCGTGTATTTTGAAATGTAAATCACTGGCGACCATATATATATATATATATATATATATATTATATTTTTAACTTTTTATAACTTTTTAAATTACCGGGTGCTAACCTCTCTCTCTCTCTCTCTCTCTCTCTCTCTCTCTCTCTCTCTCTCTCTCTCTCTCTCAACGACGCACACACCCACATACACACACACTTGCATAAACACACACACACACGCCCACGTTCACTCTTCAAACTAAACAAATTTAACTCAGCACACACACACACACATACACACACTCGCATAAAGACACCAACACACACAAACACAAAGTATTACTCTGTGTGTGCGTGCGTGCGTGCGTGCGCGCATATCACGCCACATTCACTCTTCAACTAAACAAGTTTAAATCAACCAATGAAAAAGCAGCTAGGTAACACAAACTCCATAAAAGGTAAAAAGGTTGCGACATCGACTGCGAACTGTTCGGTTTTTCCCGGAAAAAGTTAACGGTTTTCACGGCGATGGTGAAATATAAAAAGAGGCCTAAAACGGGCTGTAAATTCAGTTTGGACCCTGGCAGCGAGATGAGTTCCGGAAGAATAGATGACCAGCCAGTCGACCCAGCTAAGCCGCCGCCCTGCCGCTCCTCTGTCTACTTCTCTGATGTCAAAAAAAAAAGGTATTTCTTGTCGTTTCAAAGTAGATGACGCATTTATTTCAGTTGTGTAAACTGCACAAGTGTTCAAATGAACGTTGTTAGTATGAGCACAGTTCATAAACACGTCGAATTTCTTTTCAAATTTCGACACTTGTGTAGTTTACACGATTTTAACGTTTAACGTCTTTTTATATTTTATTATACTGTTAGAAAGCCAGCCAACAAATATTACCGTGACAATTGTGCAGTTTATAGACCATGCTGTTCTTGGTTAAAATATTTAAATTTAAATCTAAATTAACGTCTTTTTTTTTTAATTTGTTAGATGAAAGCATACATATAATATTATTTAAGGGTGGTCAATAAACTATAGAATTACCGTGACAATTGTGCAATTTATAAACCGTGCTGTTCTGGGAAAAAAATATTAAAATTTAATCTTAATTAACGTCTTTTTTTTTTAATTTGTTAGATGAAAGCATACATATAATATTATTTAAGGGTGGTCAATAAACTATAGAATTACCGTGACAATTGTGCAATTTATAAACCGTGCTGTTCTGGGAAAAAATATTAAAATTTAAATCTAAATTAACGTCTTTTTTTTTAAATTTGTTAGGTGAAAGCATACATATAATATTATTTAAGGGTGGTCGATAAACTATAGAATTACCGTGACAATTGTGCAGTTTATAATCCGTGCTGTTCTGGGGAAAAAATATTAAAATTTAAATCTAAATTAACGCCTTTTTTTTAAATTTGTTAGATGAAAGCATGTATATAATATTATTTAAGGGCGGTCCATAAACTGTAGAATTACCGTGACAATTGTGCAGTTTATAAACCGTTCTTTTATTGGATAAAATACTGGATGTGTATTTTCCCCCCTAAAGTCCAACCCTATCCTCACCGTGGTAGGGGGGTGTAACGTTGTAGTTTAATAGCTACACGGCTAAATGGGCTCTGGCAAAAAAAAAAAAAAATCCAGAAAATGTCGGCATTAGTTTGTTGCGTCCGTCATCTGGTCGTCTTTTTATACGCTTGCATGTGGCGAGCAAAAAGGCGTGATGGGGGCAGGCTGAAAGGAGAACAATACCCGAAAGATGTAAACCGAACGAAAGAGAAAAATGGGCCTCCCTGCAAGGCCCCGTGTTCTCCCCAGCCTGCTCCCAGTTTCCCCGACTTTGCATGCAACTGGTTTTGAGCTTTTGGAAAGCTCTTTTCTCAGTGTCGGGGTGTTGACTCCACTTCCAAGTTAACAAATAGCTGCAAGTCTGGGTACGGTCCGATTGGTTCCGAAGCTCTTCCGCTGTGAGGTGCGCTTTCGAATCTCCCGAAGGGGGCTACCCTCTAAGCAGGCGACACGTGCTCGTGTTACTATATAATGCAGGCTTGCCTCGACTCGACTAAGGACGACTAGAGTTCGACTAGATTGTGTGCTCACAAGCCGCTTTAAGGCCGCTTTTATTATTCCTACTGTCTAGGAACTCCGAAACGGTATGGTAGTGCAATTATATATGACCGTCCTCCAATACGAAATGGTAGTGCAATTATATATGACGGTCCTCCGACATGACAGTAGGAATGCCAGTTTTGTGAGCGATCACCGCCGTCTTATGAACACAAACTATTGGTATCTTTACGAATCCTGTTGGGTAGAGAGAACACCTCTGTTTTCTGCTCCGCCTGTTATTCTGAGTAGAAACCGCTTTTTAGGAGATGTTCGCAGCAAAGCTTGTTTTTATATAGTGCCCCTCCTTTCGGGAGTTCATCACCTCGCTGCCCAGACACGAGCTTTCCCCGGTGGAACCTCTCTTTTTTTCTTTTTTTATTTATTTTACTTTCCAGTTTCATGGCGAACGAACAGTCACGAGCAAGTGGTCTGCACCAACAGGAAGATGAGTATAGTATCACCCTTTCTTCTTTCTATTTCGATTTCAGTCTTTGTGATTTGATAATTTAATTTAACTGTTTCCATTGTTCCAGCTTTCACACAGCAGTAGATTATAAACACTATAAACATCATCTCTTTTTTATAGATTGGAACAAGCAATGAAACCTAGCAGCATCACCGTTCCTGTCTGCCACATGTCTTGTGCAGTTTGAATCAAGTATTTCTTTCTTTGCGTTCAAGCACATCTGGGTACACTTAAACTGCGTATGATGTATGTCTATCTGTTTCTTCCTACATTAGCATCTTGAAGTCTTCGCAGCAATCATTGTCATAGAAGTAGAGTAAGTATTCTTTTTCTTTCCTTCTGTGTGTATATTTCTGTAATTTCAGGTACTCCCCTTGATCATGGTGGAATTCTACTATAAGCTATTGTGAGAATTATGTGGATTGGAAAAAACAACTGAATCCAGCAGCATCACCTATCCTATCTGCCACATGTTTCCTGTAGTTACAGAAGTCCTCAAGTAAGTGTTTCTTTCTTTGTGTACATGCACATCTGGGTAAAATCAAATTCTAAACTATTAGCTTTATTTAAATGAATGCAGTTCTGCTTGTATTTCTTCTCATCAGCTAACTTATGCAACTACAAAAAAAAAAAAAAAAATAAATAAAGTAGTACATTTGATCATAACCAGAAAGTTGAATATATCATTTAAAAAAAATCCATTAGTTATGTTGTCTCTCTTTATTATATAAATCAAAAAAAAGTTTTTAAATTATTAAAAGAAAAAAAATCCTCACATTAAAAAATATATATATGTAACAAAGAACACAAACAAACATGAAATTGCCATGAGTTTCAGCAAGAAGCAGAACAGAGAAAAAGTGGAGATAACACCTGGGAAGTAACAGGTAAGAATTTTCCTTATTTCTTATCTCAACTAGCACATAGATTTTTTTCAAATATACATTACAAAAAATTACCCAAGTAAAACAATTGATGGAAAAACTAAGCATTAAAATTCAATTAAGCATAAAAAAGATAACTTCTAATAATTATGTCATCTATATACAAATTGTCTCCCTTTAATATGTGTATGTATATATATATATACATATATATATATATATAATCAAGGGAGACAATTTGTATATAGACGACAATTATTAGAAGTTATTTTTTTATTGAAATATATGTATATATATATATATTTATATATATAATATATATATTCAAGGGAGACAATTTTTATATAGATCATAATTATTTGAAGTTATTTAATTCAAATATATATATATATATATATATATATATATTTATTTCAATTAAAAAAATAACTTCTAATAACTGTCTTCTATATTCAAATTGTCTCCCTTGAATATATATATATATATATATATATATATATATATATTCGAGGGAGACAATTTGTATAAAGATCACATAATCATTAGAACTTATTCTTTTTAATTCACATAAATATATATATATATATATATATAATATATATATATATATATATATATATATATATATATATATATTCAAGGCAGACAATTTGTATAAAGATCAGATAATTATTAGGAGTTATGTTTTAATTGATATAAATATGCATATATATATATATATATGAAAATAATGGAAATAGAAGTTATGTTTTAATTGATATATATATGAATATATATATATATATATATGAATATATATATATTAATATATATATATATATATATATATATATATGAATATATATATATATATATATATATGAAAATATATATATATATATATATATATATATATATATATATATTATACTAGCATGAGTTCCTGCCGTAGCCCCGGTGTTTAGCGGTGTATGCTGCCCCCCTCCCCAACCAAAAAAAAAAAGCAGAAAAACGGTTAATTTTAAAAAATTTGACCCCTATTATGAACCTTTACAATTTATTGTTTTGGGCTCCAATGGAGATATTAAGTTAGATCCATGTCCAAGGAAACTATATGTAAAATTTCAAGTGTTTAGACCCATAATTGTCGGAGGAAATTAGTAGGGTTCTCAAAGGCCAAATCATTGAACTTTGACCCCTTAATTGCAAAATTTCTGTTCAAATACAAATCACATAGATTTTCTAAAATCTCAGTACCCTTTGTATCAAAATTTGGAATATGTAGACTAAAATTGACAGAGAAATGTACACACAGACAGACATATTCAATTCTATAGATAGATAGATAGATAAATAATGAGAGACAGAAAGATAAATATATACAATGATTAATGAATTAGTAGAGATAGTTGTTAAATTTTTGGAAATATGTATGGCAATTTGATGATAAGACTTAGAGCTAACTGTTAATATTTAAAATATATACACAGAAATTCAAATGATAGGACTTATATGTAGAGTGCTCAATACATCAGTAGAGCAAGGTAATAACTTAAAAAAAATGTAAACGTCAATTTAGATAACCACAATTTTTTTGGTATTCTTGTGTGAATATGACATAATGTAATATAAATTTTAATAATTTTATTCTAACTGTTATGATTCTCAATGATAAATCTAAAATGTCAATATATATATATATAAATATTTATATATATATATTTCAATAAAAAAACACTTCTAATAATTATGTGATCTATAAAACAATTGTCTCCCTTGTACATATATATATAGATTATATATATATATAATATATATATTATATATATTTATATATATATATATACATATATTTACTTAAAAAAAATAACTTCTAATAATTATGTGATCTATATATAAATTGTCTCCCTTGAATATATATATATATATATATATATATATATATATATATATATATTTCAATTAAAAAAATCACTTCTAACAATTATGTGATCTATATACAAATTGTCTCCCATTTTATTAGCACTATTTAAAGTGTAATTAATAAGTAGAAATCTAAATAAAATATCTTTATTGCTCTATGTCTAATTGAGCACTCTTATATAACTCTAGTTAAATCTTAATGTTTATTTTTCCTGTAATAAAATAAACGTTTTATAATATCAGCTCTGTCTAGTTTTGAACACTATTTGAAGTGTATTAATTAAGTTCAAATCTAAATAAAATGTCTTTATTGCTCTATGTCTAATTGAGCACTCTTATATGACTAGTTGAATCTTAATGTTTATTTATCCTGTAATAAAATAACATACATATAAAAATTGAATATATATAAATATATATATATATATATATCAATTAAAAAAATAACTCCTAATAATTATGTTACATATATACAAATTGTCTCCCTTGAATATATATATATATATATATATATATATATATATATTATATATATATTTATTTCAATAAAAAAAACTTTTAATAATTAGGTAATCTATGTATTACTTGTCTCCCTTGAATATATATATATATTATATATATATATATATATATATATATATATAAATATATATTTTATATATATATATATGTATTTATATATATATATATTTCAATAAAACAATAACTTCTAATAATTATGTGATCTATATAACAATTGTCTCCCTTGAACATATATATACAGATTATATATATTAAATATACATATATTATATATATATATATATATATTTATATATATACATATATATATATATATATTCATTTAGAAAAAAAATAACTTCTAATAATTATGTGATCTATATATAAATTGTCTCCTTTGAATATATATATATATATATATATATTTATGTATTTATTTCAATAAAAAAGTAAGTTCTAATAATTATGTGATCTATATAAAAATTGGCTCCCTTGAATATACATATATATTTCAATTAAAAAAATAACTTCTAATAATTATATATAAAAATTGAATAAATATATATATATATATATATATATATATGTATATATATATTTCAATTAAAAAAATAACTTCTATACATTATGTGATATATATACAAATTGTCTCCCTTGAATATATATATATATATATATATATATATATATATATATATATATATATATATATATATATATTTATTTCAATAAAAAAATAAGTTCTAATAATTATGTGATCTATATACTAATTGTCTCATTGAATATATATATATATATATATATATATATATATATATATATTTATATAGATTTCGATAAAAAATTACTTCTAATAATTATGTGATGTATATACAAATTGTCTCCCTTTTTTAGCACTACTTTAAGTGTAATAATAAAGTACAAATCTAAATAAAATGTCTTCATTTCTCTATGACTAATTGAGCACTCTTATATTACTCTAGTTAAATCTTAATGTTTATTTATCCTGGGATAAAATAAACGTTTTATAATATCAGCTCTGTCTAGTTTTTAGCACTATTTAAAGGGTATTTATTAAGTACAAACCTAAATAAAATGTCTTTATTGCTCTATGTCTAATTGAGCACTCTTATATAACTCTAGTTAAATC
Source organism: Euprymna scolopes (assembly GCF_053919585.1). NCBI lineage: Eukaryota > Metazoa > Mollusca > Cephalopoda > Sepiida > Sepiolidae > Euprymna > Euprymna scolopes. Next base: position 86,582,144 of record NC_136527.1, on the reverse strand, counting down.
TTAATGTTTATTTATCCTGAAATAAAATAAAATACATATAAAAATTGAATGACTACATATATATATATTCCAATTAAAAAAAAACTTCTAATAATTATGTGATATATATACAAATTGTCTCCCTTGAATATATATATATATATTATATATATATATATATATATATATATATTTTTATTTCAATAAAAAAAAAATTCTAATAATTAGGTTATCTATGTATTAATTGTCTCCCTTGTATATATAAATATATATATTATATATATAAATATATATTTATATATATATATATATATATATATATATATATATATATATATATATATATATATATATATACATATATATATATTTCAATAAAAAAAACTTATAATTATTTGATCTATATAACAATTGTCCCCCTTGAACATATATATATTATATATATAAAATATATATATATATGTATTTATTTAAAAAAAATAACTTCTAATAATTATGTGATCTATCTATAAGTTGTCTCCCTTTTTTAGCACTAAAGTGTAATTATTAAGTACAAATCTAAATAAAATGTCTTTATTGCTCTATGTCTAATTGAGCACTCTTATATAACTCTAGTTAAATCTTAATGTTTACTTATCCTGTAATAACATAAACGGTTTATAATATCATCTCTGTCTAGTTTTGAACACTATTTAAAGTGGTATTATTAAGTACAAATCTAAATAAAATGTCTTTATTGCTCTATGTCTCAGTGAGCACTCTTATATGACTCTATTTATATCTTAATGATTATTTATCCTGGAATGAAATATACGTTTTATAATATCAGCTCTCTCTAGTTTTTAGCACTATTTAAAGGGTATTTATTAAGTACAAACCTAAAGAAAATGTCTTTATTGCTCTATGTCTCATTGAGCACACTTATGTAACTAGTTGAATCTTAATGTTTATTTATCCTGTAATAAAATAAAATACATATAAATATTGAATGAATATATATATATATTTCAATTAAAAAAATAACTTCTAATAATTATGTGATATATATACAAACGACCCCCTTGAATATATATATATTTAATTCAATAAAAACAACTTCTAATAATTAGGTGATCTATGTATTAATTGTCTCCATTGATTATATATATATTATATCTATATATACATATATATTATATATATATATTTAGTTATATATATATTTCAATAAAAAAATAACTTCTAATAATTATGTGATCTATATAACAATTGTCTCCCTTGAACATATATATATAGACTATATATATATATAAAATATATATAGATTATATATATATATAAAATATATATATATTATATATATATATATAAATATATTTATATATATATATTTATTAAAAAAAATTCCATCTAATAATTATGTGATCTATATATAAATTGTCTCCCTTGAATATATATATATATATATATATATATATATATATATATATATATATATATATATATATATATATATATATATTTATTTCAATAAAAAAAATAAGTTATAATAATTATGTGATCTATATATCAATTGTCTCCCTTGAATATATATATACATATATGTATTTCAACAGAAAATTACATCCAATAATTATGTGATCTCTATACAAATTGTCTCCCTTTTTTAGCACTATTTAAAGTGTAATTATAAATTAGAAATCTAAATAAAGTGTCTTCATTGCTCTATGTCTAATTGAGCACTCTTATATAACTCTAGTTAAATCTTAATGTTTACTTATCCTGTAATAAAATAAACGTTTTATAATATCAGCTCTGTCTAGGTTTGATTACTATTTTAAAGTGGATTTATTAAGTACAAATCTAAATAAAATGTCTTTATTGCTCTATGTCTAATCGAGCACTCTTATATAACTCTAGTTACATCTTAATGTTTATTTTTTCTGTAATAAAATAAACATTTTATAATATCAGCTCTGTCTAGTTTTGAACACTATTTAAAGGGTATTTATTAGTACAAACCTAAATAAAATGTCTTTATTGGTCTATGTCTCATTGAGCACTCTTATATAACTAGTTTAATCTTTATGTTTATTAATCCTGTAATCAAATAAAATACATATAAAAATTGAATGAATATATATATATATATATATATATATATATATATATTTCAATACAAAAAAATAACTTCTAATAATTATGTTATATATATACAAATTGTCTCCCTTGAATATATATATATATATATATATATATATATTTATATTTCAATAAAAAAAACTTCTAAGAATTAGGTGATCTATGTACTAATTATGTCCCTTGAATATATATATATTGTATATATATATATATGTATATATATATATTTTATATATATATATTTCAATAACTAAAATAACTTCTAATAATTATGTGATCTATATATAAATTGTCTCCCTTGAATATATATATATATATATATATATATTTCAATTAAGAAAATAACTTCTAATATTTATTTGATCTATATACAAATTGTCTCCTTGAATATATATATATATATATATATATATATTTCAATTAAAAAAATTACTTCTAATAATTATGTGATCTATATAAAAATTGTCTCCCTTTCTTTAGCACTATTTAAAGTGTAATTATTAAGTACAACTATAAATAAAATGTCTTTATTGCTCTATGTCAAATTGAGCACTCTTATATAACTCTAGTTAAATCTTAATGTTTACTTACCCTGTAATAACATAAACGTTTTATAATATCAGCTCTGTCTAGTTTTGCACACTATTTAAAGTGTATTTATTAAGTACAAATCTAAATAAAATGTCTTTATTGCTCTATGTCCCATTGAGAACTCTTATATAACTAGTTGATTCTTAATGTTTATTTATCCTGTAATAAAATAAAATACGTATAAAAATTGAATGACTTATATATTTCAATAAAAAAAGTCACTTCTAATAATTATGTGATATATATACAAATTGTCTCCATTAAACATATATATATATATATTATATATTATATATATATATATATTTATTTCAATAAAAAACTTCTAATAATTAGGTGATCTATATATTAATTGTCTCCCTTGAATATATAAATACATCTTTTATATATATAAATATATATTTATATATATATATATATATATACATATATATATATATTTCAATAAAAAATAACTTATAATTATGTGATCTATATAACAATTGTCTCCCTTGAACATATAAATTAAATTTATAGATTATATATATATATATATTGATATATATATATATATATATATATGTGTATTTATTTAAAAAAAAATAACTTCTAATAATTATGTGATCTATCTATAAATTGTCTCCCTTTTTTTACCACTAAAGTGTAATTATTAAGTACAAATCTAAATAAAATGTCTTTATTGCTCTATGTCTAATTGAGCACTCTTATATAACTCTAGTTAAATCTTAATGTTTACTTATCCTGTAATAACGTAAACGGTTTATAAACTCAGCTCTGTCTAGTTTTGAACACTATTTAAAGTGTATTTATTAAGTACCAATCTAAATAAAATGTCTTTATTGCTCTATGTCTCAGTGAGCACTCTTACATGACTCTATTTAAATCTTAATGTTTATTTATCCTGGAATGAAATGAACGTTTTATAATATCAGCTCTGTCTTGTTTTTAGCACTATTTAAAGGGTATTTATTAAGTACAAACCTAAATAAAATGTCTTCATTGCTCTATGTCTCATTGAGCACACTTATATAACTAGTTGAATCTTTATGTTTATTTATCCTGTAATAAAATAAAATACATATAAAAATTTATATTTATATTAAAAAAATAAGTTCTAATAATTATGTGATATATATACAAACGACCCCCTTGAATATATATATATATTTAATTCAATGAAAAAAACTTCTAATAATTAGGTGATCTATGTATTAATTGTCTCCTTTGATTATATATATATATTATATCTATATATATAAATATATATTTTATATATATATATTTAGTTATATATATATATATATATATATATTTCAATAAAACAATAACTTCTAATAATTATGTGATCTATATAACTATTGTCTCCCTTGAACATATATATATAGACTATATATATATATATAAAATATATATAGATTATATATATATATATATAAATGTCTTCATTGCTCTATGTCTAATTGACCACTCTTATATAACTCTAGTTAAATCTTTATGTTTACTTATCCTGTCATAAAATAAACGTTTTATAATATCAGCTCTGTCTAGTTTTGAATACTATTTAAAGGGTATTTATTAAGTACAAACCTAAATAAAATGTCTTTATTGCTCTATGTCTCATTGAGCACTCTTATATAACTAGTTGAATCTTAATGTTTATTTATCCTGTAATAAAAAAAATACATATAAAAATTGAATATATATATATATATAAATATATATAAAAATATATCAATTAAAAAAATAACTTCTAACAATTATGTGATATATGTACAAATTGTCTCCCTTGAACATATATATATATATTATATATATATATTTATTTCAATAAAAAAATAACTTCTAATAATTATGTGATCTATATATAAATTGTCTCCCTTAAATATATATTTATATATATATATATACATATATATATATTTCAATAAAAAAAATATGTTCTAATAATTATGTGATCTGTATACTAATTGTCTCATTGAATATATACATATATATATATATATATTTTCAATAAAAAATTACTTCTAATAATTATGTGATGTATATACAAATTGTCTCCCTTTGTTTAGCACTATTTAAAGTGTAATTATTAAATAAAAATCTAAATAAAATGTCCTTATTGCTCTATGTCTTATTGAGCACTCTTATATAAATCTAGTTAAATCTTAATGTTTATTTATCCTGTAATAAAATAAACGTTTTATAATATCAGCTCTGTCTAGTTTTGAGCACTATTTTAAAGGGTTATTATTAAGTCAAAATGTAAATAACATGACTTTATTGCTCTATGTCTCATTGATGGAATTGAAATAAAATATATATATATATATATATATATATATATATATATATATATATATATATATATATATTTACTTCAATTAAAACAGACTTCCATTAATTATGTGATCTATATATAAATTGTCTCCCTTGTATATATATATATATATATATATATATATATATATATATTTCCTTAAAAAAATCACTTCTGATTATTATGTCATCTATATACAAATTGTCTCCCGTGAATATATATACAAAATAACTTCTAATCATTATGTGATGTATATATAAATTGTCTCCCTTGAATATATATAGATATAGATTAAATATATATATATATATGCATTTCAATTAAAAAAATAACTTCTAATTATGTCATCTATATACAAATTGTCTCCCTTGAATATATATATATATATGTATTTCAAGTAAAAAAATAACTTCTAATAATTATGTGATCTATATATATACCAATGATGCTTGCATGTGCTCCATAGTTTTATATAGCTGTGTAGTAAGTTTAAAAATTGCTTTGTTTAATTATACAAGACGATTTTACTTTAAGAGTGCTCAATGCATTTAAAGAGCTTTGTAGTAAGAGTTGGAAACATTTTTGCAATTATTTTAGACAAATCTACTTCCAGAGTGCTCAATATATTAGTAGAGCTAAATAAAACATTTGAGAAACAGATATGGCATTTCAACTGCATAAATTTATTTTGACAGAGTACAATACATTAGTAGAGCTAAATATACACTTTCAAAAACATGTATGGCAATTCAGCTACACAAATATACTTAAGAGTGCTCAATAGATTAGTAGACGAAAGCATAAAATTCAGAAAACATGAGGAGCTCTGCAGTATGTTTTGAAAACCTAAATGTCAATATGTAAGTATAGATATACTGTAAGTTTTTAATATATATATATATATATATATATATATATATATATATATATATATATATATATATGACAAGTATTTGAAACAAATTTCCTATTTGAGTGCCTAATATATTTGAGAGCTCTATGGTAACTTTATAAAACATATTTCAAAATTATGTTAGATAAATTGTCTTTGAGAGTGCTCATTTAATTAAGTAGAGTTCTGCATTAGTTTTGGGGTATGGTTCTCACTTTATTAGGGCAATAACTTGGACACATTATACTATGGACAAATCCATTGAGGACAATCAAAGGTAACCTGTTTTTTTCGACTCTGCTGAATAAGACTCATCCGTCTTGGTTCACTCTTGGGACATTAAAACAAAAAAGGTGAAGAATTAAAAAAAGAATGCAAAAATGTAAATGTCTTTGCAACTCATTCATTTTCACTTTCATAACACAAAAACATCTGTAAAAACTTGATAAAAGAATGCACAAACAATAAAATACAAATTTGCTGTCTTGGAATCTGAAATCAGTAGAAACATCCCCTACTGAAATTCCTGCACACCTCAAAAAAAAAAAAAAAAAAAAAAAAAGATTCCTTCCCAATGCAATACTTTTCAAGCAATTACAGTGTCAGACTTGGTACTGGAATGACTCTGTAAACTGAAAAAATATACATAATAAAAAATGTTAAGCAAAATTGATTCATGTTAACACCTCTCCCAACACCACAGATTAACTACAAAAATACTTGATAAAACAAGACACAATTACAAATGTGTATGAAAAAAATAAAAATAAAAAAAATAAAAAAAATCAACCAAGCAATTGCTCATGATTTTCTGGTGTTTGATGGAATGTGAGTAGGCATACAGCCTGGATAATTTTCCAAGGTAAGTGATGATATTCATCATTATTGTCTTTTTGGATTAGTTCAGATATATCTCATAACTGTAATTGTTTTATGTATATATTTATATGTCTAGATGTTATGTGTGCTATTTGCATGTTCCCTATAGAAAAAAAGCTACATAAAATCTACAAGTGTATTCTGATGTAAAATTAACTAGTAAATACAATGCTTGTGTTCCTGATATACCAACTATTTCTTATTAGCATATAAGTTGAATCATGAAATGTATCTCCCTTGCCTGTATCTCTTTATACCTCTGTATTTATCTAGATCTGTCTATCTCTCTTTTCTTATTCTATATCCCTATTCCTCGCCTTGCTATCCACTATGTGTGAACTTATAAATTTCAACATGTCTAGATTGATAAGCTTCTCATTTACCGGTACCTAACTCCCGTTTTGAAGTTAGAAGTTTTAACTTGATTACACGTTTATATGCCAAGGCATCGATGAGGCACATCCAGACGCCAACCTACACGGTGCAGAGAAAGGACAGAAAATAAACTAAGTCCCGATGTGCCTAGCAGATTAGAAGGCATTTTGCTACGCCTACATGCACCCAACATGGCAGTAGGCGTCGATCGGCCACTTCCAGACACTTATTTACACTGTTTTGAACTTAGAAATTTAAATTGAATACTCGTGGACATGTGTTGGTCTAGTAGCTCCTCATCTACCTATACCAACGTCCGCCCCTGTAAGGACTTAGAAATTTTCATTTGAATACACGTTGACTTGCCTTGGTCTATAAGATTGTCACCTATCTATACCTACATCCCCTTTGTTTCGACTTAGAAATTTTTCACTTGAATACACGCTGAGATGCCTTGGTCTATAAGATTGTAACCTATCAATACCTACATCCCCTTTGTTTGGACTTAGAAATTTTTCACTTGAATACACGCTGAGATGCCTTGGTCTATAAGATTGTGACCTATCTATACCTACATCCCCTCTTGTTTGGACTTAGAAATTTTTCACTTGAATACACTCTGAGATGCTTTGGTCTATAAGATATTCACCTATCTATACCTACATCCCCTCTTGTTTGGACTTAGAACTTTTTCAATTGAATACACTCTGAGATGCTTTGGTCTATAAGATTGTCACCTATCTATACCTACATCCCCTCTTGTTTGGACTTAGAAATTTTTCACTTGAATACACTCTGAGATGCTTTGGTCTATAAGATTGTCACCTATCTATACCTACATCCCCTCTTGTTTGGACTTAGAAATTTTTCAATTGAATACACTCTGAGATGCTTTGGTCTATAAGATTGTCACCTATCTATACCTACATCCCCTCTTGTTTGGACTTAGAAATTTTTCACTTGAATACACGCTGAGATGCCTTGGTCTATAAGATTGTCACCTATCTATACCTACATCCCCTCTTGTTTGGAGTTAGAAATTTTTCAATTGAATACACGCTGAGATGCCTTGGTCTATAAGATTGCCATCTATCAATACCTACATCCCCTCTTGTTTGGACTTAGAAATTTTTCACTTGAATACACGCTGAGATGCCTTGGTCTATAAGATTGTAACCTATCAATACCTACATCCCCTTTGTTTGGACTTAGAAATTTTTCACTTGAATACACGCTGAGATGCTTTGGTCTATAAGATTGTGACCTATCTATACCTACATCCCCTCTTGTTTGGACTTAGAAATTTTTCACTTGAATACACTCTGAGATGCTTTGGTCTATAAGATATTCACCTATCTATACCTACATCCCCTCTTGTTTGGACTTAGAACTTTTTCAATTGAATACACTCTGAGATGCTTTGGTCTATAAGATTGTCACCTATCTATACCTACATCCCCTCTTGTTTGGACTTAGAAATTTTTCACTTGAATACACTCTGAGATGCTTTGGTCTATAAGATTGTCACCTATCTATACCTACATCCCCTCTTGTTTGGACTTAGAAATTTTTCAATTGAATACACTCTGAGATGCTTTGGTCTATAAGATTGTCACCTATCTATACCTACATCCCCTCTTGTTTGGACTTAGAAATTTTTCAATTGAATACACGCTGAGATGCCTTGGTCTATAAGATTGTCACCTATCTATACCTACATCCCCTCTTGTTTGGAGTTAGAAATTTTTCAATTGAATACACGCTGAGATGCCTTGGTCTATAAGATTGCCATCTATCAATACCTACATCCCCTCTTGTTTGGACTTAGAAATTTTTCACTTGAATACACGCTGAGATGCCTTGGTCTATAAGATTGTAACCTATCAATACCTACATCCCCTTTCTTTGGACTTAGAAATTTTTCACTTGAATACACGCTGAGATGCTTTGGTCTATAAGATTGTGACCTATCTATACCTACATCCCCTCTTGTTTGGACTTAGAAATTTTTCACTTGAATACACTCTGAGATGCTTTGGTCTATAAGATATTCACCTATCTATACCTACATCCCCTCTTGTTTGGACTTAGAACTTTTTCAATTGAATACACTCTGAGATGCTTTGGTCTATAAGATTGTCACCTATCTATACCTACATCCCCTCTTGTTTGGACTTAGAAATTTTTCACTTGAATACACTCTGAGATGCTTTGGTCTATAAGATTGTCACCTATCTATACCTACATCCCCTCTTGTTTGGACTTAGAAATTTTTCAATTGAATACACTCTGAGATGCTTTGGTCTATAAGATTGTCACCTATCTATACCTACATCCCCTCTTGTTTGGACTTAGAAATTTTTCAATTGAATACACGCTGAGATGCCTTGGTCTATAAGATTGTCACCTATCTATACCTACATCCCCTCTTGTTTGGAGTTAGAAATTTTTCAATTGAATACACGCTGAGATGCCTTGGTCTATAAGATTGCCATCTATCAATACCTACATCCCCTCTTGTTTGGACTTAGAAATTTTTCACTTGAATACACGCTGAGATGCCTTGGTCTATAACATTGCCATCTATCAATGCCTACATCCCCTCTTGTTTGGAGTTAGAAATTTTTCACTTGAATACACGCTGAGATGCTTTGGTCTATAAGATTGTCACCTATCTATACCTACATCCCCTCTTGTTTGGACTTAGAAATTTTTCAATTGAATACACTCTGAGATGCTTTGGTCTATAAGATTGTCACCTATCTATACCTACATCCCCTCTTGTTTGGACTTAGAAATTTTTCAATTGAATACACTCTGAGATGCCTTGGTCTATAAGATTGTCACCTATCTATACCTACATCCCCTCTTGTTTGGAGTTAGAAATTTTTCACTTGAATACACGCTGAGATGCTTTGGTCTATAAGATTGTCACCTATCTATACCTACATCCCCTCTTGTTTGGACTTAGAAATTTTTCACTTGAATACACTCTGAGATGCTTTGGTCTATAAGATATTCACCTATCTATACCTACATCCCCTCTTGTTTGGACTTAGAAATTTTTCAATTGAATACACTCTGAGATGCTTTGGTCTATAAGATTGTCACCTATCTATACCTACATCCCCTCTTGTTTGGACTTAGAAATTTTTCACTTGAATACACTCTGAGATGCTTTGGTCTATAAGATTGTCACCTATCTATACCTACATCCCCTCTTGTTTGGACTTAGAAATTTTTCACTTGAATACACTCTGAGATGCCTTGGTCTATAAGATTGTCACCTATCTATACCTACATCCCCTCTTGTTTGGACTTTGAATTTTTTCAATTGAATACACTCTGAGATGCTTTGGTCTATAAGATTGTCACCTATCTATACCTACATCCCCTCTTGTTTGGACTTAGAAATTTTGCAATTGAATACACGCTGAGATGCCTTGGTCTATAAGATTGTCACCTATCAATACCTACATCCCCTCTTGTTTGGAGTTAGAAATTTTTCAATTGAATACACGCTGAGATGCCTTGGTCTATAAGATTGCCATCTATCAATACCTACATCCCCTCTTGTTTGGACTTAGAAATTTTTCACTTGAATACACGCTGAGATGCCTTGGTCTATAAGATTGTCACCTATCTATACCTACATCCCCTGTTGTTTCGACTTGGAAAATTTTCACTTGAATACACGCTGAGATGCCTTGGTCTATAAGATTGCCATCTATCAATGCCTACATCCCCTCTTGTTTGGACTTAGAAATTTTTCACTTGAATACACTCTGAGATGCCTTGGTCTATAAGATTGTCACCTATCTATACCTACATCCCCTCTTGTTTGGACTTAGAAATTTTTCAATTGAATACACTCTGAGATGCTTTGGTCTATAAGATTGTCACCTATCTATACCTACATCCCCTCTTGTTTGGACTTAGAAATTTTTCACTTGAATACACTCTGAGATGCTTTGGTCTATAAGATATTCACCTATCTATACCTACATCCCCTCTTGTTTGGACTTAGAAATTTTTCAATTGAATACACTCTGAGATGCTTTGGTCTATAAGATTGTCACCTATCTATACCTACATCCCCTCTTGTTTGGACTTAGAAATTTTTCAATTGAATACACGCTGAGATGCCTTGGTCTATAAGATTGTCACCTATCTATACCTACATCCCCTCTTGTTTGGAGTTAGAAATTTTTCACTTGAATACACGCTGAGATGCTTTGGTCTATAAGATTGTCACCTATCTATACCTACATCCCCTCTTGTTTGGACTTAGAAATTTTTCACTTGAATACACTCTGAGATGCTTTGGTCTATAAGATATTCACCTATCTATACCTACATCCCCTCTTGTTTGGACTTAGAAATTTTTCAATTGAATACACTCTGAGATGCTTTGGTCTATAAGATTGTCACCTATCTATACCTACATCCCCTCTTGTTTGGACTTAGAAATTTTTCACTTGAATACACTCTGAGATGCTTTGGTCTATAAGATTGTCACCTATCTATACCTACATCCCCTCTTGTTTGGACTTAGAAATTTTTCACTTGAATACACTCTGAGATGCCTTGGTCTATAAGATTGTCACCTATCTATACCTACATCCCCTCTTGTTTGGACTTAGAAATTTTTCAATTGAATACACTCTGAGATGCTTTGGTCTATAAGATTGTCACCTATCTATACCTACATCCCCTCTTGTTTGGACTTAGAAATTTTTCAATTGAATACACGCTGAGATGCCTTGGTCTATAAGATTGTCACCTATCAATACCTACATCCCCTCTTGTTTGGAGTTAGAAATTTTTCAATTGAATACACGCTGAGATGCCTTGGTCTATAAGATTGCCATCTATCAATACCTACATCCCCTCTTGTTTGGACTTAGAAATTTTTCAATTGAATACACTCTGAGATGCTTTGGTCTATAAGATTGTCACCTATCTATACCTACATCCCCTCTTGTTTGGACTTAGAAATTTTTCACTTGAATACACTCTGAGATGCTTTGGTCTATAAGATATTCACCTATCTATACCTACATCCCCTCTTGTTTGGACTTAGAAATTTTTCAATTGAATACACTCTGAGATGCTTTGGTCTATAAGATTGTCACCTATCTATACCTACATCCCCTCTTGTTTGGACTTAGAAATTTTTCAATTGAATACACGCTGAGATGCCTTGGTCTATAAGATTGTCACCTATCTATACCTACATCCCCTCTTGTTTGGAGTTAGAAATTTTTCACTTGAATACACGCTGAGATGCTTTGGTCTATAAGATTGTCACCTATCTATACCTACATCCCCTCTTGTTTGGACTTAGAAATTTTTCACTTGAATACACTCTGAGATGCTTTGGTCTATAAGATATTCACCTATCTATACCTACATCCCCTCTTGTTTGGACTTAGAAATTTTTCAATTGAATACACTCTGAGATGCTTTGGTCTATAAGATTGTCACCTATCTATACCTACATCCCCTCTTGTTTGGACTTAGAAATTTTTCACTTGAATACACTCTGAGATGCTTTGGTCTATAAGATTGTCACCTATCTATACCTACATCCCCTCTTGTTTGGACTTAGAAATTTTTCACTTGAATACACTCTGAGATGCCTTGGTCTATAAGATTGTCACCTATCTATACCTACATCCCCTCTTGTTTGGACTTAGAAATTTTTCAATTGAATACACTCTGAGATGCTTTGGTCTATAAGATTGTCACCTATCTATACCTACATCCCCTCTTGTTTGGACTTAGAAATTTTTCAATTGAATACACGCTGAGATGCCTTGGTCTATAAGATTGTCACCTATCAATACCTACATCCCCTCTTGTTTGGAGTTAGAAATTTTTCAATTGAATACACGCTGAGATGCCTTGGTCTATAAGATTGCCATCTATCAATACCTACATCCCCTCTTGTTTGGACTTAGAAATTTTTCAATTGAATACACTCTGAGATGCTTTGGTCTATAAGATTGTCACCTATCTATACCTACATCCCCTCTTGTTTTTTTAGTGATGCAATGTTGTCAACTGAGATTTTAAAAAAAAACGCGAGATCAGGAGAAAGAAATGTCCAGAAAATCGCTAGATTTTTAACTTTTATCGTCTGAAATTTTCAAAAATAACTACCCCCCCCCAAACTCCATATTTTAACTTTTTAACCATAAAAAAATTATAAATATAGTATACTCAATATATAAAATGTTCCGTTTTTTCTCACTATATGTTTCTGGAATTATATTGAAGCGGTTAGCTCCCCAGAAGGCTTACATATTTTATCAGCTAGTGTTGCCTGTTTTTTTTGGGTATTTTTTTTTTGCAGGAAACAAATCATAAACTCAAACTTTTTATAATAAAAGTTAAATTGAAATATACTGCAAATTAAACATCACAATAATGGTGCAACATATTTTGAAATTAGAAAAATAAAAAAACAAAAAAACTTTGTTTTAGCATGTTAAAAGTATTTAGGTTGGTAGATAATTAAATTCTACTGTATTGGTATAAGTTTCTTTTTTTTTTTTTTTGCTGTTGTTTCTTGCTTTTTACTTTGGAGGTTGGAATGCCCCCACCCCCTAAAATGTACTTGGAAAAATCGATTTTATAGCAAGATTTAAGAATGGTTAGTGGAAAAAAGGTGAAAAACAAAACAAATAATCAATAAATAATTGTTACCAAAGGCAATAAATGCTACTTTTTTTTACTTACATGAATGAGTTTATTTTATGTTTTAAAGTATTTTTAATAAAATTGCGGGTGTGTGGGTGCTAAATATCTCCAAATTTTCTAGAATTCCCCGCTAGATTGCAACCGAAATCTCCAGATCTAGCAGGAAAACCGCTAAATTATAACACTGGTCACGTGACAGGAAGCGGTAATAAATAATTGTCCCTAAATAAAAAAAATGGCCTCTCGATACAAAGAAAAACACCTATTTATCATAGAAAAATTAAGTATAATGTTATAATTAAAAAGAAATATATAAAAACACACATTGATATAGTAAACATATTATACCAAAACGTGGAAGCCATCCGTCCAGTGGTTTTTTAGACTATTAATTGCGAACTAACCGAGAGTTACATTTTTATATATATAGATTAAGAAATAAATATATATATATATATATATATATATATATATATATATACTGTGTGTGCAAAATCAAGACTTCAAGACAAGGTGTTGATGGCAACAAAAAGTGTATTTCATTTTACGTTACAATTGTTTCCATGTCAATATTAATGCTCAGTTATGAAATGTGATAATTTTGTAGTTTACTCCTTAAGTCAACCATTTTTGGCTTAAAACCTATTGGTATATGAAAATGTACTGAATTACACGAACTCAGTATATTACATATAAGTCTATATATATATATATATATATATATATACTCGGGTTTTTTTTTTATTCAAAAGTAATGGACTAATGAATTCAACGAGGTTGTTAGATAGTGCTCAATAAAAAGAGCTGATAATACTTGTTTATTGTTATATAAACATGGTCACATCCTGCTGCTACAAATAGCCACTTGTTTCAATCAAACAACAGATATCATCAAGTGGCTATTTGTAGCAGCAGGATGTGACCATGTTTATATAACAATAAACAAGTGTATATATATATATATATATATATATACAATGTATATATTATGTGTGTGTATATATATATATATATATATATAATATTATGTATATAGTGAAATCAAAGGAGATGCAATGTTTACCTATTTTACCTAATACCTGATCTAATATAAAAAAACAAGTATTTATACATAAATATTTTAATCCCAACCAAATAAAAAAAGCTCAATACACAAATAATAGAGAGTAGAGCTTATTATAAGAGAAAAGAAATAAAAACTAAAAAAGTTGAAATTTACAATCAAATCTATTGCTCGACAGGATACTCCAAAAAACAATTGTCAAAGTGCTTATTCTGCGGACTTTCAATAAGAGCAACATCAAAATTGCAGATAACAGACACCTCTATGTTTCAAAACACGTACACACATGCAGTGGAAACAGCTTCAAAATAATGCCAATCTTCCAAACAGACAATTATTTTTATTTACTTACACAGGAAAAAAACTTCATCACCAAATTCACTCCTGAACTGAACAGAACCTAATACCATCACACAAAAACATGAAATGCAAGGTACACTCGCATGCACACCCATACACATACACACACCCACACATAAATCAGACCCGACGCATTAAAACACACACACGTGCGCGCATACAACCACACACAGACATAACACCCCTATCTCTAATACAACACTTTCTTTGAATTGAAAGTCCGCAGAATAAGCACTTTGTAAATTGTTTTTTGGAGTATCCTGTTGAGCAATAAATTTGATTGTAAATTTCAACTTAAAGTTTTCATTTCTTATATATATATATATATATATCAGAGGAAACATAATTTAATTTAAATACCAAAGAAAACGAAAAAACGGGCAGGTGAAATTATTAAAATTTCCTTAACGCCTTATCGTCTGACCTTCTAAGAGGAAACGTCAGAATGATAAATTAAAAACTAAGAATCGAATGAGGAAAGAAGGGAATTTGGTTTTAGTTAGAAGCACAGTGAGAAAAAAAAATCTCATTGTTCAGGTGGTTTTAAATCAATAAATATATCCAACTGATGTTTCAAAATCTTTTGTCTACACAGGCTAGGTCGAGAGTTGTTAATGACTAACGCCTCAATGATATTGAGATGATAGTTCGACCTCGCACTGTATAAAACATAAAACCACCCATCGGAATATTGATCAGAACACCTATTTATACTCATCAGGTGATT
Organism: Euprymna scolopes; assembly: GCF_053919585.1. Lineage (NCBI taxonomy): Eukaryota > Metazoa > Mollusca > Cephalopoda > Sepiida > Sepiolidae > Euprymna > Euprymna scolopes. Next base: position 86,566,135 of record NC_136527.1, on the reverse strand, counting down.
GCCGATGGCGGACTCATGAGCTTGGGAGTGCCCGGATGTTCTCGAAACCTGGTGTAGTCGAATATCCCGAGGGATGTGTTGGGATATTCTCATTTCCAATCTTTGGGATGTTTTGCCAACGTAGTCAGCTCCACACTGACAAACAAATTTATAAACAACAGAATTCTTTTGAATGGTTGGCAAAACATCTTTACGAAAAGAAGAGAAAAAGGTTCGAGTTGTGTAAACTACTCTAAGCATAGTAGCTGGAAAACAACGTTGAGTAGCAGAAGAAATCCTTTTAACAATATGAAGGCCAACAGGACCTAACCATGGTAATTTTAAATAAATGAGACAACGTGATGGACCGATATGTTTAACAGTATTAAATGTAGCAATTTTACGTTCAATAGTAGTTTTTATTATATTTATAATAAGGCCTTAAGGAAATTTTAATAATTTCACCTGCCCGTTTTTTTTGTTTTCTTTGGTATTTAAATTAAATTATGTTTCCTCTGAAATTTCTCCTTCCATTTTGCTGTACCAAGAATTTACTTATATGTATATATATATATATATATATATATATATATATATGAACTATCAACTAAACTCCAACCTCTCTCCCATCACAGAAACGAACTCCGAGCACTAGTACCCCTTCAATGACAATACCCATTACAAACTTGACAGGCAGCAAAATCCCACCCCTTCACTGTAGAAATGTTGTAAAGATTGTAGTGGAATGCGGCCGCAAATGGATGGTTACATTCAAAGCTAGTAAAACAAAGCTGCTCTCCTTTAACAATTACAAGACACCTCCCCTGCGGATAATATGAACTGGAACAAATACATTGAGGACATTGCAAAGGCTGCTGCAAAGAATGTCGGTTCCCTCTATCGAGCTAGAAGACTACTCACACCTGAGAGTATCCAGTATCTGTACAAAGCCGTCATTCGCCCATGCATGGAGTATTGTTGCCGCTTCTAGGCTGATGCATCTACCACTAGTCTCTCCCTCTTGTATAGGGTCCAAAAAAGAGTACTGGATAAGGCGGACGAAGCCAGGATTGTAGCCCTTGATATATGCAAGGCCTTTGAAAAAGTCTGGCATAAAGGGCTGCCAATGAAAATTAAATTGTATGATATAACTGGACGTATACTAAATAAAATTAGATCCTTCTTAAACAATAAAAGCATACAGGTTGTCAGACGTACATCCAAGCAGCATAACATTAATGCGGAAGTATCTCAAGGGTTGATCCTTGGAGCATTATTATTCATGATATTCATAAACGACCTCCCTGATAATATTGTATCTGAGATGGGTATATTTGCTGATGATACAATGCCCTATAATAAGCATGAGGAACGAACAGATGTACATAAATCTAAGACAATGTCCGAATCGTTAGAAAATGACCTCCAGACTATAGTAGAATGGGGCCGCAAATGGATGGCAACATTTAATATATAGTATAATGCAGCTAGTACAACTAAGCTGCTCTCATTTAACAATTACAAGACGCCTCTCCAACCCCTATATTTATGACAAATAGTACCCTACCTGATAATTCTACATTCAAACTCCTCAGCCTAACATTTGTGGGCAATATGAACTGGAACAAATACATAGAAGACATTGCAAAGGCTGCTGCAAAAAAGGTGGGTTCCCTTTATCGAGCTAGAAAACTACTCGCACCTGAGAGTATCCTGCACCTTTAAAAGGCCATCATCCACCCATGCATGGAGTATTGTTGCCACATCTGGGCTGGTGCATCTACCATTAGCATCTCCCTCTTGTATAGGGTCCAAAAAAGAGTTTTCGATATAATCGGTCCCACTTTGTCAACTAAGCTCCAACCCCTGTCCCATCGCCACAATGTTGCATCACTGTGCCTGTTTTACAAATATTTTAATGGAATGTGTTCTAATGAACTCGTTTCACTTGTATCCCCTCGACGTACATATCCACGAAAACCCGCTTAGCAATAAGATCTCACCCCTTCACTGTTGTTATCCCTAAATGCCAGAAAAGCTTTCTATTCTAATAATTTCTTCCCTCGAACAGTTAGACTTTGGAATTCCCTTCCTGCTGCCTGCTGTCCTGGCTGTACTGATATGCAGAAGTTTAACTGTAACAAACAAATATCTTGTTAATCTTTCCTAGACATGGCCCCAAATAGTAGCCCCTTACGTCAAAGTGGCGATATGCTTTGTAAGGGGTGAACATGAGTAAAAAAAACAAAAAAAAAAAACATTCTACTCAAATAGCTTTTTCCCTCGGACTGCTGCACTTTGGAATTTCCTTCCAGGCCCCTGCTTTCCTGATTGTACTGACATGCAGAAATTCAAGTGTAATATGATCAGACATGTTGCTGCCCAACTCAATCCATAGTATCTTTGAAAATCTGGTTGCGAATAGTTTTTTTGGGGACTATTTTACCATGTTTGTCCAAAATTTTCTGTCTATGTCAAAATTTTCTGTGTATGTTTAGTAAATAGTTTATTTAGCAGTTTTGCATGGTGCGGAACCCAAATTTAAATATGTTAAGACCTTGGCGACTTTTGGGGCTGAACAGGGGGAAGGGGGGGAAGGCAAATGATGGACTTAGTCATTTCTTTTTTCGCAGGGTGCAGAACTCAAATTTAAATATGTTAAGGCCTAAAACTGCACCGTTTGTACATTTTCACCAGGATTTGACGTTCCCCGGGGGACTTTTAGGGCTCAGTGGGGGGGGGGATGCTGAACTTAGTAATTTTTTTTTATGCCTCGTCTACTGTGCACTCATGTGGAACCATGCTTCATTTGTTTAAACTATTGTTTAATTAATTAATAAATGTTTATAAAAAGTATTTAATTTGTATCAATTGGTTTTCAATTTCTTGTAAACGAATTCCATCCAGTAAATGCAATAATAAAGTAAATAAATGTTAATATAAAGTATTTAATTTATTATTTAATTAATAACCAAATTTTTAAAGAACGTATATAATTAATATCATTCTATTCAATTTCTTGTAGACAAATGCCACTATGTAATATATAGTATATATAATACTAGCATGGGTGCCCGGCGTTGCCCGGGTGTTTGGAGGTGTGTGTTGAGCAAAAAAAAAAAAAAGTTTGTAGTAGGAAGGCAGGCTCGAACCTGTACCGCGATGGAGGAAAAGAACAGCAAAAAAACGTGATGTCTTTGCTGTTATGACCACCGGCAAACCAGAAGTGGCATAGGTTTAAATTAAGGCTAGATAATCGAAAAGAGGGGATGACTTTCAAAAAAAGGCGACACCTCCCTGCTGAAAAGCACCCAGTTGAGGGTGAAGAAATTAATGTTTTAACCAATTTTTCGGTATTTGTCGTCTGAAGGGTCAAGCTTCAAAACAATATAGATCTTGTGAAAATCCGTTGCCTCTGTCAAAAGTTTCAGGCAGACACGCAAACATACATACATATATTTATAGCTCAAATTTTCGACCCAAACCGATTAAAAAGCTTGCCCTATCTCTGAATACCCTTTTATGTAAAATTTCAAATGTTTAGACCAGAAATTGTCTGAATAATTTGGTAGAGACCGCAGAGGTCAAATTTTTTAAAACTTTGACCCCTATTATGACCCCTTAACATTTACTACTTTGGGATCAAATCAAGTTATTAAGTTAGATCCATGTCCAAAGAACCTATATCTAAAATTTGAAGTGTTTAGACCCAAAATTGCCGGAAGAGTTTGGTAGAGTTCTCAAAGGTCAAATCGTTGAACTTTTACCTCTTAACAGCCAAATTTCTGGCCAAAAACGAATTATAAAGATTTTCCCAAATCTCAGTGCGTTGTATATCAAATTTCGAGTCTGTAGACTGAAAATTGACAGAGTTATTGCGTAGGAAAATATACACAAACTGACACACAGACACTTTCGCTTTTATAGATATATAATATAAAGTTAATAAATCTTAATATTAATTAATTGTAAGTATCTTGCATACTATAGCATTGTACCCATTTTTTGGTCACTGTTCACCGTTATGCCAACTGAAGACGCCTCAATAATTTCTTAAAAAAATGACGACTTGGTATGCTGAAAACAAATACCATAGGGAAAATTAGCGCAGTCAAATAGTTTGAGATATAAATATTCTGTATTTTGTTACATAATTTCTAGTAGTTTTATTTGGCCGCCATCTTTGTTGTTTCCATGAAATGGTATATTGAGCATGCGTGCGCACGCTGCAGTGAGCGGATGATCTGTGTAGTTGACTCAACGCAATTCTGAAAGCCGTTCTTAACATGAGGAGGTGGGGAGATGTTTATTGCAAAAGCCGTTCTTAACATGGGGAAGTGGGTGGGGGGGTGTCATACCGAAAGCCGTTCTTAACATGGGGAAGTGTATGTTTATTCTGAAAGCCGTTCTTAGCATGGAGAAGTGTATGTTTATTCTGAGAGCCGTTCTTAGCATGTGGAGGTGTATGTTTATTCCGAAAGCCATTCTTAACATGGGGAGATGTATGTTTATTCCGAAAGCCATTCTTAACATGGGGAAGTGGGAGATGTTTATTCCGAAAGCCATTCTTAACATGGAGAAGGGGGGGGGCGTTTATTCCAAAAGCCGTTATTAACATCAGGAGGTGTGGGGGATGTTTATTCCGAAAGCCGTTATTAACATGGGGAGGGGGGTTATTCTAAAAGCCGTTCTTAACATTGGGAGGTGGGGGGATGTTTATCCCGAAAGAAATAGCGTTGAATAACCGTTAAACATAACAACACATATCGCATGCTCACTATCCCATTTCATTGAAACAACAAAGATGGCGGCCAATTCAAACTACTAGAAATTACATTGCACGATTCAGATATTTATATCTCGAAAACTATTTGTCTGCGCTAATTTTCCCGGTGATATCTGTGTTCAGCATACTCGAAAACCTTTAAAAGTTGTTGATTTATTGCAAAATGTTGAGACGTCTCCAGTTGGCGTAATGGTGAACTTTGACCCATTTATGTTTTCAATTTTAATATCAATTTGTTTTCAATTTCTTGTAGACGAACGCCATTATAAATGTTCTTTCTGTTCCGCTGCGTTCTTCCACGCGCATCACCTGCAACGCCATGAAAAGCAGTTACACACGTCTGGGAAGGAAGTGAAAACGAATCAGTGCAAAGACTGCTTCAAGACATTCGCTACGCAATTGACGCTCAAGTTTCATCAGGATTTCGCATGCCGAATGGTGCAACGTCCGCACAGATGTCCTAGCTGCCAGCTTGGTTTTAAGAATGCAGTGGAAATCGAAAGCCACAAGTGCAGCGGGAACCCTGCAAAGCCGTTATGCTGTATGAACTGCGACTTCCGCACTGGTTCACCACGAGACTTAGAACACCATAATCGGATCCACACGGGGGAACGATGCTACAAGTGTGAATTGTGTGATTTTCGGACAGCGTGGAAAAAAAACCTGAAGGTGCACATTTTGAAACATTCCGGATTAAAACCGTTCACTTGCAATGTTTGTGACTTTGCGACAAACGATCGCAGTAATTTGAGAACTCATTTGAGGAAACATTTGAAAAAGAATAGCGCGAGTCTTTGTCACACGTGCGGCACAAATTTCAGTGACCCGCAGGCTCTGGCGTCACATATGCTGTTGCACAATTATGACACGCCTTACAAGTGCACATATTGCAACTATTCGACCAAGTATAAGTTCACGCTCAAGTCACACATGCGTGCCCACAATGTTGAGATCGAGACGGCGAAAACCTCTCAGATCGTGTCGACTGATGCTGATCTTGGCTCGATTCAAGACGTTAGAGAAATATCAATCCAAACAGCAGACGCCGACTACGAAGAACTTGTTGAGAAACAGTTTTTTATGTGCCAGGAATGCGGTTTTGTTATTGACAATCGGAAACTTTTTGACATACATCAGTGTAAGGTGAACGACCCGACCGCGCCGTCTGTTTTGGATGGCGAAATGATTATTCAAATTATCGAAAGTCCAGCGGAACTCCAGGAAGTTGTTGAACCGTGACAAATTTGACAATATCTTGTAACTTTGTCTTGTTATCAATAATGTTGAAATATTATTTATTTTGTTTCGATTAATCGAACAATCATTCTCACATCTTATCTGCACAACGTTTCGGCCGATGTAACCTTCGACCTTCTTCAGGTATAAAAGTCGCCATGATTTGGTAGCAAAAAGAAGTGAGGGTAGTTCTGTACTCTAAGGTTTCACATTTTTTATCTAGTTTGAAGTAAAAGGTACTTGTACAGTTTAATCAACACATTAAAAAATGAAAATATCGAAAAATAATTAAATTGTACGTATCCGTTATGGAACGAAATTCTCTGAATAAAAAATTTCACTTAATTTCATCAAGTAGGTTTTTTTTTTTTTACAGCGAAAAAACAATTTGTTATGATACCGAGCAAAATGTTCGATTTTTATGAAGAAAAGCTAGAATTAAAGATGGGGAGGGGATGTCCGCGCTTTACATGGATTTATCTTCCTGTGGCGTTTCTAAAATCCAAACAAAAATTAAGAAAAAATCCAAGATGTCTGCCTTCAAAGTGCTGTCATAAAAACATGTTTTCCGCTGTAAAAAACACAAAAAAACTACTCTATCAAATTAAGTGAAATGTTTTTTTGTTTTTTTTCGGAGATCTTCAGTTCAAAACGGATACGTACAATATAAACTTTTTTTGATATTTTCATTTTTATATGTTGATTAAACTGTACAAGTACCAAAGTTTACGCAAATTATAAAAGTAATTTAATTATCAGCGAACGTTGTCTCCTACGAGACCTTGCAGGGGGTTAAAATAGTGACAGCCACCTTAAACCTTGTGTTGCTTTGCGAAGCACCTCCCCTCTCTCTTATCCGATCAAGAGTCTCCCTTATCCCGAAGTCGCCGGATGCCAGCGAGCCACCCTCCTTCGCCCAATTGCAAGGGATGGCTGCCTGGAGGTCACCACCTGTTTAAATGCAATTCTCAAGAGTGCCCATCGGGAGACACGGGATCTCTGTGACGGTGATGATCGACGTTTCCAAAGCGTTTGACACCGTTAATCACGACTCGATCTGCCGGGCAGCGCGCAGGTTTGGCGCACCAGATCCTCTGGTGCGCTACATCCGGGCCGGCTATGATGCTACGACCAGCGTGCTGGGAGACCGGGTTTTTCACCCTTCCCGTGGTGTTCGCCAGGGCGACCCTTTGTTGCCTCTGCTTTTTAACATGGTCATGGATGAGGTTCTTTCCTTGTCCCTTGCCCGAGATCGCTTATCCAATGGGGTCAACTGAGGTAGGGGCGTTAGCTTACGCCGATGACCTTACTCTCTTCGCTCGGACTCCAGAGGGTATGCGAGTAAAGCTTGAGGCGGTGGAACTAGCTTTGGCGCGATCGGGTATGGTGATTAACCCCGCTAAATCACTGTCTCTTGCCATCTTGTCTAACAAGAAGGCGAAAAACGTACACCTGGCCGCAGCGGAGCTTGTCTGTGGTGCTCAACCCGTTCGAACCCTAGGGGTCTTGGATTCGTTTGTGCTGCTCGGGGTCAGTTTCGACTGGAAGGGGATACTTCCCTTTCCACACCACAAGGTGGTCCATGACTGGCTCGGGGAGTTGCATTCTGCTCCGTTAAAGCCGCAGCAGCGCATTGAGCTCTGGCGGGGATATGCGATGCCCCGGCTATTGCATTCATTTGTCTTGGGCAACGTGCGCCACAATACTCTCAGGGCTATCGATGTTAACGTGCGAAACAGCATCCGCAAGTGGCTCAGGCTCCCAAAGGACTGTCCGGTCGGCTTTTTTCATGCCGCTGTTTCTGATGGGGGATTGGGGTTGCCTTCATTGGTGACTTTGATTCTACTGATGAGGCAAAAAAACATTAATTATAATGTATAAAAAAATCAAAAAAAATCTGGTTAAAACAAATTGAATAACACATGATTAATCATACTGAAACCAGCAAACTTACAATTGGTTGATGGATTTTATTAAAAAATTCGAAACCTTAGAGCGCAGAGCTAACCTTTTTTTTTTCCTGACATTTTTTTAATTGCCATTGCTCCCAGGTCCACTCTGACTTGGAGTGGTAGTACCTGTTAGGGTCCCAACTATGGGTTAAATAGAAACTGACTTGAAAAAAACAAATATATTCTAATAAAAAATTTTTTTCAAAATCACTTGATTCAGCATTAAATAACCTGAAAAGGGTTGATATGCCGTAAAACAAAAACAACCACCCAACCAACTAAAAACTTACAATTGGTTGATGGATTTTAATAAAAATTTAATCATAAGTTAAAAATGATACCTCTAAGATTCCCTGATAATTAAAGCATTTTTATAATTAACTAGCGAGGGGTACCCGGCGTTGCCCGGGTGTTTGGAGGTGTGTGTGGAAACTCGGGGGGGGGGGGGGTTAAAAAAATCGTTTTTGTAGGTAAGTATAAGGATCGAACCCGAACCCTTGAGGCAAAGTTGTAAATTAAAGTGTGAAAAAAAAAAAAGTGCAACGTTAACCATTGCCCCACCGCGAGATGCTAACGGAAACACGTTTGAATTTATTTAATTACTTGGATTTGGCAGGTGCCCGTTTTAATGAGTTAATGAGGTCAAGTTTGACTGCGGGATAGTAATTTTTATTTTCCCAAGATGTTATAGGAAAAAGACTAACCCACATGCGGCGAGCGACAAATGTTGAATATTTATCTTCCCGAAGTGATTTTGTGGCGGGTATGAATCTACAATAATACCAAAAGTTATTACTGAAACATTGTTTTACGTGAAGTAAAATAATGAGTTGATTGGCCAAATAAAGAATTTCACGGATAAAGACCGTTGTGTGTGTCTATAGAGACAATAAGTGCACAGTTTGATGTCAGTGTGGGAACTGTACACACAATTATTTGTGAGGAACTGATGATGCGGAAGATTTGCGCTAAGTTTGTCCCCACAGTGTTCAGTGAAGATTGGAAACAAGAACGTTTTCATGACATCAGAGAGATGGTTGAGCTGATCGTTTAAGATCCACAGTTCTTTGATGATTTGATGATCTGCGATAAAACCAGATCTATTGCTAGATCATAAGACAGAGTTCCCAGTTGAAACATGCTGGCACTCTTTTTTTTTTTTTTTTATACATAGGCGTCACCACTTATCAAGGCCGATCGGCCACTCAAGGATAAGGGTTAAAGAGTGTAGAGTAGTCAAAAGGACAATATAGTAATCGATAGTAATGGAAGTTCGGTAAATTTGTTAACTTAAGTGGAACGGCTCATCAGAAACTTGTTCATGTTGGACTTGAAGACAACCATATTACAGACAGCTGGAAAGCAGGAAAACGGAAGACAATTCCACAGGCGTGCAGTTCTAAGAAAGAAGCTTTGATCATGGAATCTACATTTAGGTTTAGGCACAGATAAAGAGTGGGGGGAATTATTGATAGTGCTTTCAGCTAGACGAGTGTTTCTTGTGAAAGTTTGGCAAAGGGGGACCATAGACTGAAGCTCAATCGAACACTTTCCATGAAAATAACGATAAAGCAGAGACAAACTCGCAACATCTCTTCTGTGAGATAGAGGTTGCAAGGTGAATGCTCTGATGAACTGCAAGCACTTGTGCCCCCTCAACGTAAATAACCCCGACAAGCAACTAAATCCCACCCCTTCACAGTAGAGATCCCTAGATGTAAGAGGGCCTTCTACTCCAGTAATTTCTTCCCCAGGACAGCAAGACTTTGGAATTCCTTTCTCGGTCCCTGCTTCCCCAACTGTACTGACATGCAGAAGTTCAAGTGTAATGTGAATCAACATCTTGCTGCCCAATTCCCCACATAGTACCCCTGTAGCTTATGTCCCTGATAGTAGCCTCCTACATCAAAGTGGCAATGTGCCTTGTTTGGGGTGGAATGGTAATAAAAAAAAAAAAAAAACCAGTACAGTCTGGAAAACAGGTAGCAGGAAGAGAATTCCAAAAGTCTATCGGTTTGAGGGGAAAAAAAAAACTATTAGGATAGAAAGCTTTCTGGTATTTAGGGATCTCAAAAGTGAAGGGGTGTGATTACATTTAAACTTCGGCATATAGAGAGCGTTCTACTTGTTGAGTACAGGATGGTCTGCTGTGTGATAGACGACCCCGTCCCCATGTGTGTAATGGTGGATGTATTTAATAGCATAGGAATTGAAAAGACAAAAGGTTGCATAATGAAGACGAAAACATACCGTTATATATCAGTGAAAGAAATGCAATTGATTTGCATAAAAATATACATGAAGAAATGATAGAAAGAATAAGAGTTTGTTAGAATAAGTGTTTGTTAGAATAAGAGTTTGTTACTTGCGGTTGACTGGCTAGTCAGGAACGTGGTGGTGGCCCATGGCCCCACCAGAGCGGTGTTTGTCACATCTTGAAAGTCCAGCGCGAAAGAGGAAGAAATATGGGGAACAGGAAGTGACGTAGCTAGGTCGCTCTGAGTTAAAGGGCGACAATCGAGCTAGGCTGGGAGTTTTCAACTCCCACATGCTCCAGTAGTTTCTTCCCCAGAACGGCTGGACTTTGGAATTCCCTTCTGAGTTCCTGCTTTCCCAGCTGTACTGACATGCAGAAGTTCAAGTGTAACGTGAACCAACATCTTGCTGCCCAACTCCCTACATAGTACCCCTGTAGCTTATGTCCCTGATTGTAGCCCCCTACATCAAAGTGGCAGTGTGTCTTGTTTGGGGTGGAATTGTAAAAAAAATTTTTTTTAAAAATCAGTACAGTCTGGAAAACAGGTAGCAGGATTGGTTGTTGGTTGTTTTTATTTTACGGCATATCAACCCTTTTCGGGTTATTTAATGCCGAATCCAAAGATTTTGAAGAAAAAATTTTTTAATAGAATATATTTGTTGTTTTCACGTCGGTTTCTATTCAACCCATCGCAAGGAAAATTAACTGAGACAAATAGCTAGTTTTATTAATGCGTGTACTTTTGTAATGAAAATCACTGGTGACCATGTTTGTACAGGCGGCATATGAAAGGGGTCAACCCTCAATTTGGTCAGGAATGCTGAAAACGAATATTCGTATATTAATTTTAGGTGAGTAAATTAAGAAGTTGTGTATATATATATATATATATATATAACTACTTCATTTACTCACATAAAATTAATATACGAAAGTATAGATTTATGCATAAACTTTAAGTATTTACTTCAAAACTGCTCAATACGTTGGTAGAGCTCGTTAGTAATTTATGAAATATATATGGCGATTAAGCTACACTGAATATTCGGCGTTTCATCCACTATAGGATTCGTTAGCCTGACGAATCCTATAGTGGATGAAACGCCGAATATTCAGTGTAGCTTAATTGCCATATATATTTCATAAATTAACGAATCCTATAGTGGATGAAACGCCGAATATTCAGTGTAGCTTAATCGCCATATATATTTCATAAATTACTATATATATATATATATATATATTTGTTAGTACATTTTCATGTTTTTTAAAGGTAGATAACTCTTATTTTTATTATCTCCCTTGAGAAAGCACACACACATATATATGTATATATATATACATATATTTGTGAGTATATTTTCATATGGTTTCCTAAAGGAAACTCTGACTTGATTTATCTGCCTTGATTAATATCTGAGAAGTTCTTTTTGTTTTAACTTATTTTAAAGCGTTTATTTACTTTGGAACATAACAAGTGTTCAGGCTCAAATTAGAACAAGACCGAGGTGACTGTCATGAGACCGTCGTCTCCCTGCATATTAAAACAAAGCCAACCTCCATACGTAGTTAATTGTCATGTCGAAAATAGTAATATATCCAAAAATTACGAAAACTCTACAAGTGCAGAGTTCTTTATAGTTCAAACCAATATTAAGTAATTTTTTTTTTTTTTTTTTTTGGCATACATTATTGCTGATATTCATGCTGCTCCTCTTTGATCAAATTGTCTCTAGGATGGATTAGGGTTGGGGGTCAGGGTTAGCCTTTTTTTTTTTATATTTGATATGTAATTCTATGTCGATTTTTTAAATCTTTTTGAATATGCTGAAAACGAATATCACAATTTAATTCGGGGCACATGATGTATAACAAATAGATAACACAGAAAATAGACTTATAGTTTTTAAAGGTTTATTAGAAGAAAAATATGTAACCCACAGTGAGGACCCTAACAGGTACTACCACTCCGGGTCAGAGTGGACCTGGGAGCAATGGTAATTAAAGGGTGGCTCCACACTCCCCAAGCCCGCTTATGGAGCTTTACCATCGGATACAGTTTAAGGTCATATCCAGGACCCTGAAGTGGCGGCGGCTATCCTGTTCTTGTAGAAATTTTGGATGGGAGTGGTCTTCTTCTGGGAGAAGTTTCGGCTGGTTGCTAAATAAAAAGAAAAAAGAGACAAGTTTTAATCCAACGGAAATGGAATCATGTCGTTACAAGTCCGAGTAATTTTGAAATGGATATATCTATAAAAGTGAAAGTGTACAACTTATAGTATAAACCACTGAAATGTTAGATATAGTTTCCTTGGCCATGGATCTAACGTAATAAATTCATATGACCCTTAATCAATAATGGTTAATGTGTCAAAGTTAAAAATAAAGGAAAACATATATATAAGTGTAATTATTACTTCACGCGACAAATAGCTAGGGGGTTGCTTTAATCCACGATGTATTTGTAAGTCATGCCGTGCTTTCTTTTCTCTAGCTTTAATTTAAACCTACGTCACTGCCAGTGGTCATACACGCAAACACGTAACGGGTTCTAGCCTTCCTCCCTGCTACCACGCGTTTTTTCGTTGTTTGGCTCAACACAAAACCCCCAAACTCCCAGGGCTAAAATGCTAGTTTTGTACAAAGTACTGAGATGCCAGACAATTATGCTAGTTTAGAACTTTCAGGTCCAAGTAATCAGCCACATTTTTCAGTTTTGGGGCATAAATATTACTGCAAAGGCGTGTAAAGGGCAAACTCGAATTTGAGCGCAATCGTTATTCTAATAATTGCTCATTTTTAATATGCCATTATTATTATCATTTTCTTATATGGATCAGCAAGATATTTTTACTAGTAATAAGTTTATTTTTAGAACAGCTTATCACTTATTCTCTGGTATATTTTTGGTTTTAAAGTATTATTTTAGTATTAGTGTTTAATCTTTCAGTATTTATACAATTTAACATTTTGATATTTACATTTATGTCGAGGTTTAGTGTTTATTATTTGATCGGTTATAACTTAATTTAGCGCTAATTTATAAGTTATGTTTTAGTATCTAATCATGATTTTTTTGTTTTTAATTATTAGTTTTAGTTTTTATAGTTATTTAATATATTATAATTTATTAGAATATATTAACAGTAGTAAAATTATATTACTGATCCATAATGAAAATGATAATTATAGCTGGAACAATTACATCGAGAGCATTGCCAGGGCTGCTGCGAGGAAGGTGGGCTCTCTCTACCGTGCTAGAAAACTTCTAACACCCCAAAGTATCCTGTACCTCTCTAACAAGGCCACTATTCGCCCATGTATGGAGTATTGCTGTCATATTTGGGCTGGTGCATCGGCTACTAGTCTCTCGCTCCTTGACAGGGTTCAAAAAGAAAGTCGCAAATCTGATAGGCCCTAAACTGGCATCTAAGCTTCAGCCTCTGTCCCATCGTCGAAACGTTGCATCCCTCTGCCTGTTCTACAACTATTATAATGGTGAATGCTCTGATGAACTGCAAGCATTTGTGCCCCCACAACGTAAACACCCTCGACAGACCCGACAAGCTGCAAAATCCCACCCCCCACACTGTAGAGATCCCTACATTTAAAAGATCTTTCTACTCCAGTAGTTTCTTCCCCAGAACTGCTAGAATTTGGAATTCCATTCCAGGTCACTGCTTCCCCAACTGTACTGACATGCATAAGTTCAAGTGCAACGTGAACCAACACCTCCCTGCCCAAATCCCTACATAGTACCCCAGTACCCCAGTAGATGTTTCCCCCTGATAGTGGCAAAGTGCCTTGTTTGAGGTAAAAATGTAATAAAAAAAACAAACAATAGTAATGTAAATATTTGTATATAATTACAAAGCATATTGTTCATGCATTTACATACTTTACTTTAGGCAAATCCACATGAACAAGGAAACCTATCTCTCTCGGCAAAAATGAGTTCAAACTGAAGAAATGTTATATATAATTGTTTTCGGCTAACTTTACCAAATCTGTGCGTATGCTAAACATAAGTAAAAAAAACAAGTAATGTTCAACGCTGCAAGAGAACTAGAAAGAGAATAAAAGTTAATAGACAGGATAAAGTCTGGAACAAAAAGAGAAAAAATTAATTAGCAAAATTTATCAGGTGCGAAAAAAGTGAGTAATGTTCAACGGTACTGGAGAACAAGAACAGAAAGGGCCAATTAGAAGCTGGAATCATCAAAAGTCATTAGACAAAAAAGAAATCAAGTAAATAGGATGCCATTTATCAGGTGCTGTAAAGAAATGCTCTTTTAGAATCTTCAAGTCTCAACACTCACTAGTAAAAATAAGTCAAAAACAAGTAATGTTCAACGCTGCAAGAGAACTAGAAAGAGAATAAAAGTTAATAGACAGGATAAAGTCTGGAACAAAAAGAGAAAAAATTAATTAGCAAAATTTATCAGGTGCGAAAAAAAGCGAGTAATGTTCAACGGTACTGGAGAACAAGAAAAGAAAGGGCCAATTAGAAGCTGGAATCATCAAAAGTCATTAGACAAAAAAGAAATCAAGTAAATTAAGAAATTAACTGAAACCCATCTAAAACAAAGCAAATTCAGCAGCTGGTACAAAACAAGTGCTGAAAAGGTGGTTTAGAGTCCTGAAGTCTCAACAATCACTAGAAAATTAGAAATAAATCAAGGTAGTTGTTGCAGCACCACCAAGACACATTGATACAATAAATGAAACCTTTATGAATTCGATGGGAAGTTGGAGTTGCTTATAAAAAAAAAAATATATTATTACTTACTTTAGGAATTTCTGGAACTGCTTCCAAGATGGGGATGAGAGGGGTCATGGGTGTTGCTGCTGCTGGTGCTGAAAACTTGAATAACTTTTTCTTTTTTTTTTAATTGTTTTTTTCTTTTTTTGGTTTGTTTGTTTTATTTATTTTCCTTTATTTCATAGCATTTTATTTTTATGAAATTATTTTTTTGGAAATTATAATTAGGAAATAACAATACTTACTTTATGACTTTCTGGAACTGCATCCAAGATCGGGATGAGAGCGTAACGGCTACTGCTGAAACCTGTAATAACTAGTTGTATTTCACATTATTAGTTTTACATTTTTTTTTTTTTTCAGTATATTTTCCTTTAGATCACAGTATTTTAATTTTTGTGAAATTTTCTTTTTTTAAAAAAATATAATTAGAAGAAGATATCAATACTTACTTTATGACTTTCTGGAACTGCATCCAATATTGGGATGACAGGGTCATGGCTGTTGCTGTTGAAACCTGTAATAACTAGTTGTATTTTGCATTATTATTTTTACATTTTTTTTTTTTCGGTTTATTTTCCTTTAGATCACAGTATTTTATTTTTTGTGAAATTTTCTTTTTTTAAAAAATTATAATTAGAAGAAGATATCAATACTTACTTTATGAGTTTCTGGAACTGCATCCAATATTGGGATGACAGGGTCATGGCTGTTGCTGTTGAAACCTGTAATAACTACTTGTATTTTGCATTATTATTTTTACATTTTGTTTTTGTTTTATTTATGTTACTTTAGTACATTGCATTTTACTGAGTGTATGTTAATTATTTTGTTAATTTTTATTAAAATAAAATACCTGTAACAGAAAAATAATTTTGGTTATGATCATGCATGGGTGAATATTTTCGGTTAGACTTGCTAAAGTTGGTTAAAGGAAATATAAGCAGAAAGGAATTCGTTTTAATCACTAGCAACACAACGAAAGAAATACTTACCTGAGGATTGTGCTGATTCTAACTAGAAGCTGCAGTAATGGAAAAGAGGAAAATTAAACTTGTCAATTACAAAAACTGAAATCGAAAAGAAGAAACGCTTGATGCTTTACTCACCTCTGGCTAGTCGTGGTCGCCATCAAACTGAAAAAGGAGGGAAAGGGTGGAATCCACTCGTTACCAGGTACCGTACAGGAAAGGACAGTCTGGGCAGGTAGGTGATGATCTCCCCAAAGTGGAGCGCTACATAAAACATGCATTGCTACGAACATCCTCCGAAAAAGGCGGTTTCTACT
This sequence comes from Euprymna scolopes, assembly GCF_053919585.1. Lineage (NCBI taxonomy): Eukaryota > Metazoa > Mollusca > Cephalopoda > Sepiida > Sepiolidae > Euprymna > Euprymna scolopes. Next base: position 86,549,875 of record NC_136527.1, on the reverse strand, counting down.
CGGAATAAAAGGCGGAGCAGAAAACGGAAGTGTTCTCTCTACTCAACACGATTCCTAGAGAGATACCACAAGATTGTGCGTGAATGTGGAAGAGCCTATGAAAACTCACAAAACTGCCATTCCTACTATCGTATCGGATATTATTAATCGGAGGTCCATCATTGCATTACCGCCCCAGCTCGTAGTTGATAGATAGTAGGAATAATATTACCAGCGCCCTTCAGGCAGCTTGTGAGAACACACAAACTAATGGTAGTATTACTCTAGTCGTTCCTGGTCGAATGGAGCCATGCATGCATTATGTAGTAACACGAGCACGTGTCGCCTGATAAGAAAGAGCGTAGGCTCACCCACTTGGGGAGATTTCCTATCCAGACTTGCACCTATTTGTACACCTGGAACTGGACTCAGAACCTCGACAATGAGAAGAGTCAAGGAGAGCAAGGTGTTGAACTACCTAAAGAGGTCACCATATAAAACAAGCGTTGCTGTGAACAACCTTCCAAAACGAGGGAAGGGACTTTTTGTTCTCTCTACCCAACAGGATTCCTAGAGAGATACCACTAGATTGTGCGTGAATGTGGAAGAGCCTATGAAAGCTCACAAAACTGCCATTCCTACTATCGTATCGGATATTATTAATCGGAGGTCCATCATTGCATTACCGCCCCAGCTCGTAGTTGATAGATAGTAGGAATAATATTACCAGCGCCCTTCAAGCAGCTTGTGAGCACACGCAAACTAATAGCAGTATTACTCTAGTCGTCCGTAGTCGAGTGGAGGCACGCGTGCATTACATAGTAGAAACACGAGCACGTGTCGCTCCCTCTTCGGGGGAATTCGGAAAAGTGCACCTTGCGCTGCAGGTATTTGTTGAGCTGGGAGTTGACTCAACACCTCGACACTGAGAAAAGAGCTTTAGAAAAGCTCCAGATTAGTTACCTGCAAAGTCGAAGAAAGTTGGAGGACCAGGCCTGCGAAGGAGAACACACACAATTTGGGCCTTGATGGAAGCACACGGGAGAGAGGGAGGCCCATTTTTCTCTTTCGGGGGAGTGTTCTCCTTCCAGCCTGCTCGAGCACGTATTTTCTGCTTGCCACATGCAAGCATATAAAAAGACGACCAGATGATGGACGCAACAAACTCATGCGGTCATTAACTGGATTTTGATCGGGTTCCGTACAACAAGGTGTTGAACTCCCTAAAGAGGGCACCATATAAAACAAGCGTTGCTGCGAACAACCTTCCAAAACGAGGGAAGGGACTTTTTGTTCTCTCTACCCAACAGGATTCCTAGAGAGATACCACAAGATTGTGCGTGAATGTGGAAGAGCCTATGAAAGCTCACAAAACTGCCATTCCTACTATCGTATCGGATATTACTAATCGGAGGTCCATCATTGCATTACCGCCCCAGCTCGTAGTTGATAGATAGTAGGAATAATATTACCAGCGCCCTTCAAGCAGCTTGTGAGCACACGCACACTAATTGTAGTATTACTCTAGTCGTTCCTGGTCGAATGGAGCCATGCATGCATTATGTAGTAATAAAATAAAATACCTGTAACAGAAAAATAATTCTGGCTATGATCAAGCATGGGTGATTATTTTTGGTTAGACTTGCAAAAGTTGGTTAAAGGAAATATAAGCAGAAAGGAATTCGTTTTAATCACTAGCAACACAACGAAAGAAATACTTACCTGAGGACTTGTGCTGATTCTAACTAGAAGCTGCAGTAATGGAAAAGAGGAAAATTAAACTTGTCAATTACAAAAACTGAAATCGAAAAGAAGAAACGCTTGATGCTTTACTCACCTCTGGCTAGTCGTGGTCGCCATCAAACTGAAAAAGGAGGGAAAGGGTGGAATCCACTCGTTACCAGGTTTCGTACAGGAAAGGACAGTCTGGCCAGGTAGGTGATGATCTCCCCAAAGTGGAGCGCTACATAAAACATGCATTGCTACGAACATCCTCCGAAAAAGGCGGTTTCTACTCGGAATAAAAGGCGGAGCAGAAAACGGAAGTGTTCTCTCTACTCAACACGATTCCTAGAGAGATACCACAAGATTGTGCGTGAATGTGGAAGAGCCTATGAAAACTCACAAAACTGCCATTCCTACTATCGTATCGGATATTATTAATCGGAGGTCCATCATTGCATTACCGCCCCAGCTCGTAGTTGATAGATAGTAGGAATAATATTACCAGCGCCCTTCAAGCAGCTTGTGAGCACACGCAAACTAATGGTAGTATTACTCTAGTCGTTCCTGGTCGAATGGAGCCATGCATGCATTATGTAGTAATAAAATAAAATACCTGTAACAGAAAAATAATTCTGGTTATGATCAAGCATGGGTGAATATTTTTGGTTAGACTTGCAAAAGTTGGTTAAAGGAAATATAAGCAGAAAGGCATTCGTTTTAATCACTAGCAACACAACGAAAGAAATACTTAACTGAGGACTTATGCTGATTCTAACTAGAAGCTGCAGTAATACAAAAGAGGAAAATTAAACTTGTCAATTACAAAAACTGAAACCGAAAAGAAGAAACGCTTGATGCTTTACTCACCTCTGGCTGGTCGTGGTCGCCATCAAACTGAAAAAGGAGGGAAAGGGTGGAATCCACTAGTTACCAGGTACCGTACAGGAAAGGACAGTCTGGCCAGGTAGGTGATGATCTCCCCAAAGTGGAGCGCTACATAAAACATGCATTGCTACGAACATCCTCCGAAAAAGGCGGTTTCTACTCGGAATAAAAGGCGGAGCAGAAAACGGAAGTGTTCTCTCTACTCAACACGATTCCTAGAGAGATACCACAAGATTGTGCGTGAATGTGGAAGAGCCTATGAAAACTCACAAAACTGCCATTCCTACTATCGTATCGGATATTATTAATCGGAGGTCCATCATTGCATTACCGCCCCAGCTCGTAGTTGATAGATAGTAGGAATAATATTACCAGCGCCCTTCAAGCAGCTTGTGAGCACACGCAAACTAATGGTAGTATTACTCTAGTCGTTCCTGGTCGAATGGAGCCATGCATGCATTATGTAGTAATAAAATAAAATACCTGTAACAGAAAAATAATTCTGGTTATGATCAAGCATGGGTGAATATTTTTGGTTAGACTTGCAAAAGTTGGTTAAAGGAAATATAAGCAGAAAGGCATTCGTTTTAATCACTAGCAACACAACGAAAGAAATACTTAACTGAGGACTTATGCTGATTCTAACTAGAAGCTGCAGTAATACAAAAGAGGAAAATTAAACTTGTCAATTACAAAAACTGAAACCGAAAAGAAGAAACGCTTGATGCTTTACTCACCTCTGGCTGGTCGTGGTCGCCATCAAACTGAAAAAGGAGGGAAAGGGTGGAATCCACTAGTTACCAGGTACCGTACAGGAAAGGACAGTCTGGCCAGGTAGGTGATGATCTCCCCAAAGTGGAGCGCTACATAAAACATGCATTGCTACGAACATCCTCCGAAAAAGGCGGTTTCTACTCGGAATAAAAGGCGGAGCAGAAAACGGAAGTGTTCTCTCTACTCAACACGATTCCTAGAGAGATACCACAAGATTGTGCGTGAATGTGGAAGAGCCTATGAAAACTCACAAAACTGCCATTCCTACTATCGTATCGGATATTATTAATCGGAGGTCCATCATTGCATTACCGCCCCAGCTCGTAGTTGATAGATAGTAGGAATAATATTACCAGCGCCCTTCAGGCAGCTTGTGAGAACACACAAACTAATGGTAGTATTACTCTAGTCGTTCCTGGTCGAATGGAGCCATGCATGCATTATGTAGTAACACGAGCACGTGTCGCCTGATAAGAAAGAGCGTAGGCTCACCCACTTGGGGAGATTCCCTATCCAGACTTGCACCTATTTGTACACCTGGAACCGGACTCAGAACCTCGACAATGAGAAGAGTCAAGGAGAGCAAGGTGTTGAACTACCTAAAGAGGTCACCATATAAAACAAGCGTTGCTGTGAACAACCTTCCAAAACGAGGGAAGGGACTTTTTGTTCTCTCTACCCAACAGGATTCCTAGAGAGATACCACTAGATTGTGCGTGAATGTGGAAGAGCCTATGAAAGCTCACAAAACTGCCATTCCTACTATCGTATCGGATATTATTAATCGGAGGTCCATCATTGCATTACCGCCCCAGCTCGTAGTTGATAGATAGTAGGAATAATATTACCAGCGCCCTTCAAGCAGCTTGTGAGCACACGCAAACTAATAGCAGTATTACTCTAGTCGTCCGTAGTCGAGTGGAGGCACGCGTGAATTACATAGTAGAAACACGAGCACGTGTCGCTCCCTCTTCGGGGGAATTCGGAAAAGCGCACCTTGCGCTGCAGGTATTTGTTGAGCTGGGAGTTGACTCAACACCTCGACACTGAGAAAAGAGCTTTAGAAAAGCTCCAGATTAGTTACCTGCAAAGTCGAGGAAAGTTGGAGGACCAGGCCTGCGAAGGAGAACACACACAATTTGGGCCTTGATGGAAGCACACGGGAGAGAGGGAGGCCCATTTTTCTCTTTCGGGGGAGTGTTCTCCTTCCAGCCTGCTCGAGCACGTCTTTTCTGCTCGCCACATGCAAGCGTATAAAAAGACGACCAGATGACGGACGCAACAAACTCATGCCATCATTAACTGGATTTTGATCGGGTTCCGTACAACAAGGTGTTGAACTCCCTAAAGAGGGCACCATATAAAACAAGCGTTGCTGCGAACAACCTTCCAAAACAAGGGAAGGGACTTCTTGTTCTCTCTACCCAACAGGATTCCTAGAGAGATACCACAAGATTGTGCGTGAATGTGGAAGAGCCTATGAAAGCTCACAAAACTGCCATTCCTACTATCGTATCGGATATTATTAATCGGAGGTCCATCATTGCATTACCGCCCCAGCTCGTAGTTGATAGATAGTAGGAATAATATTACCAGCGCCCTTCAAGCAGCTTGTGAGCACACACAAACTATTTTAGTATTACTCTAGTCATCCGTAGTCAAGTGGAGGCACGCATGCATTACACAGTAGAAACACGAGCACGTGTCGCTCCCTCTTCGGGGAAATTCGGAGAAGCGCACCTTGCACTGCAGGTATTTGTTGAGCTGGAAGTGTGGACTCAACACCCCGACACTGATAAAAGAGCTTTAGAAAGCCTCCAAACCAGTTACCTGCAAAGTCGGGGAAATTTGGAGAAGCAGGCCTGCGGAGGAGAACACGCTTAAATGGGGCCTTGGAAGCAAACGGGAGGGGTTAGGGTTAGGATAAGGGAAAGGGATAGGGTAAGGCCCATTTTTCTTTTTTTGTTCGGGGAATGTTCTCCTTTCAGCCTGCTCCTTCCTTAACACGTCTTCTTTGCTCGCCACATGCAAGCGTATAAAAAGACGACCAGATGACGGACGTCATTTCCTGGATTTTGTTTTGCCAGAGCCCATTTAGCCGTGTAGTTGTTGTTCAACTACAACGTTACACCCCCCTACCACGGTGAGGATAGGGTTGGACTTTAGGGGGGAAAATACACATCCACATTTACTAATCTTACTCTTGCAATGTTGTTGTAATAAACAAAAAATTAGGAAATTCTTTAATGATTGCATTTTCGTAATTTTGGGATATGTTACGATTGTCGACTACAACTCAGTAGCTAGGATTCTTTTTTTTTTTTTTTTTTTTTAAATATCAATTCGAAATGGCGACCGATTCTCTCTTTAACACGGTAAGTTCGGGAAAAGGTGTTATAAATAATAAACTAGACCAAATACTATTAAAAAACCACCGAATATATGTCAAGTTATGTCACGGTAACATATATTGAGCGAATTTATAAAAGTATTTTGTCTAGTTTATTATTTATTACATCTTTTTCCGAACTTACCGTGTTAAAGATAGAGTCGGTCGCCATTTTGAATTTTCCAATATATCGGTAAACACTGTTTTTTCGAGCTGAATAAACATGTTTAATTTAATAAAAACACGAAAATTATATACAGTTTGGTAAAAAAGTAATTTATCTTGCCTTTGATAACATTTATTTGTTATATATTTGTTTTTTGACAACTGTTTCGAATCTATGTGTCCAGTACTAATACACACCCGGTTATTCTATATTAAATAAATACTGAAATCAAATTATGAATAAAAAAAAATATAAAAAAACTGAACTAATTTGGTGGGCTGAAATAAGGAACCAAGCAGAGAGCCGATGCGAGGTTAAAGAGACAGACAGACAGAGGATGTAGTTGGAGAGATACAGTACAGCTAGATAGATAGATAGACAGACAGACAGAGAAATATTTTTAATTTAAATCTAAATTAACGTCTTCTTATTTAATTTGTTAGGTGAAAGTCTACATATAATATTATTTAAACAAATAAAATGAGTAAACGGTCGGTAATTTCCGTAACGCCGACCACAACACTCGTGAAATTCCGTGGAGACAAGTTCTTCAAGGGAGACAATCAAGATTTCCGATTATCTGCCCTTGATTTATTAGTCTGGCTTTTGCTTATACGCCATATCAACCCTTTTCCAGGTTATTTAATGGCGATTTCAGTATTTTGGAATGAAAATGCTTTTTATAGAATAATTTTTTTTTTTTTTTTTTTATTTATGATTAAATAAGCGACGTGGTTATTCTATATTAAATAAATGCTGAAATAAAATTATAAATAAATAAAAAAATACAATATAAAACCATCGATAATTTAACACATTCTCAAACAGAAGATTAATACTCGATTTAAAGTTTGCAGCAAACTATTAAAAATACAACAAATTATAAATAAATATACATTTTATTTGACAATGATATCTGTAAAAAAAGGAAACGTGTAGTATCTGTTCTTTTTTTTTTTTTCGTTTAATGACATGAAATAATTATAGGGTTTGTATTACTGTACACATAGATTCGAAAAAGTTGTCAATAAACAAATATATAACAAATAAATGTTATCAAAGGCAAGATAAATTACTTTTCTACCAAACTGGATATAATTTTCGTGTTTTTATTCAATTTAACATGTTTATTCAGCTCGAAAAGCATACAGTGTTTACCGATGTATTGGAAAATTCTAAATGGCGACCGACTGTCTCTTTAACACGGTAAGTTCGGGAAAAGGTGTTATAAATAATAAACTAGACAAAATACTATTAAAAAACCACCCAATATATGTCAAGTTATGTCACGTTAACATATATTGAGCGAATTTCTAACAGTATTTTGTCTGGTTTATTATTTATTACATCTTTTTCCGAACTTACCGTGTTAAAGATAGAGTCGGTCGCCATTTTGAATTTTCCAATATATCGGTAAACACTGTTTTTTCGAGCTGAATAAACATGTTTAATTTAATAAAAACACGAAAATTATATACAGTTTGGTAAAAAAGTAATTTATCTTGCCTTTGATAACATTTATTTGTTATATATTTGTTTTTTGACAACTGTTTCGAATCTATGTGTCCAGTACTAATACACACCCGGTTATTCTATATTAAATAAATACTGAAATCAAATTATGAATAAAAAAAAATATAAAAAAACTGAACTAATTTGGTGGGCTGAAATAAGGAACCAAGCAGAGAGCCGATGCGAGGTTAAAGAGACAGACAGACAGAGGATGTAGTTGGAGAGATACAGTACAGCTAGATAGATAGATAGATAGATAGACAGACAGACAGAGAAATATTTTTAATTTAAATCTAAATTAACGTCTTCTTATTTAATTTGTTAGGTGAAAGTCTACATATAATATTATTTAAACAAATAAAATGAGTAAACGGTCGGTAATTTCCGTAACGCCGACCACAACACTCGTGAAATTCCGTGGAGACAAGTTCTTCAAGGGAGACAATCAAGATTTCCGATTATCTGCCCTTGATTTCTTAGTCTGGCTTTTGCTTATACGCCATATCAACCCTTTTCCAGGTTATTTAATGGCGATTTCAGTATTTTGGAATGAAAATGCTTTTTATAGAATAATTTTTTTTTTTTTTTTATTTATGATTAAATAAGCGACGTGGTTATTCTATATTAAATAAATGCTGAAATAAAATTATAAATAAATAAAAAAATACAATATAAAACCATCGATAATTTAACACATATTCTCAAACAGAAGATTAATACTCGATTTAAAGTTTGCAGCAAACTATTAAAAATACAACAAATTATAAATAAATATACATTTTATTTGACAATGATATCTGTAAAAAAAGGAAACGTGTAGTATCTGTTCTTTTTTTTTTTTTCGTTTAATGACATGAAATAATTATAGGGTTTGTATTACTGTACACATAGATTCGAAAAAGTTGTCAATAAACAAATATATAACAAATAAATGTTATCAAAGGCAAGATAAATTACTTTTCTACCAAACTGGATATAATTTTCGTGTTTTTATTCAATTTAACATGTTTATTCAGCTCGAAAAGCATACAGTGTTTACCGATGTATTGGAAAATTCTAAATGGCGACCGACTGTCTCTTTAACACGGTAAGTTCGGGAAAAGGTGTTATAAATAATAAACTAGACAAAATACTATTAAAAAACCACCCAATATATGTCAAGTTATGTCACGTTAACATATATTGAGCGAATTTCTAACAGTATTTTGTCTGGTTTATTATTTATTACATCTTTTTCCGAACTTACCGTGTTAAAGATAGAGTCGGTCGCCATTTTGAATTTTCCAATATATCGGTAAACACTGTTTTTTCGAGCTGAATAAACATGTTTAATTTAATAAAAACACGGAAATTATATCCAGTTTGGTGGGCTGAAATAAGGAACCAAGCAGAGAGCCGATGCGAGGTTAAAGAGACAGACAGACAGAGGATGTAGTTGGAGAGATACAGTACAGCTAGATAGATAGACAGACAGACAGACAAATATTTTTAATTTAAATCTAAATTAACGTCTTCTAATTTTTTAATTTGTTAGGTGAAAGTCTACATATAATATTATTTAAACAAATAAAATGAGTAAACGTTTTTCGTAATTTTTGGATATCTTACTATTGGCGACTTTACAAGTGAGTGTGTAAATCAATTTTAACGTCATTCGACTGTTAGGTGGAAAGCACACATAAATACGACGTTAATATTTCACACCGGTGGTCAATAAACTGCACGAGTACTCAAACATCTCTCAACCAAACAAAGGTGAAAAAAAACTAAACAAATAAAATCAGTAAACGGTCGGTAATTTCCGTAACGCCGACCACAACACTCGTGAAATTCCGTGGAGACAAGTTCGTCAAGGGAGACAATCAAGATTTCCGATTATCTGCCCTTGATTTCTTAGTCTGGCTTTTGCTTATACGCCATATCAACCCTTTTCCAGGTTATTTAATGGCGATTTCAGTATTTTGGAATGAAAATGCTTTTTATAGAATAATTTTTTTTTTTTTTTTTTTTATTTATGATTAAATAAGCGACGTGGTTATTCTATATTAAATAAATGCTGAAATAAAATTATAAATAAATAAAAAAATACAATATAAAACCATCGATAATTTAACACATTCTCAAACAGAAGATTAATACTCGATTTAAAGTTTGCAGCAAACTATTAAAAATACAACAAATTATAAATAAATATACATTTTATTTGACAATGATATCTGTAAAAAAAGGAAACGTGTAGTATCTGTTCTTTTTTTTTTTTTCGTTTAATGACATGAAATAATTATAGGGTTTGTATTACTGTACACATAGATTCGAAAAAGTTGTCAATAAACAAATATATAACAAATAAATGTTATCAAAGGCAAGATAAATTACTTTTCTACCAAACTGGATATAATTTTCGTGTTTTTATTCAGTTTAACATGTTTATTCAGCTCGAAAAGAATACAGTGTTTACCGATGTATTGGAAAATTCTAAATGGCGACCGACTGTCTCTTTAACACGGTAAGTTCGGGAAAAGGTGTTATAAATAATAAACTAGACAAAATACTATTAAAAAACCACCGAATATATGTCAAGTTATGTCACGTTAACATATATTGAGCGAATTTCTCAAAGTATTTTGTCTAGTTTATTATTTATTAATAAATCTTGCGCATTTGGGGTAACGTACCCCTCCTGCCTGGCATCGTGGCGGTTGCACTGGCCGCTGACGCAGACCAAAGTGTAGTGGGGGAAAAGAAAACCCAGGGGAATGGAGGGGGAGGAGCGGACTTTGAAGAAATTAGAGTTTTTGACTTCCCCTCACGGGGATGTCGGGTTAGCAGCTCAGATCCCCCCGCGAGGGGGGGAGAGCAGAGAAGAAAGACGCAGTGGGTGCTAGCGGGCCAGAGTGCCGCGTCGCAATTAAGAGAGAGAGGGGATAGGAATCCCTGCCCACAGAGGGGAGCAGAAACGAAGCACCCGCCCTACCCCACGTCACCCTACCCACTAACTTACCCCAACGGAAGCGAGAAAGAGAGCCCTGTCTGCTCGATCCACTGGGAGAGCAGCGAAGATAGATAAAGTTTGGGCCTGGCAGGTCAGTGCTGCTCAGGCAATTAAGTGTGGAGAAATTAGACCATCCCCTGTCTCTAGAGGGAAGAGACCGGAACGAAGAAAAAACGCATGCAAAAAACCAGCAAAAGCAGGTCTCAATTACCAGCTAGTGGTGTTGGTCCCGAGATTCCAGTCTCCCAAAAAAGGGGATCGGTTTCGGGTCCAAGCTCCCAACTACCCACTAACTTACCCCAACGGAAGCGAGAAAGAGAGCCCTGTCTGCTCGATCCACTGGGAGAGCAGCGAAGATAGACAAAGTTTGGGCCTGGCAGGTCAGTGCTGCTCAGGCAATTAAGTGTGGAGAAATTAGACCATCCCCTGTCTCTAGAGGGAAGAGACCGGAACGAAGAAAAAACGCATGCAAAAAAACAACAAAAGCAGGTCTCAACTACCAGCTAGTGGTGTTGGTCCCGAGATTCCAGTCTCCCAAAAAAGGGGATCGGTTTCGGGTCCAAGCTCCCAACTACCCACTAACTTACCCCAACGGAAGCGAGAAAGAGAGCCCTGTCTGCTCGATCCACTGGGAGAGCAGCGAAGATAGACAAAGTTTGGGCCTGGCAGGTCAGTGCTGCTCAGGCAATTAAGTGTGGAGAAATTAGACCATCCCCTGTCTCTAGAGGGAAGAGACCGGAACGAAGAAAAAACGCATGCAAAAAAACAACAAAAGCAGGTCTCAACTACCAGCTAGTGGTGTTGGTCCCGAGATTCCAGTCTCCCAAAAAAGGGGATCGGTTTCCGGGTCCAAGCTCCCACAAATGTGGAGTCGGTCCTTGCTAACGAAGATTAGTATGAAAACACCTTAACCTATCCAGAAAGCCCGGTGGCGGACAGTTTCGTAACTGAGAGAACAGATACTACACTTTGATCTTGTCACGAGGGCCGAGAAAGTCGTGTAAAATTCAATACATAAAATCAACAGCTTTAATTTCTATGAATCGTCATTCGCGTATCGGTGCGAAGTCAAGTGTCGGCGTTAGAAAGCCGTTCTTAACATGGAGAGATTGGGATACGGCCATTCCGAAAGTCGTTCTTAAAATGGAGAGAGGAGGAGGGCGTTTTGTAACCATTCCGTACAAGCATCTAACAATTTAATAACAACCATCAAATGTTAAATAAAAATAAGATCAATAAAAAAATAAATAAAAATAAAAAAACATCAAATCAAATAAAAACAACGATCAATGTGTCATATCTGTTAACGAAAATATTTTTTTTAATTATTAGCAAATAATTCAAAGTGTAGTATCTGTTTTATTATTATTAATGACAGTTTAAAGGCTCCAAAATCACTTTCGAATTCAACATCAACTGTCGCATTAACTCGCATCCCTACAATTCTGAAATCTCGTCCCAATAGTGTAGAAGCGCCCATTTCAACCTAATAACATGGATTTCAATATCTAATAAAAAACATGTACTAATTTTTATACAAATACAGAAAAAAGAAACGGTTACTACGTTTAGCCAGAAAGACATAATTAGTAATTATGCATTTATGTTACCGTGTTTTTGTATTTCCTTTTTTGTTTTGTTTTTTTCGTTTTTTCATTTGAAATTCAAGTTTCACGACAACTTGATTACAATGTTAGAATACAAAGAATAGATTTCTAAATAATACCGTTTTTATTTCGGCACGGTAGCATAACTGCATATACTTTTGCAGGTTTTTGTTTTTTTCCTATCATAATCATACGTATATTTTGTGTCTATGACGTAACTGTTCCTTAGTTCGTCTTTATCAATGTTACAGCATATTCCAAATATCACATCCATCTGTAGAGTGGTTTATTTAAGTGATATTCATTAACAAATATAGGGTTTGTATTACTGTACACATAGATATAAATTATACTGAAAATTATATATAAAGAACGAAATGTGTAGTGTCTGTTCATTTTTTTTTTCGTTTAATAACACGAGGTAATTATAATAACTTAAATAAAATATCATTTTTTTTTTATTATTCACTTTAAACATTAAAAAAAAAACAAGATTATTATTTTACATAAAAGAAATGCTGAAATAAAATCACAAATTATACCAAAAATTACTTACTTTTCTTCTAGTGAAAACTCCCAGTAAAAATACATGTGTCTCTAACCACGACGTTTCGTGAAATGGCAAATTCCACCCAAACATATTTCTTCCCGCGTTTATTTCATGTGAGCACGAGAGAGAGAGAGAGAGAGAGAGAGAGAGAGGGGGAGAGAGAGAGAGACAGAAAGAGAGAGAGGGGGGAGAGAAAGACGGAAAATAATGAAATTATGAAAGTAATAAAACAATAAAACTTCCATCCACACACCCACACACTCCGCACGTGCACTCTTGCCCGGGGTCAAACGGAAGTCAAATGAAATAGATTACATCTCGTCAAAGTTTTGTTTCTGTCATGACGTGGCGAAGGGTGGGGGTATCAAGCGAATTTGAAATTCAACGAATTTTATTTCAACGCGCCAATTCCTCCCCCTCCCACCGCCTCCCTCTTTCGAATCGTAAAAATAACTGGTTTTTTTTTGTTATTAAATTGTATTTTTTTAAGAAATCGTTACCTTAAAAGTTCAGAAAGCCATTCTTAATGTAGAGAGGATCATGTTAACTATTCTGTCCAATAATTTAATAAGCAGAAGATCTGATAAAAATTCAATTTAACTTGTATTAACACTTTCAATCTCTCCATGATAAGAACGGCTTTCTGAAAAAAAAACACCTCACAATCTGGAAAGCCGTTCTTACCATGGAGAGATTGGGCTCCCCCCAATTCCGAAAGTCGTTCTTAAAATGGGGAGAGGAAGGCGTTTTGTAACTATTCCGTACAGTCACCTAACTATTTAATAAAAAAAAACATCGGGTTTGTATTACTGTACACATAGATTCGAAAAAGTTGTCAAAAAACAAATATATAACAAATAAATGTTATCAAAAGGCAAGATAAGTTACTTTTCTACCAAACTGGATATAATTTTTGTGTTTTTATTCAAGGTAACATGTTTATTCAGCTCGAAAAACATAGTGTTTACCGATGTATTGGAACATTCAAAATGGCGTCTGATTCTCTCTTTAACACGGTAAGTTTGGGAAAAGGTGTTATAAATAAAAAACTATACACAATACTACTAAAAACCCGCCGAATATATGTCCACCTATGTCACGGTAACATATATTGATCGAGTTTGTACAGTATTTTATCTGGGTTTTTATTTATAACACCTTTTCCCAAACTTACGGCTGAATAAACATGTTATATTGAATAAAAACACGAAAAATATATCCAGTTGGGTAGAAAAGTAACTTATCTTGCCTTTGATAACATTTATTTGTTATATATTTGTTTTTATTACAACTTTTTCGAATCTATGTGTACAGTAATACAACACCAAAACATTAAATGTTAAATGAAAATAAGATCAATAAAAAATAAATAAATATAAAATACATCAAATCAAATAAAATAAACGATCAATGTGTAGTATCTGTTAACGAAAATATTTTTTTATATACACGTTGACTTGCCTTGGTCTATAGAATCTAACTCTCATTCAGGTATGCTGAAAACGAATATCGCAAGGAAAAGTAGCTAAGACAAATAGTTTTAGAGCAAGTTTTATTAATGCGTGTATTGTGAAATGTAAATCACTGGCGACCATGTTTGAACAGTTTGAACAGGCGGCGTATGAAAGGGGCCAACTCTCAGTTTGTTCAGGTATGCTGAAAACGAATATCGCAGCAGAACTTAAAACACTTGTTCAAGTACGTAGAAGAGTAACTTATCTTGCCTTTGGTAACATTTATATATTATATATTTGTTTTGTATATCAACTTTTACGCTTGGTTGTCTTAACTCCGAAGGATTAACCTTAGAATTTCCACAGGTCTCATTAGTTAAAACGAATTATTTCGCGGTCCAAATTGGCGTGAAATAAACAAATCTGACTGACACAGGGTTTGCCATTTCCGGTTGTCGCCGCCGACAACGCTCTTATATTTACAATCGAAAGCGTCGCCAAGTCCGTTCGTCGCTGTGTCTGTGTGTGTACCTATTTACTATGCCTCCCCACGGGACAGAGTTAGACACCAGGGTCGTTTTTTTAACGTGGAGAAAAGGTACAAAAATAAAAACTGTCTCAGTCGTGAAGGATTTCTCCTCCACCGAAAGAGAACAAGAAATAGAAGTGCAGCATCTGAAGAACAGATGGTATTTATTTGCTCCCCCACCACCGAGCAAATTAGGCACAAGGCCGATTTTTAATGTGAGGACTGAGGGGGAAATGGGGAACAACTCCCCGGGGAGTAGGGGAGCGGGATGGTGACAATTGGTATGAAGGGTTACCCCTACATTGACCAAGGTCTTATATGTGGGGTCAGCCCCATATACGGTCTTTGCTGGCAGTATCTGCCGGAACAGATGGTATTTATTTGCTCCCCCACCAAGCAAATTAGGCACAAGGCCGATTTTTAATGTGAGGAGTGAAGGGAGGGGGAAGGGAAAAAGGGGACCAGCTCCCGAGAGGTGGGAAATGGGAGCTGGTTAATGGTCAGGCATGTGGGGTTGCCCCCACATCTGGTCTTTGCTAGTCATAGCTAGTCATAGCCTGCAGTATCTGCCGGAACATCTTGTCACGAGGGCCGGCAAAGTCGTAAAATTCAATACATAAAATCAACAGCTTTCATTTCTATGTATCGTCATTCGCGTATCGGTGCGAAGTCGAGTGTCGGCGTTCTTGTCTCATTGAAGGGGAAGTAAGTTTTTTAACACAGTTGCGTTGGAAATGCATTTCTGCACGTGCATGGCTGGACGATAAGAATAACATTACAAATAAAAACAATAATTATTATCTTCAAGTCTCTTCTTAAAGGGGCTTTTCGGCTGGCTACGAAGTTACAACTAGCTAATCGACACTCGACACTGTCAATGAGTTATGCGAAACAGACGGACTGTTCCGCTGTATCACAGTTATTAAGTGTGGTTAGACTGAAACTCATTAAAGCCAGTAATCTAAGTTTCAACTAGCTAATAGACATTCGGCACTTTCAATGAGTTATGCGATCACCGCCACTTGTCCAAAAACGGACTGTTCCGCTGTATCACAGTTATTAAGGGTGGTTAGAGTGTAACTCATCAGAGCCAGTAACCTAACTTACAACTAGCTAGTTGACATTCGACACTGTCATTGAGTTATGCGATACACTGCTAATTGTCCAGAGACGGACTGTTCTACTGTATCACAGTTGTAAAGGGTGGTTAGACTAAAACTCATAAGAGCCAGTAATCTAATTTACAACTAGCTTATCGACAGTAGAGATTTTCACTGAGTTTACGTGTGTGTGTGTGTGTGTGTGTGTGTGTGTGTGCTTCGTTAACATTCGGACTGTCATTTTAAAATCGTTCGGGTATGCTGAAAACGAATATCGCAAGGAAAATTAGCACAGACACGTAGTTTTCGATTTATTAATGCGTGTATTTTGAAATGTAAATCACTGGCGACCATGTTTGAACAGGCGGCATATGAAAGGGGCCAACCGTCAGTTTGTTCAGGTATGCTGAAAACGAATATCGCAAGGAAAATTAGCAGAGACAAATAGTTTTGGAGCTAGTTTTATTAATGCGTGTATTTTGAAATGTAAATCACGGCGACCATGTTTGAACAGGCAGCATATGAAAGGGGCCAACCCTCAGTTTGTTCAGGTATGCTGAAAACGAATATCGCAAGGAAAATTAGCACAGACAGACGAATAGTTTTCGAGATAGTAATGCGTGTATTTTGAAATGTAAATCACTGGCGACCATGTTTGAACAGGCGGCATATGAAAGCGGCCAACCATCAAGTTGTTCAGGTATGCTGAAAACGAATATCGCAAGGAAAATTAGCAGAGAATGACCGACTACTAGTTTTGGAGCTTGTTTTATTAATGCGTGTATTTTGAAATGTAAATCGCTGGCGACCATGTGTGAACAGTTTTAACAGGCGGCATATGAAAGGGGCCAACCCTCAGTTTGTTCAGGTATGCTGAAAACGAATATCGCAAGGAAAACCAGCACAGACTGACTATAGACTCACCATCAAAGTATTGAAATATTTTTTATTTTATAAAGGAATCATTACTTATCAAGCCCCAGAGGCCACTCGAGGATAAGGGTTAAAGTGTGTACATACAGTAGTCAATGGACAATATCATAGTAATCGTTAGAAGTGTAAATTTGGTAAATTGGATTATTTAAGAGGAACGGCTCATCAAGAACTTGTTTACATTGGACTTGAAGACGACGAAATAAAAATATAAAGTTGAAAGAACTAGCAAAAAATATCATTTTAACGATGCATTTCAAATCGTAAACTGCCTGTTTACATTCTTTTTTACATTTTTCGAAGATAATAAAAAGTGTAAAAAAAAGCAAACCTTTAGAATCCTAAAAAGATCTCCCGGGAGCATTTTTGCAAGATGAAAAATATACAAACCAAAATAAAGAGAGGAGGCAACCCTGCTCAAAAATATGGCTTATTACATCGCCTAAAAAAAGAAGAAGAATCGGTGGCTCCGTGGGGAAGTAAATTGTATTCTTTTTTCTAACTTGGTTTACCAAAAGTTTTTATTGCTAACATTTATTTTCATGAACTCTATCTAACCACACCTCACAACCCTAATCTGGCCGGTCGGGGAAAAACGTTTTTATTTTTTTAAATTTTCGTGAATACGACAACACACATACGCACGCATGTACACACATACACACACACACACGCACGCACACATAAGCATATCGCTTGTCACCAAGCTAAAGAAGAGAGAGAGAGAGTGGGGGAAGGAGAGAAAGGGTCGTACGTGCCGGGGTCAAACAGAAGTTAAATGAAATCGATTATAAATCGCTCGACAAAGTTGTGTCAGAACTTTTTATTCTATGAAACTTTGAACAAATAAATATATAAGAAAATGAATGTTACCAAAGGCAAGGTAAGTTACTCTTCTACCTAGATCACATTTTTGTTGTTTTAACTTATTTTAAAACGTTTATTTAACACAAACAAAAGTAGCGCACGGTTTTAAGTTAGAACAATAAAGAAGTGTCTGACATTTTACAGACATCTTGTGAGACTCGATAATCGCTCCAAACTCGAAAATTAAGCAAAATACTGGTAGGAACACATCCAATAAATGTCAGCAAACGTTCGAACATGTTTTCTTTTTCACATTAGCGAAACACTTATCAGAGAAAAAGCGAAAATGAGAAGCAAACACAAATGAAGAAGTCGGTTTTTATCGTTGAGCACAAAAACAACAAAAAAAAAGAGTATCTAATCTAATAGGCCCCGTGCGTGCTATAGGTCAATCTCCAACGTCTGTCCCATCGCCTCCTCGGTGTTGCATCCCTGTTTACAAGTACTTTAATGGGATGTGCTCTGATGAACCCATAGCACTTATACCAGTGCCCGGAAAACTTGTCCAGAGAAAACTCGTCTCCGGAAAAACCGTACCCGGAAAACTCGAACCGTCAGTTTTTTCAGGTATGCTGAAAACGAATATCGCAAGGAAAATTAGCAGAGAAAAATAGTCTTGGAGCTAGTTTTATTAATGCGTGTATTTTGAAATGTAAATCACTGGCGACCATATATATATATATATATATATATTATATTTTTAACTTTTTATAACTTTTTAAATTACCGGGTGCTAACCTCTCTCTCTCTCTCTCTCTCTCTCTCTCTCTCTCTCTCTCTCTCTCTCTCTCTCTCTCTCTCTCTCTCTCAACGACGCACACACCCACATACACACACACTTGCATAAACACACACACACACACGCCCACGTTCACTCTTCAAACTAAACAAATTTAACTCAGCACACACACACACACATACACACACTCGCATAAAGACACCAACACACACAAACACAAAGTATTACTCTGTGTGTGCGTGCGTGCGTGCGTGCGCGCATATCACGCCACATTCACTCTTCAACTAAACAAGTTTAAATCAACCAATGAAAAGGCAGCTAGGTAACACAAACTCCATAAAAGGTAAAAAGGTTGCGACATCGACTGCGAACTGTTCGGTTTTTCCCGGAAAAAGTTAACGGTTTTCACGGCGATGGTGAAATATAAAAAGAGGCCTAAAACGGGCTGTAAATTCAGTTTGGACCCTGGCAGCGAGATGAGTTCCGGAAGAATAGATGACCAGCCAGTCGACCCAGCTAAGCCGCCGCCCTGCCGCTCCTCTGTCTACTTCTCTGATGTCAAAAAAAAAAGGTATTTCTTGTCGTTTCAAAGTAGATGACGCATTTATTTCAGTTGTGTAAACTGCACAAGTGTTCAAATGAACGTTGTTAGTATGAGCACAGTTCATAAACACGTCGAATTTCTTTTCAAATTTCGACACTTGTGTAGTTTACACGATTTTAACGTTTAACGTCTTTTTATATTTTATTATACTGTTAGAAAGCCAGCCAACAAATATTACCGTGACAATTGTGCAGTTTATAGACCATGCTGTTCTTGGTTAAAATATTTAAATTTAAATCTAAATTAACGTCTTTTTTTTTTAATTTGTTAGATGAAAGCATACATATAATATTATTTAAGGGTGGTCAATAAACTATAGAATTACCGTGACAATTGTGCAATTTATAAACCGTGCTGTTCTGGGAAAAAAATATTAAAATTTAATCTTAATTAACGTCTTTTTTTTTTAATTTGTTAGATGAAAGCATACATATAATATTATTTAAGGGTGGTCAATAAACTATAGAATTACCGTGACAATTGTGCAATTTATAAACCGTGCTGTTCTGGGAAAAAATATTAAAATTTAAATCTAAATTAACGTCTTTTTTTTAAAATTTGTTAGGTGAAAGCATACATATAATATTATTTAAGGGTGGTCGATAAACTATAGAATTACCGTGACAATTGTGCAGTTTATAAACCGTTCTTTTATTGGATAAAATACTGGATGTGTATTTTCCCCCCTAAAGTCCAACCCTATCCTCACCGTGGTAGGGGGGTGTAACGTTGTAGTTTAATAGCTACACGGCTAAATGGGCTCTGGCAAAAAAAAAAAAAAATCCAGAAAATGTCGGCATTAGTTTGTTGCGTCCGTCATCTGGTCGTCTTTTTATACGCTTGCATGTGGCGAGCAAAAAGGCGTGATGGGGGCAGGCTGAAAGGAGAACAATACCCGAAAGATGTAAACCGAACGAAAGAGAAAAATGGGCCTCCCTGCAAGGCCCCGTGTTCTCCCCAGCCTGCTCCCAGTTTCCCCGACTTTGCATGCAACTGGTTTTGAGCTTTTGGAAAGCTCTTTTCTCAGTGTCGGGGTGTTGACTCCACTTCCAAGTTAACAAATAGCTGCAAGTCTGGGTACGGTCCGATTGGTTCCGAAGCTCTTCCGCTGTGAGGTGCGCTTTCGAATCTCCCGAAGGGGGCTACCCTCTAAGCAGGCGACACGTGCTCGTGTTACTATATAATGCAGGCTTGCCTCGACTCGACTAAGGACGACTAGAGTTCGACTAGATTGTGTGCTCACAAGCCGCTTTAAGGCCGCTTTTATTATTCCTACTGTCTAGGAACTCCGAAACGGTATGGTAGTGCAATTATATATGACCGTCCTCCAATACGAAATGGTAGTGCAATTATATATGACGGTCCTCCGACATGACAGTAGGAATGCCAGTTTTGTGAGCGATCATCGCCGTCTTATGAACACAAACTATTGGTATCTTTACGAATCCTGTTGGGTAGAGAGAACACCTCTGTTTTCTGCTCCGCCTGTTATTCTGAGTAGAAACCGCTTTTTAGGAGATGTTCGCAGCAAAGCTTGTTTTTATATAGTGCCCCTCCTTTCGGGAGTTCATCACCTCGCTGCCCAGACACGAGCTTTCCCCGGTGGAACCTCTCTTTTTTTCTTTTTTTATTTATTTTACTTTCCAGTTTCATGGCGAACGAACAGTCACGAGCAAGTGGTCTGCACCAACAGGAAGATGAGTATAGTATCACCCTTTCTTCTTTCTATTTCGATTTCAGTCTTTGTGATTTGATAATTTAATTTAACTGTTTCCATTGTTCCAGCTTTCACACAGCAGTAGATTATAAACACTATAAACATCATCTCTTTTTTATAGATTGGAACAAGCAATGAAACCTAGCAGCATCACCGTTCCTGTCTGCCACATGTCTTGTGCAGTTTGAATCAAGTATTTCTTTCTTTGCGTTCAAGCACATCTGGGTACACTTAAACTGCGTATGATGTATGTCTATCTGTTTCTTCCTACATTAGCATCTTGAAGTCTTCGCAGCAATCATTGTCATAGAAGTAGAGTAAGTATTCTTTTTCTTTCCTTCTGTGTGTATATTTCTGTAATTTCAGGTACTCCCCTTGATCATGGTGGAATTCTACTATAAGCTATTGTGAGAATTATGTGGATTGGAAAAAACAACTGAATCCAGCAGCATCACCTATCCTATCTGCCACATGTTTCCTGTAGTTACAGAAGTCCTCAAGTAAGTGTTTCTTTCTTTGTGTACATGCACATCTGGGTAAAATCAAATTCTAAACTATTAGCTTTATTTAAATGAATGCAGTTCTGCTTGTATTTCTTCTCATCAGCTAACTTATGCAACTACAAAAAAAAAAAAAAATAAATAAAGTAGTACATTTGATCATAACCAGAAAGTTGAATATATCATTTAAAAAAAATCCATTAGTTATGTTGTCTCTCTTTATTATATAAATCAAAAAAAAGTTTTTAAATTATTAAAAGAAAAAAAATCCTCACATTAAAAAATATATATATGTAACAAAGAACACAAACAAACATGAAATTGCCATGAGTTTCAGCAAGAAGCAGAACAGAGAAAAAGTGGAGATAACACCTGGGAAGTAACAGGTAAGAATTTTCCTTATTTCTTATCTCAACTAGCACATAGATTTTTTTCAAATATACATTACAAAAAATTACCCAAGTAAAACAATTGATGGAAAAACTAAGCATTAAAATTCAATTAAGCATAAAAAAGATAACTTCTAATAATTATGTCATCTATATACAAATTGTCTCCCTTTAATATGTGTATGTATATATATATATACATATATATATATATATAATCAAGGGAGACAATTTGTATATAGACGACAATTATTAGAAGTTATTTTTTTATTGAAATATATGTATATATATATATATATTTATATATATAATATATATATTCAAGGGAGACAATTTTTATATAGATCATAATTATTTGAAGTTATTTAATTCAAATATATATATATATATATATATATATATATATTTATTTCAATTAAAAAAATAACTTCTAATAACTGTCTTCTATATTCAAATTGTCTCCCTTGAATATATATATATATATATATATATATTCGAGGGAGACAATTTGTATAAAGATCACATAATCATTAGAACTTATTCTTTTTAATTCACATAAATATATATATATATATATATAATATATATATATATATATATATATATATATATATTCAAGGCAGACAATTTGTATAAAGATCAGATAATTATTAGGAGTTATGTTTTAATTGATATAAATATGCATATATATATATATATATATATGAAAATAATAGAAATAGAAGTTATGTTTTAATTGATATATATATGAATATATATATATATATATATGAATATATATATATTAATATATATATATATATATATATATATATATATATATATATATGAATATATATATATATATATGAAAATATATATATATATATATATATATATATATATATATATATATATATATATATTATACTAGCATGAGTTCCTGCCGTAGCCCCGGTGTTTAGCGGTGTATGCTGCCCCCCTCCCCAACCCAAAAAAAAAAGCAGAAAAACGGTTAATTTTAAAAAATTTGACCCCTATTATGAACCTTTACAATTTATTGTTTTGGGCTCCAATGGAGATATTAAGTTAGATCCATGTCCAAGGAAACTATATGTAAAATTTCAAGTGTTTAGACCCATAATTGTCGGAGGAAATTAGTAGGGTTCTCAAAGGCCAAATCATTGAACTTTGACCCCTTAATTGCAAAATTTCTGTTCAAATACAAATCACATAGATTTTCTAAAATCTCAGTACCCTTTGTATCAAAATTTGGAATATGTAGACTAAAATTGACAGAGAAATGTACACACAGACAGACATATTCAATTCTATAGATAGATAGATAGATAAATAATGAGAGACAGAAAGATAAATATATACAATGATTAATGAATTAGTAGAGATAGTTGTTAAATTTTTGGAAATATGTATGGCAATTTGATGATAAGACTTAGAGCTAACTGTTAATATTTAAAATATATACACAGAAATTCAAATGATAGGACTTATATGTAGAGTGCTCAATACATCAGTAGAGCAAGGTAATAACTTAAAAAAAATGTAAACGTCAATTTAGATAACCACAATTTTTTTGGTATTCTTGTGTGAATATGACATAATGTAATATAAATTTTAATAATTTTATTCTAACTGTTATGATTCTCAATGATAAATCTAAAATGTCAATATATATATATATAAATATTTATATATATATATTTCAATAAAAAAACACTTCTAATAATTATGTGATCTATAAAACAATTGTCTCCCTTGTACATATATATATAGATTATATATATATATAATATATATATTATATATATTTATATATATATATATACATATATTTACTTAAAAAAAATAACTTCTAATAATTATGTGATCTATATATAAATTGTCTCCCTTGAATATATATATATATATATATATATATATATATATTTCAATTAAAAAAATCACTTCTAACAATTATGTGATCTATATACAAATTGTCTCCCATTTTATTAGCACTATTTAAAGTGTAATTAATAAGTAGAAATCTAAATAAAATATCTTTATTGCTCTATGTCTAATTGAGCACTCTTATATAACTCTAGTTAAATCTTAATGTTTATTTTTCCTGTAATAAAATAAACGTTTTATAATATCAGCTCTGTCTAGTTTTGAACACTATTTGAAGTGTATTAATTAAGTTCAAATCTAAATAAAATGTCTTTATTGCTCTATGTCTAATTGAGCACTCTTATATGACTAGTTGAATCTTAATGTTTATTTATCCTGTAATAAAATAACATACATATAAAAATTGAATATATATAAATATATATATATATATATATCAATTAAAAAAATAACTCCTAATAATTATGTTACATATATACAAATTGTCTCCCTTGAATATATATATATATATATATATATATATATATATATATATATATATTATATATATATTTATTTCAATAAAAAAAACTTTTAATAATTAGGTAATCTATGTATTACTTGTCTCCCTTGAATATATATATATATTATATATATATATATATATATATATATATATATATATAAATATATATTTTATATATATATATATGTATTTATATATATATATATTTCAATAAAACAATAACTTCTAATAATTATGTGATCTATATAACAATTGTCTCCCTTGAACATATATATACAGATTATATATATTAAATATACATATATTATATATATATATATATATATTTATATATATACATATATATATATATATATTCATTTAGAAAAAAAATAACTTCTAATAATTATGTGATCTATATATAAATTGTCTCCTTTGAATATATATATATATATATATATATTTATGTATTTATTTCAATAAAAAAGTAAGTTCTAATAATTATGTGATCTATATAAAAATTGGCTCCCTTGAATATACATATATATTTCAATTAAAAAAATAACTTCTAATAATTATATATAAAAATTGAATAAATATATATATATATATATATATATATATATGTATATATATATTTCAATTAAAAAAATAACTTCTATACATTATGTGATATATATACAAATTGTCTCCCTTGAATATATATATATATATATATATATATATATATATATATATATATATATATATATATATATTTATTTCAATAAAAAAATAAGTTCTAATAATTATGTGATCTATATACTAATTGTCTCATTGAATATATATATATATATATATATATATATATTTATATAGATTTCGATAAAAAATTACTTCTAATAATTATGTGATGTATATACAAATTGTCTCCCTTTTTTAGCACTACTTTAAGTGTAATAATAAAGTACAAATCTAAATAAAATGTCTTCATTTCTCTATGACTAATTGAGCACTCTTATATTACTCTAGTTAAATCTTAATGTTTATTTATCCTGGGATAAAATAAACGTTTTATAATATCAGCTCTGTCTAGTTTTTAGCACTATTTAAAGGGTATTTATTAAGTACAAACCTAAATAAAATGTCTTTATTGCTCTATGTCTAATTGAGCACTCTTATATAACTCTAGTTAAATCTTAATGTTTATTTATCCTGAAATAAAATAAAATACATATAAAAATTGAATGACTACATATATATATATTCCAATTAAAAAAAAACTTCTAATAATTATGTGATATATATACAAATTGTCTCCCTTGAATATATATATATATATTATATATATATATATATATATATATATATATTTTTATTTCAATAAAAAAAAAATTCTAATAATTAGGTTATCTATGTATTAATTGTCTCCCTTGTATATATAAATATATATATTATATATATAAATATATATTTATATATATATATATATATATATATATATATATATATATATATATATATATATACATATATATATATTTCAATAAAAAAAACTTATAATTATTTGATCTATATAACAATTGTCCCCCTTGAACATATATATATTATATATATAAAATATATATATATATGTATTTATTTAAAAAAAATAACTTCTAATAATTATGTGATCTATCTATAAGTTGTCTCCCTTTTTTAGCACTAAAGTGTAATTATTAAGTACAAATCTAAATAAAATGTCTTTATTGCTCTATGTCTAATTGAGCACTCTTATATAACTCTAGTTAAATCTTAATGTTTACTTATCCTGTAATAACATAAACGGTTTATAATATCATCTCTGTCTAGTTTTGAACACTATTTAAAGTGGTATTATTAAGTACAAATCTAAATAAAATGTCTTTATTGCTCTATGTCTCAGTGAGCACTCTTATATGACTCTATTTATATCTTAATGATTATTTATCCTGGAATGAAATATACGTTTTATAATATCAGCTCTCTCTAGTTTTTAGCACTATTTAAAGGGTATTTATTAAGTACAAACCTAAATAAAATGTCTTTATTGCTCTATGTCTCATTGAGCACACTTATGTAACTAGTTGAATCTTAATGTTTATTTATCCTGTAATAAAATAAAATACATATAAATATTGAATGAATATATATATATATTTCAATTAAAAAAATAACTTCTAATAATTATGTGATATATATACAAACGACCCCCTTGAATATATATATATTTAATTCAATAAAAACAACTTCTAATAATTAGGTGATCTATGTATTAATTGTCTCCATTGATTATATATATATTATATCTATATATACATATATATTATATATATATATTTAGTTATATATATATTTCAATAAAAAAATAACTTCTAATAATTATGTGATCTATATAACAATTGTCTCCCTTGAACATATATATATAGACTATATATATATATAAAATATATATAGATTATATATATATATAAAATATATATATATTATATATATATATATAAATATATTTATATATATATATTTATTAAAAAAAATTCCATCTAATAATTATGTGATCTATATATAAATTGTCTCCCTTGAATATATATATATAAAATATATATATATATATATATATATATATATATATATATATATATATATATATATATATATATTTATTTCAATAAAAAAAATAAGTTATAATAATTATGTGATCTATATATCAATTGTCTCCCTTGAATATATATATACATATATGTATTTCAACAGAAAATTACATCCAATAATTATGTGATCTCTATACAAATTGTCTCCCTTTTTTAGCACTATTTAAAGTGTAATTATAAATTAGAAATCTAAATAAAGTGTCTTCATTGCTCTATGTCTAATTGAGCACTCTTATATAACTCTAGTTAAATCTTAATGTTTACTTATCCTGTAATAAAATAAACGTTTTATAATATCAGCTCTGTCTAGGTTTGATTACTATTTTAAAGTGGATTTATTAAGTACAAATCTAAATAAAATGTCTTTATTGCTCTATGTCTAATCGAGCACTCTTATATAACTCTAGTTACATCTTAATGTTTATTTTTTCTGTAATAAAATAAACATTTTATAATATCAGCTCTGTCTAGTTTTGAACACTATTTAAAGGGTATTTATTAGTACAAACCTAAATAAAATGTCTTTATTGGTCTATGTCTCATTGAGCACTCTTATATAACTAGTTTAATCTTTATGTTTATTAATCCTGTAATCAAATAAAATACATATAAAAATTGAATGAATATATATATATATATATATATATATATATATATATTTCAATACAAAAAAATAACTTCTAATAATTATGTTATATATATACAAATTGTCTCCCTTGAATATATATATATATATATATATATATATATATTTATATTTCAATAAAAAAAACTTCTAAGAATTAGGTGATCTATGTACTAATTATGTCCCTTGAATATATATATATTGTATATATATATATATGTATATATATATATTTTATATATATATATTTCAATAACTAAAATAACTTCTAATAATTATGTGATCTATATATAAATTGTCTCCCTTGAATATATATATATATATATATATATTTCAATTAAGAAAATAACTTCTAATATTTATTTGATCTATATACAAATTGTCTCCTTGAATATATATATATATATATATATATATATTTCAATTAAAAAAATTACTTCTAATAATTATGTGATCTATATAAAAATTGTCTCCCTTTCTTTAGCACTATTTAAAGTGTAATTATTAAGTACAACTATAAATAAAATGTCTTTATTGCTCTATGTCAAATTGAGCACTCTTATATAACTCTAGTTAAATCTTAATGTTTACTTACCCTGTAATAACATAAACGTTTTATAATATCAGCTCTGTCTAGTTTTGCACACTATTTAAAGTGTATTTATTAAGTACAAATCTAAATAAAATGTCTTTATTGCTCTATGTCCCATTGAGAACTCTTATATAACTAGTTGATTCTTAATGTTTATTTATCCTGTAATAAAATAAAATACGTATAAAAATTGAATGACTTATATATTTCAATAAAAAAAGTCACTTCTAATAATTATGTGATATATATACAAATTGTCTCCATTAAACATATATATATATATATTATATATTATATATATATATATATTTATTTCAATAAAAAACTTCTAATAATTAGGTGATCTATATATTAATTGTCTCCCTTGAATATATAAATACATCTTTTATATATATAAATATATATTTATATATATATATATATATATATATACATATATATATATATTTCAATAAAAAATAACTTATAATTATGTGATCTATATAACAATTGTCTCCCTTGAACATATAAATTAAATTTATAGATTATATATATATATATATTGATATATATATATATATATATATATGTGTATTTATTTAAAAAAAAATAACTTCTAATAATTATGTGATCTATCTATAAATTGTCTCCCTTTTTTTACCACTAAAGTGTAATTATTAAGTACAAATCTAAATAAAATGTCTTTATTGCTCTATGTCTAATTGAGCACTCTTATATAACTCTAGTTAAATCTTAATGTTTACTTATCCTGTAATAACGTAAACGGTTTATAAACTCAGCTCTGTCTAGTTTTGAACACTATTTAAAGTGTATTTATTAAGTACCAATCTAAATAAAATGTCTTTATTGCTCTATGTCTCAGTGAGCACTCTTACATGACTCTATTTAAATCTTAATGTTTATTTATCCTGGAATGAAATGAACGTTTTATAATATCAGCTCTGTCTTGTTTTTAGCACTATTTAAAGGGTATTTATTAAGTACAAACCTAAATAAAATGTCTTCATTGCTCTATGTCTCATTGAGCACACTTATATAACTAGTTGAATCTTTATGTTTATTTATCCTGTAATAAAATAAAATACATATAAAAATTTATATTTATATTAAAAAAATAAGTTCTAATAATTATGTGATATATATACAAACGACCCCCTTGAATATATATATATATTTAATTCAATGAAAAAAACTTCTAATAATTAGGTGATCTATGTATTAATTGTCTCCTTTGATTATATATATATATTATATCTATATATATAAATATATATTTTATATATATATATTTAGTTATATATATATATATATATATATATATATTTCAATAAAACAATAACTTCTAATAATTATGTGATCTATATAACTATTGTCTCCCTTGAACATATATATATAGACTATATATATATATATAAAATATATATAGATTATATATATATATATATAAATGTCTTCATTGCTCTATGTCTAATTGACCACTCTTATATAACTCTAGTTAAATCTTTATGTTTACTTATCCTGTCATAAAATAAACGTTTTATAATATCAGCTCTGTCTAGTTTTGAATACTATTTAAAGGGTATTTATTAAGTACAAACCTAAATAAAATGTCTTTATTGCTCTATGTCTCATTGAGCACTCTTATATAACTAGTTGAATCTTAATGTTTATTTATCCTGTAATAAAAAAAATACATATAAAAATTGAATATATATATATATATAAATATATATAAAAATATATCAATTAAAAAAATAACTTCTAACAATTATGATATATGTACAAATTGTCTCCCTTGAACATATATATATATATTATATATATATATTTATTTCAATAAAAAAATAACTTCTAATAATTATGTGATCTATATATAAATTGTCTCCCTTAAATATATATTTATATATATATATATACATATATATATATTTCAATAAAAAAAATATGTTCTAATAATTATGTGATCTGTATACTAATTGTCTCATTGAATATATACATATATATATATATATATTTTCAATAAAAAATTACTTCTAATAATTATGTGATGTATATACAAATTGTCTCCCTTTGTTTAGCACTATTTAAAGTGTAATTATTAAATAAAAATCTAAATAAAATGTCCTTATTGCTCTATGTCTTATTGAGCACTCTTATATAAATCTAGTTAAATCTTAATGTTTATTTATCCTGTAATAAAATAAACGTTTTATAATATCAGCTCTGTCTAGTTTTGAGCACTATTTTAAAGGGTTATTATTAAGTCAAAATGTAAATAACATGACTTTATTGCTCTATGTCTCATTGATGGAATTGAAATAAAATATATATATATATATATATATATATATATATATATATATATATATATATATATATATTTACTTCAATTAAAACAGACTTCCATTAATTATGTGATCTATATATAAATTGTCTCCCTTGTATATATATATATATATATATATATATATATATATATATTTCCTTAAAAAAATCACTTCTGATTATTATGTCATCTATATACAAATTGTCTCCCGTGAATATATATACAAAATAACTTCTAATCATTATGTGATGTATATATAAATTGTCTCCCTTGAATATATATAGATATAGATTAAATATATATATATATATGCATTTCAATTAAAAAAATAACTTCTAATTATGTCATCTATATACAAATTGTCTCCCTTGAATATATATATATATATGTATTTCAAGTAAAAAAATAACTTCTAATAATTATGTGATCTATATATATACCAATGATGCTTGCATGTGCTCCATAGTTTTATATAGCTGTGTAGTAAGTTTAAAAATTGCTTTGTTTAATTATACAAGACGATTTTACTTTAAGAGTGCTCAATGCATTTAAAGAGCTTTGTAGTAAGAGTTGGAAACATTTTTGCAATTATTTTAGACAAATCTACTTCCAGAGTGCTCAATATATTAGTAGAGCTAAATAAAACATTTGAGAAACAGATATGGCATTTCAACTGCATAAATTTATTTTGACAGAGTACAATACATTAGTAGAGCTAAATATACACTTTCAAAAACATGTATGGCAATTCAGCTACACAAATATACTTAAGAGTGCTCAATAGATTAGTAGACGAAAGCATAAAATTCAGAAAACATGAGGAGCTCTGCAGTATGTTTTGAAAACCTAAATGTCAATATGTAAGTATAGATATACTGTAAGTTTTTAATATATATATATATATATATATATATATATATATATATATATATATATATATATATATGACAAGTATTTGAAACAAATTTCCTATTTGAGTGCCTAATATATTTGAGAGCTCTATGGTAACTTTATAAAACATATTTCAAAATTATGTTAGATAAATTGTCTTTGAGAGTGCTCATTTAATTAAGTAGAGTTCTGCATTAGTTTTGGGGTATGGTTCTCACTTTATTAGGGCAATAACTTGGACACATTATACTATGGACAAATCCATTGAGGACAATCAAAGGTAACCTGTTTTTTTCGACTCTGCTGAATAAGACTCATCCGTCTTGGTTCACTCTTGGGACATTAAAACAAAAAAGGTGAAGAATTAAAAAAAGAATGCAAAAATGTAAATGTCTTTGCAACTCATTCATTTTCACTTTCATAACACAAAAACATCTGTAAAAACTTGATAAAAGAATGCACAAACAATAAAATACAAATTTGCTGTCTTGGAATCTGAAATCAGTAGAAACATCCCCTACTGAAATTCCTGCACACCTCAAAAAAAAAAAAAAAAAAAAAAAAAGATTCCTTCCCAATGCAATACTTTTCAAGCAATTACAGTGTCAGACTTGGTACTGGAATGACTCTGTAAACTGAAAAAATATACATAATAAAAAATGTTAAGCAAAATTGATTCATGTTAACACCTCTCCCAACACCACAGATTAACTACAAAAATACTTGATAAAACAAGACACAATTACAAATGTGTATGAAAAAAATAAAAATAAAAAAAATAAAAAAAATCAACCAAGCAATTGCTCATGATTTTCTGGTGTTTGATGGAATGTGAGTAGGCATACAGCCTGGATAATTTTCCAAGGTAAGTGATGATATTCATCATTATTGTCTTTTTGGATTAGTTCAGATATATCTCATAACTGTAATTGTTTTATGTATATATTTATATGTCTAGATGTTATGTGTGCTATTTGCATGTTCCCTATAGAAAAAAAGCTACATAAAATCTACAAGTGTATTCTGATGTAAAATTAACTAGTAAATACAATGCTTGTGTTCCTGATATACCAACTATTTCTTATTAGCATATAAGTTGAATCATGAAATGTATCTCCCTTGCCTGTATCTCTTTATACCTCTGTATTTATCTAGATCTGTCTATCTCTCTTTTCTTATTCTATATCCCTATTCCTCGCCTTGCTATCCACTATGTGTGAACTTATAAATTTCAACATGTCTAGATTGATAAGCTTCTCATTTACCGGTACCTAACTCCCGTTTTGAAGTTAGAAGTTTTAACTTGATTACACGTTTATATGCCAAGGCATCGATGAGGCACATCCAGACGCCAACCTACACGGTGCAGAGAAAGGACAGAAAATAAACTAAGTCCCGATGTGCCTAGCAGATTAGAAGGCATTTTGCTACGCCTACATGCACCCAACATGGCAGTAGGCGTCGATCGGCCACTTCCAGACACTTATTTACACTGTTTTGAACTTAGAAATTTAAATTGAATACTCGTGGACATGTGTTGGTCTAGTAGCTCCTCATCTACCTATACCAACGTCCGCCCCTGTAAGGACTTAGAAATTTTCATTTGAATACACGTTGACTTGCCTTGGTCTATAAGATTGTCACCTATCTATACCTACATCCCCTTTGTTTCGACTTAGAAATTTTTCACTTGAATACACGCTGAGATGCCTTGGTCTATAAGATTGTAACCTATCAATACCTACATCCCCTTTGTTTGGACTTAGAAATTTTTCACTTGAATACACGCTGAGATGCCTTGGTCTATAAGATTGTGACCTATCTATACCTACATCCCCTCTTGTTTGGACTTAGAAATTTTTCACTTGAATACACTCTGAGATGCTTTGGTCTATAAGATATTCACCTATCTATACCTACATCCCCTCTTGTTTGGACTTAGAACTTTTTCAATTGAATACACTCTGAGATGCTTTGGTCTATAAGATTGTCACCTATCTATACCTACATCCCCTCTTGTTTGGACTTAGAAATTTTTCACTTGAATACACTCTGAGATGCTTTGGTCTATAAGATTGTCACCTATCTATACCTACATCCCCTCTTGTTTGGACTTAGAAATTTTTCAATTGAATACACTCTGAGATGCTTTGGTCTATAAGATTGTCACCTATCTATACCTACATCCCCTCTTGTTTGGACTTAGAAATTTTTCAATTGAATACACGCTGAGATGCCTTGGTCTATAAGATTGTCACCTATCTATACCTACATCCCCTCTTGTTTGGAGTTAGAAATTTTTCAATTGAATACACGCTGAGATGCCTTGGTCTATAAGATTGCCATCTATCAATACCTACATCCCCTCTTGTTTGGACTTAGAAATTTTTCACTTGAATACACGCTGAGATGCCTTGGTCTATAAGATTGTAACCTATCAATACCTACATCCCCTTTGTTTGGACTTAGAAATTTTTCACTTGAATACACGCTGAGATGCTTTGGTCTATAAGATTGTGACCTATCTATACCTACATCCCCTCTTGTTTGGACTTAGAAATTTTTCACTTGAATACACTCTGAGATGCTTTGGTCTATAAGATATTCACCTATCTATACCTACATCCCCTCTTGTTTGGACTTAGAACTTTTTCAATTGAATACACTCTGAGATGCTTTGGTCTATAAGATTGTCACCTATCTATACCTACATCCCCTCTTGTTTGGACTTAGAAATTTTTCACTTGAATACACTCTGAGATGCTTTGGTCTATAAGATTGTCACCTATCTATACCTACATCCCCTCTTGTTTGGACTTAGAAATTTTTCAATTGAATACACTCTGAGATGCTTTGGTCTATAAGATTGTCACCTATCTATACCTACATCCCCTCTTGTTTGGACTTAGAAATTTTTCAATTGAATACACGCTGAGATGCCTTGGTCTATAAGATTGTCACCTATCTATACCTACATCCCCTCTTGTTTGGAGTTAGAAATTTTTCAATTGAATACACGCTGAGATGCCTTGGTCTATAAGATTGCCATCTATCAATACCTACATCCCCTCTTGTTTGGACTTAGAAATTTTTCACTTGAATACACGCTGAGATGCCTTGGTCTATAAGATTGCCATCTATCAATGCCTACATCCCCTCTTGTTTGGAGTTAGAAATTTTTCACTTGAATACACGCTGAGATGCTTTGGTCTATAAGATTGTCACCTATCTATACCTACATCCCCTCTTGTTTGGACTTAGAAATTTTTCAATTGAATACACTCTGAGATGCTTTGGTCTATAAGATTGTCACCTATCTATACCTACATCCCCTCTTGTTTGGACTTAGAAATTTTTCAATTGAATACACTCTGAGATGCCTTGGTCTATAAGATTGTCACCTATCTATACCTACATCCCCTCTTGTTTGGAGTTAGAAATTTTTCACTTGAATACACGCTGAGATGCTTTGGTCTATAAGATTGTCACCTATCTATACCTACATCCCCTCTTGTTTGGACTTAGAAATTTTTCACTTGAATACACTCTGAGATGCTTTGGTCTATAAGATATTCACCTATCTATACCTACATCCCCTCTTGTTTGGACTTAGAAATTTTTCAATTGAATACACTCTGAGATGCTTTGGTCTATAAGATTGTCACCTATCTATACCTACATCCCCTCTTGTTTGGACTTAGAAATTTTTCACTTGAATACACTCTGAGATGCTTTGGTCTATAAGATTGTCACCTATCTATACCTACATCCCCTCTTGTTTGGACTTAGAAATTTTTCACTTGAATACACTCTGAGATGCCTTGGTCTATAAGATTGTCACCTATCTATACCTACATCCCCTCTTGTTTGGACTTTGAATTTTTTCAATTGAATACACTCTGAGATGCTTTGGTCTATAAGATTGTCACCTATCTATACCTACATCCCCTCTTGTTTGGACTTAGAAATTTTGCAATTGAATACACGCTGAGATGCCTTGGTCTATAAGATTGTCACCTATCAATACCTACATCCCCTCTTGTTTGGAGTTAGAAATTTTTCAATTGAATACACGCTGAGATGCCTTGGTCTATAAGATTGCCATCTATCAATACCTACATCCCCTCTTGTTTGGACTTAGAAATTTTTCACTTGAATACACGCTGAGATGCCTTGGTCTATAAGATTGTCACCTATCTATACCTACATCCCCTGTTGTTTCGACTTGGAAAATTTTCACTTGAATACACGCTGAGATGCCTTGGTCTATAAGATTGCCATCTATCAATGCCTACATCCCCTCTTGTTTGGACTTAGAAATTTTTCACTTGAATACACTCTGAGATGCCTTGGTCTATAAGATTGTCACCTATCTATACCTACATCCCCTCTTGTTTGGACTTAGAAATTTTTCAATTGAATACACTCTGAGATGCTTTGGTCTATAAGATTGTCACCTATCTATACCTACATCCCCTCTTGTTTGGACTTAGAAATTTTTCACTTGAATACACTCTGAGATGCTTTGGTCTATAAGATATTCACCTATCTATACCTACATCCCCTCTTGTTTGGACTTAGAAATTTTTCAATTGAATACACTCTGAGATGCTTTGGTCTATAAGATTGTCACCTATCTATACCTACATCCCCTCTTGTTTGGACTTAGAAATTTTTCAATTGAATACACGCTGAGATGCCTTGGTCTATAAGATTGTCACCTATCTATACCTACATCCCCTCTTGTTTGGAGTTAGAAATTTTTCACTTGAATACACGCTGAGATGCTTTGGTCTATAAGATTGTCACCTATCTATACCTACATCCCCTCTTGTTTGGACTTAGAAATTTTTCACTTGAATACACTCTGAGATGCTTTGGTCTATAAGATATTCACCTATCTATACCTACATCCCCTCTTGTTTGGACTTAGAAATTTTTCAATTGAATACACTCTGAGATGCTTTGGTCTATAAGATTGTCACCTATCTATACCTACATCCCCTCTTGTTTGGACTTAGAAATTTTTCACTTGAATACACTCTGAGATGCTTTGGTCTATAAGATTGTCACCTATCTATACCTACATCCCCTCTTGTTTGGACTTAGAAATTTTTCACTTGAATACACTCTGAGATGCCTTGGTCTATAAGATTGTCACCTATCTATACCTACATCCCCTCTTGTTTGGACTTAGAAATTTTTCAATTGAATACACTCTGAGATGCTTTGGTCTATAAGATTGTCACCTATCTATACCTACATCCCCTCTTGTTTGGACTTAGAAATTTTTCAATTGAATACACGCTGAGATGCCTTGGTCTATAAGATTGTCACCTATCAATACCTACATCCCCTCTTGTTTGGAGTTAGAAATTTTTCAATTGAATACACGCTGAGATGCCTT
Source organism: Euprymna scolopes (assembly GCF_053919585.1). NCBI lineage: Eukaryota > Metazoa > Mollusca > Cephalopoda > Sepiida > Sepiolidae > Euprymna > Euprymna scolopes. The sequence goes on along the minus strand of NC_136527.1, from coordinate 86,513,604 downwards.
GGTCTATAAGATTGCCATCTATCAATACCTACATCCCCTCTTGTTTGGACTTAGAAATTTTTCAATTGAATACACTCTGAGATGCTTTGGTCTATAAGATTGTCACCTATCTATACCTACATCCCCTCTTGTTTGGACTTAGAAATTTTTCACTTGAATACACTCTGAGATGCTTTGGTCTATAAGATATTCACCTATCTATACCTACATCCCCTCTTGTTTGGACTTAGAAATTTTTCAATTGAATACACTCTGAGATGCTTTGGTCTATAAGATTGTCACCTATCTATACCTACATCCCCTCTTGTTTGGACTTAGAAATTTTTCAATTGAATACACGCTGAGATGCCTTGGTCTATAAGATTGTCACCTATCTATACCTACATCCCCTCTTGTTTGGAGTTAGAAATTTTTCACTTGAATACACGCTGAGATGCTTTGGTCTATAAGATTGTCACCTATCTATACCTACATCCCCTCTTGTTTGGACTTAGAAATTTTTCACTTGAATACACTCTGAGATGCTTTGGTCTATAAGATATTCACCTATCTATACCTACATCCCCTCTTGTTTGGACTTAGAAATTTTTCAATTGAATACACTCTGAGATGCTTTGGTCTATAAGATTGTCACCTATCTATACCTACATCCCCTCTTGTTTGGACTTAGAAATTTTTCACTTGAATACACTCTGAGATGCTTTGGTCTATAAGATTGTCACCTATCTATACCTACATCCCCTCTTGTTTGGACTTAGAAATTTTTCACTTGAATACACTCTGAGATGCCTTGGTCTATAAGATTGTCACCTATCTATACCTACATCCCCTCTTGTTTGGACTTAGAAATTTTTCAATTGAATACACTCTGAGATGCTTTGGTCTATAAGATTGTCACCTATCTATACCTACATCCCCTCTTGTTTGGACTTAGAAATTTTTCAATTGAATACACGCTGAGATGCCTTGGTCTATAAGATTGTCACCTATCAATACCTACATCCCCTCTTGTTTGGAGTTAGAAATTTTTCAATTGAATACACGCTGAGATGCCTTGGTCTATAAGATTGCCATCTATCAATACCTACATCCCCTCTTGTTTGGACTTAGAAATTTTTCAATTGAATACACTCTGAGATGCTTTGGTCTATAAGATTGTCACCTATCTATACCTACATCCCCTCTTGTTTTTTTAGTGATGCAATGTTGTCAACTGAGATTTTAAAAAAAAACGCGAGATCAGGAGAAAGAAATGTCCAGAAAATCGCTAGATTTTTAACTTTTATCGTCTGAAATTTTCAAAAATCACTACCCCCCCCCAAACTCCATATTTTAACTTTTTAACCATAAAAAATTATAAATATAGTATACTCAATATATAAAATGTTCCGTTTTTTCTCACTATATGTTTCTGGAATTATATTGAAGCGGTTAGCTCCCCAGAAGGCTTACATATTTTATCAGCTAGTGTTGCCTGTTTTTTTTGGGTATTTTTTTTTTGCAGGAAACAAATCATAAACTCAAACTTTTTATAATAAAAGTTAAATTGAAATATACTGCAAATTAAACATCACAATAATGGTGCAACATATTTTGAAATTAGAAAAATAAAAAAACAAAAAAACTTTGTTTTAGCATGTTAAAAGTATTTAGGTTGGTAGATAATTAAATTCTACTGTATTGGTATAAGTTTCTTTTTTTTTTTTTGCTGTTGTTTCTTGCTTTTTACTTTGGAGGTTGGAATGCCCCCACCCCCTAAAATGTACTTGGAAAAATCGATTTTATAGCAAGATTTAAGAATGGTTAGTGGAAAAAAGGTGAAAAACAAAACAAATAATCAATAAATAATTGTTACCAAAGGCAATAAATGCTACTTTTTTTTACTTACATGAATGAGTTTATTTTATGTTTTAAAGTATTTTTAATAAAATTGCGGGTGTGTGGGTGCTAAATATCTCCAAATTTTCTAGAATTCCCCGCTAGATTGCAACCGAAATCTCCAGATCTAGCAGGAAAACCGCTAAATTATAACACTGGTCACGTGACAGGAAGCGGTAATAAATAATTGTCCCTAAATAAAAAAAATGGCCTCTCGATACAAAGAAAAACACCTATTTATCATAGAAAAATTAAGTATAATGTTATAATTAAAAAGAAATATATAAAAACACACATTGATATAGTAAACATATTATACCAAAACGTGGAAGCCATCCGTCCAGTGGTTTTTTAGACTATTAATTGCGAACTAACCGAGAGTTACATTTTTATATATATAGATTAAGAAATAAATATATATATATATATATATATATATATATATATACTGTGTGTGCAAAATCAAGACTTCAAGACAAGGTGTTGATGGCAACAAAAAGTGTATTTCATTTTACGTTACAATTGTTTCCATGTCAATATTAATGCTCAGTTATGAAATGTGATAATTTTGTAGTTTACTCCTTAAGTCAACCATTTTTGGCTTAAAACCTATTGGTATATGAAAATGTACTGAATTACACGAACTCAGTATATTACATATAAGTCTATATATATATATATATATATATATATATATACTCGGGTTTTTTTTTATTCAAAAGTAATGGACTAATGAATTCAACGAGGTTGTTAGATAGTGCTCAATAAAAAGAGCTGATAATACTTGTTTATTGTTATATAAACATGGTCACATCCTGCTGCTACAAATAGCCACTTGTTTCAATCAAACAACAGATATCATCAAGTGGCTATTTGTAGCAGCAGGATGTGACCATGTTTATATAACAATAAACAAGTGTATATATATATATATATATATATATACAATGTATATATTATGTGTGTGTATATATATATATATATATATATAATATTATGTATATAGTGAAATCAAAGGAGATGCAATGTTTACCTATTTTACCTAATACCTGATCTAATATAAAAAAACAAGTATTTATACATAAATATTTTAATCCCAACCAAATAAAAAAAGCTCAATACACAAATAATAGAGAGTAGAGCTTATTATAAGAGAAAAGAAATAAAAACTAAAAAAGTTGAAATTTACAATCAAATCTATTGCTCGACAGGATACTCCAAAAAACAATTGTCAAAGTGCTTATTCTGCGGACTTTCAATAAGAGCAACATCAAAATTGCAGATAACAGACACCTCTATGTTTCAAAACACGTACACACATGCAGTGGAAACAGCTTCAAAATAATGCCAATCTTCCAAACAGACAATTATTTTTATTTACTTACACAGGAAAAAAACTTCATCACCAAATTCACTCCTGAACTGAACAGAACCTAATACCATCACACAAAAACATGAAATGCAAGGTACACTCGCATGCACACCCATACACATACACACACCCACACATAAATCAGACCCGACACATTAAAACACACACACGTGCGCGCATACAACCACACACAGACATAACACCCCTATCTCTAATACAACACTTTCTTTGAATTGAAAGTCCGCAGAATAAGCACTTTGTAAATTGTTTTTTGGAGTATCCTGTTGAGCAATAAATTTGATTGTAAATTTCAACTTAAAGTTTTCATTTCTTATATATATATATATATATATATCAGAGGAAACATAATTTAATTTAAATACCAAAGAAAACAAAAAAACGGGCAGGTGAAATTATTAAAATTTCCTTAACGCCTTATCGTCTGACCTTCTAAGAGGAAACGTCAGAATGATAAATTAAAAACTAAGAATCGAATGAGGAAAGAAGGGAATTTGGTTTTAGTTAGAAGCACAGTGAGAAAAAAAAATCTCATTGTTCAGGTGGTTTTAAATCAATAAATATATCCAACTGATGTTTCAAAATCTTTTGTCTACACAGGCTAGGTCGAGAGTTGTTAATGACTAACGCCTCAATGATATTGAGATGATAGTTCGACCTCGCACTGTATAAAACATAAAACCACCCATCGGAATATTGATCAGAACACCTATTTATACTCATCAGGTGATTGCCGATGGCGGACTCATGAGCTTGGGAGTGCCCGGATGTTCTCGAAACCTGGTGTAGTCGAATATCCCGAGGGATGTGTTGGGATATTCTCATTTCCAATCTTTGGGATGTTTTGCCAACGTAGTCAGCTCCACACTGACAAACAAATTTATAAACAACAGAATTCTTTTGAATGGTTGGCAAAACATCTTTACGAAAAGAAGAGAAAAAGGTTCGAGTTGTGTAAACTACTCTAAGCATAGTAGCTGGAAAACAACGTTGAGTAGCAGAAGAAATCCTTTTAACAATATGAAGGCCAACAGGACCTAACCATGGTAATTTTAAATAAATGAGACAACGTGATGGACCGATATGTTTAACAGTATTAAATGTAGCAATTTTACGTTCAATAGTAGTTTTTATTATATTTATAATAAGGCCTTAAGGAAATTTTAATAATTTCACCTGCCCGTTTTTTTTGTTTTCTTTGGTATTTAAATTAAATTATGTTTCCTCTGAAATTTCTCCTTCCATTTTGCTGTACCAAGAATTTACTTATATGTATATATATATATATATATATATATATATATATATATATATATATATGAACTATCAACTAAACTCCAACCTCTCTCCCATCACAGAAACGAACTCCGAGCACTAGTACCCCTTCAATGACAATACCCATTACAAACTTGACAGGCAGCAAAATCCCACCCCTTCACTGTAGAAATGTTGTAAAGATTGTAGTGGAATGCGGCCGCAAATGGATGGTTACATTCAAAGCTAGTAAAACAAAGCTGCTCTCCTTTAACAATTACAAGACACCTCCCCTGCGGATAATATGAACTGGAACAAATACATTGAGGACATTGCAAAGGCTGCTGCAAAGAATGTCGGTTCCCTCTATCGAGCTAGAAGACTACTCACACCTGAGAGTATCCAGTATCTGTACAAAGCCGTCATTCGCCCATGCATGGAGTATTGTTGCCACTTCTAGGCTGATGCATCTACCACTAGTCTCTCCCTCTTGTATAGGGTCCAAAAAAGAGTACTGGATAAGGCGGACGAAGCCAGGATTGTAGCCCTTGATATATGCAAGGCCTTTGAAAAAGTCTGGCATAAAGGGCTGCTAATGAAAATTAAATTGTATGATATAACTGGACGTATACTAAATAAAATTAGATCCTTCTTAAACAATAAAAGCATACAGGTTGTCAGACGTACATCCAAGCAGCATAACATTAATGCGGAAGTATCTCAAGGGTTGATCCTTGGAGCATTATTATTCATGATATTCATAAACGACCTCCCTGATAATATTGTATCTGAGATGGGTATATTTGCTGATGATACAATGCCCTATAATAAGCATGAGGAACGAACAGATGTACATAAATCTAAGACAATGTCCGAATCGTTAGAAAATGACCTCCAGACTATAGTAGAATGGGGCCGCAAATGGATGGCAACATTTAATATATAGTATAATGCAGCTAGTACAACTAAGCTGCTCTCATTTAACAATTACAAGACGCCTCTCCAACCCCTATATTTATGACAAATAGTACCCTACCTGATAATTCTACATTCAAACTCCTCAGCCTAACATTTGTGGGCAATATGAACTGGAACAAATACATAGAAGACATTGCAAAAGCTGCTGCAAAAAAGGTGGGTTCCCTTTATCGAGCTAGAAAACTACTCGCACCTGAGAGTATCCTGCACCTTTAAAAGGCCATCATCCACCCATGCATGGAGTATTGTTGCCACATCTGGGCTGGTGCATCTACCATTAGCATCTCCCTCTTGTATAGGGTCCAAAAAAGAGTTTTCGATATAATCGGTCCCACTTTGTCAACTAAGCTCCAACCCCTGTCCCATCGCCACAATGTTGCATCACTGTGCCTGTTTTACAAATATTTTAATGGAATGTGTTCTAATGAACTCGTTTCACTTGTATCCCCTCGACGTACATATCCACGAAAACCCGCTTAGCAATAAGATCTCACCCCTTCACTGTTGTTATCCCTAAATGCCAGAAAAGCTTTCTATTCTAATAATTTCTTCCCTCGAACAGTTAGACTTTGGAATTCCCTTCCTGCTGCCTGCTGTCCTGGCTGTACTGATATGCAGAAGTTTAACTGTAACAAACAAATATCTTGTTAATCTTTCCTAGACATGGCCCCAAATAGTAGCCCCTTACGTCAAAGTGGCGATATGCTTTGTAAGGGGTGAACATGAGTAAAAAAAACAAAAAAAAAAAACATTCTACTCAAATAGCTTTTTCCCTCGGACTGCTGCACTTTGGAATTTCCTTCCAGGCCCCTGCTTTCCTGATTGTACTGACATGCAGAAATTCAAGTGTAATATGATCAGACATGTTGCTGCCCAACTCAATCCATAGTATCTTTGAAAATCTGGTTGCGAATAGTTTTTTTGGGGACTATTTTACCATGTTTGTCCAAAATTTTCTGTCTATGTCAAAATTTTCTGTGTATGTTTAGTAAATAGTTTATTTAGCAGTTTTGCATGGTGCGGAACCCAAATTTAAATATGTTAAGACCTTGGCGACTTTTGAGGCTAAACAGGGGGAAGGGGGGGTGCAAATGATGGACTTAGTCATTTCTTTTTTTGCATGGTGCAGAACTCAAATCTACATATGTTAAGGCCTAAAACTGCACCGTTTGTACATTTTCACCAGGATTTGACGTTCCCCGGGGGACTTTTAGGGCTCAGTGGGGGGGGGATGCTGAACTTAGTAATTTTTTTTTATGCCTCGTCTACTGTGCACTCATGTGGAACCATGCTTCATTTGTTTAAACTATTGTTTAATTAATTAATAAATGTTTATAAAAAGTATTTAATTTGTATCAATTGGTTTTCAATTTCTTGTAAACGAATTCCATCCAGTAAATGCAATAATAAAGTAAATAAATGTTAATATAAAGTATTTAATTTATTATTTAATTAATAACCAAATTTTTAAAGAACGTATATAATTAATATCATTCTATTCAATTTCTTGTAGACAAATGCCACTATGTAATATATAGTATATATAATACTAGCATGGGTGCCCGGCGTTGCCCGGGTGTTTGGAGGTGTGTGTTGAGCAAAAAAAAAAAAAAGTTTGTAGTAGGAAGGCAGGCTCGAACCTGTACCGCGATGGAGGAAAAGAACAGCAAAAAAACGTGATGTCTTTGCTGTTATGACCACCGGCAAACCAGAAGTGGCATAGGTTTAAATTAAGGCTAGATAATCGAAAAGAGGGGATGACTTTCAAAAAAAGGCGACACCTCCCTGCTGAAAAGCACCCAGTTGAGGGTGAAGAAATTAATGTTTTAACCAATTTTTCGGTATTTGTCGTCTGAAGGGTCAAGCTTCAAAACAATATAGATCTTGTGAAAATCCGTTGCCTCTGTCAAAAGTTTCAGGCAGACACGCAAACATACATACATATATTTATAGCTCAAATTTTCGACCCAAACCGATTAAAAAGCTTGCCCTATCTCTGAATACCCTTTTATGTAAAATTTCAAATGTTTAGACCAGAAATTGTCTGAATAATTTGGTAGAGACCGCAGAGGTCAAATTTTTTAAAACTTTGACCCCTATTATGACCCCTTAACATTTACTGCTTTGGGATCAAATCAAGTTATTAAGTTAGATCCATGTCCAAAGAACCTATATCTAAAATTTGAAGTGTTTAGACCCAAAATTGCCGGAAGAGTTTGGTAGAGTTCTCAAAGGTCAAATCGTTGAACTTTTACCTCTTAACAGCCAAATTTCTGGCCAAAAACGAATTATAAAGATTTTCCCAAATCTCAGTGCGTTGTATATCAAATTTCGAGTCTGTAGACTGAAAATTGACAGAGTTATTGCGTAGGAAAATATACACAAACTGACACACAGACACTTTCGCTTTTATAGATATATAATATAAAGTTAATAAATCTTAATATTAATTAATTGTAAGTATCTTGCATACTATAGCATTGTACCCATTTTTTGGTCACTGTTCACCGTTATGCCAACTGAAGACGCCTCAATAATTTCTTAAAAAAATGACGACTTGGTATGCTGAAAACAAATACCATAGGGAAAATTAGCGCAGTCAAATAGTTTGAGATATAAATATTCTGTATTTTGTTACATAATTTCTAGTAGTTTTATTTGGCCGCCATCTTTGTTGTTTCCATGAAATGGTATATTGAGCATGCGTGCGCACGCTGCAGTGAGCGGATGATCTGTGTAGTTGACTCAACGCAATTCTGAAAGCCGTTCTTAACATGAGGAGGTGGGGAGATGTTTATTGCAAAAGCCGTTCTTAACATGGGGAAGTGGGTGGGTGGGGGTGTCATACCGAAAGCCGTTCTTAACATGGGGAAGTGTATGTTTATTCTGAAAGCCGTTCTTAGCATGGAGAAGTGTATGTTTATTCTGAGAGCCGTTCTTAGCATGTGGAGGTGTATGTTTATTCCGAAAGCCATTCTTAACATGGGGAGATGTATGTTTATTCCGAAAGCCATTCTTAACATGGGGAAGTGGGAGATGTTTATTCCGAAAGCCATTCTTAACATGGAGAAGGGGGGGGCGTTTATTCCAAAAGCCGTTATTAACATCAGGAGGTGTGGGGGATGTTTATTCCGAAAGCCGTTATTAACATGGGGAGGGGGGTTATTCTAAAAGCCGTTCTTAACATTGGGAGGTGGGGGGATGTTTATCCCGAAAGAAATAGCGTTGAATAACCGTTAAACATAACAACACATATCGCATGCTCACTATCCCATTTCATTGAAACAACAAAGATGGCGGCCAATTCAAACTACTAGAAATTACATTGCACGATTCAGATATTTATATCTCGAAAACTATTTGTCTGCGCTAATTTTCCCGGTGATATCTGTGTTCAGCATACTCGAAAACCTTTAAAAGTTGTTGATTTATTGCAAAATGTTGAGACGTCTCCAGTTGGCGTAATGGTGAACTTTGACCCATTTATGTTTTCAATTTTAATATCAATTTGTTTTCAATTTCTTGTAGACGAACGCCATTATAAATGTTCTTTCTGTTCCGCTGCGTTCTTCCACGCGCATCACCTGCAACGCCATGAAAAGCAGTTACACACGTCTGGGAAGGAAGTGAAAACGAATCAGTGCAAAGACTGCTTCAAGACATTCGCTACGCAATTGACGCTCAAGTTTCATCAGGATTTCGCATGCCGAATGGTGCAACGTCCGCACAGATGTCCTAGCTGCCAGCTTGGTTTTAAGAATGCAGTGGAAATCGAAAGCCACAAGTGCAGCGGGAACCCTGCAAAGCCGTTATGCTGTATGAACTGCGACTTCCGCACTGGTTCACCACGAGACTTAGAACACCATAATCGGATCCACACGGGGGAACGATGCTACAAGTGTGAATTGTGTGATTTTCGGACAGCGTGGAAAAAAAACCTGAAGGTGCACATTTTGAAACATTCCGGATTAAAACCGTTCACTTGCAATGTTTGTGACTTTGCGACAAACGATCGCAGTAATTTGAGAACTCATTTGAGGAAACATTTGAAAAAGAATAGCGCGAGTCTTTGTCACACGTGCGGCACAAATTTCAGTGACCCGCAGGCTCTGGCGTCACATATGCTGTTGCACAATTATGACACGCCTTACAAGTGCACATATTGCAACTATTCGACCAAGTATAAGTTCACGCTCAAGTCACACATGCGGGCCCACAATGTTGAGATCGAGACAGCGAAAACCTCTCAGATCGTGTCGACTGATGCTGATCTTGGCTCGATTCAAGACGTTAGAGAAATATCAATCCAAACAGCAGACGCCGACTACGAAGAACTTGTTGAGAAACAGTTTTTTATGTGCCAGGAATGCGGTTTTGTTATTGACAATCGGAAACTTTTTGACATACATCAGTGTAAGGTGAACGACCCGACCGCGCCGTCTGTTTTGGATGGCGAAATGATTATTCAAATTATCGAAAGTCCAGCGGAACTCCAGGAAGTTGTTGAACCGTGACAAATTTGACAATATCTTGTAACTTTGTCTTGTTATCAATAATGTTGAAATATTATTTATTTTGTTTCGATTAATCGAACAATCATTCTCACATCTTATCTGCACAACGTTTCGGCCGATGTAACCTTCGACCTTCTTCAGGTATAAAAGTCGCCATGATTTGGTAGCAAAAAGAAGTGAGGGTAGTTCTGTACTCTAAGGTTTCACATTTTTTATCTAGTTTGAAGTAAAAGGTACTTGTACAGTTTAATCAACACATTAAAAAATGAAAATATCGAAAAATAATTAAATTGTACGTATCCGTTATGGAACGAAATTCTCTGAATAAAAAATTTCACTTAATTTCATCAAGTAGGTTTTTTTTTTTTACAGCGAAAAAACAATTTGTTATGATACCGAGCAAAATGTTCGATTTTTATGAAGAAAAGCTAGAATTAAAGATGGGGAGGGGATGTCCGCGCTTTACATGGATTTATCTTCCTGTGGCGTTTCTAAAATCCAAACAAAAATTAAGAAAAAATCCAAGATGTCTGCCTTCAAAGTGCTGTCATAAAAACATGTTTTCCGCTGTAAAAAACACAAAAAAACTACTCTATCAAATTAAGTGAAATGTTTTTTTGTTTTTTTTCGGAGATCTTCAGTTCAAAACGGATACGTACAATATAAACTTTTTTTGATATTTTCATTTTTATATGTTGATTAAACTGTACAAGTACCAAAGTTTACGCAAATTATAAAAGTAATTTAATTATCAGCGAACGTTGTCTCCTACGAGACCTTGCAGGGGGTTAAAATAGTGACAGCCACCTTAAACCTTGTGTTGCTTTGCGAAGCACCTCCCCTCTCTCTTATCCGATCAAGAGTCTCCCTTATCCCGAAGTCGCCGGATGCCAGCGAGCCACCCTCCTTCGCCCAATTGCAAGGGATGGCTGCCTGGAGGTCACCACCTGTTTAAATGCAATTCTCAAGAGTGCCCATCGGGAGACACGGGATCTCTGTGACGGTGATGATCGACGTTTCCAAAGCGTTTGACACCGTTAATCACGACTCGATCTGCCGGGCAGCGCGCAGGTTTGGCGCACCAGATCCTCTGGTGCGCTACATCCGGGCCGGCTATGATGCTACGACCAGCGTGCTGGGAGACCGGGTTTTTCACCCTTCCCGTGGTGTTCGCCAGGGCGACCCTTTGTTGCCTCTGCTTTTTAACATGGTCATGGATGAGGTTCTTTCCTTGTCCCTTGCCCGAGATCGCTTATCCAATGGGGTCAACTGAGGTAGGGGCGTTAGCTTACGCCGATGACCTTACTCTCTTCGCTCGGACTCCAGAGGGTATGCGAGTAAAGCTTGAGGCGGTGGAACTAGCTTTGGCGCGATCGGGTATGGTGATTAACCCCGCTAAATCACTGTCTCTTGCCATCTTGTCTAACAAGAAGGCGAAAAACGTACACCTGGCCGCAGCGGAGCTTGTCTGTGGTGCTCAACCCGTTCGAACCCTAGGGGTCTTGGATTCGTTTGTGCTGCTCGGGGTCAGTTTCGACTGGAAGGGGATACTTCCCTTTCCACACCACAAGGTGGTCCATGACTGGCTCGGGGAGTTGCATTCTGCTCCGTTAAAGCCGCAGCAGCGCATTGAGCTCTGGCGGGGATATGCGATGCCCCGGCTATTGCATTCATTTGTCTTGGGCAACGTGCGCCACAATACTCTCAGGGCTATCGATGTTAACGTGCGAAACAGCATCCGCAAGTGGCTCAGGCTCCCAAAGGACTGTCCGGTCGGCTTTTTTCATGCCGCTGTTTCTGATGGGGGATTGGGGTTGCCTTCATTGGTGACTTTGATTCTACTGATGAGGCAAAAAAACATTAATTATAATGTATAAAAAAATCAAAAAAAATCTGGTTAAAACAAATTGAATAACACATGATTAATCATACTGAAACCAGCAAACTTACAATTGGTTGATGGATTTTATTAAAAAATTCGAAACCTTAGAGCGCAGAGCTAACCTTTTTTTTTTCCTGACATTTTTTTAATTGCCATTGCTCCCAGGTCCACTCTGACTTGGAGTGGTAGTACCTGTTAGGGTCCCAACTATGGGTTAAATAGAAACTGACTTGAAAAAAACAAATATATTCTAATAAAAAATTTTTTTCAAAATCACTTGATTCAGCATTAAATAACCTGAAAAGGGTTGATATGCCGTAAAACAAAAACAACCAACCAATTACTTTCGTCAAAGGGTATAAAAAGCACATGTTTTACCCACTAACTTTTTAGGTGATTTGAGATATTTATAATCAGTTTACATACAAATGAATACATATTTGAAAATTATGTTATCTCTGATGTAATATTTAGTAGAGATTTCTTAGAAAAAATCCAACTTCAAAAATAGGTTGCCACATACAGAAAAAAATATATATATACTAGGTACCTTCAATAAGTTTCCAGACTTTTTTTTTGTACGGCCATTTAAAATTGTTGTAGACTCTTGAAAATTCAGTATGTTATTGCGATGCATCTTATTAGATGACTGACCAGTTTTTATGATTTCAGGTTCAAATGAACAGCTACAGCAGGAATTGGAATACACCCTACTAAAGCCTGATTGTCACAGCTGGTGAATTTAAAAAAAATGCAATCTGGACGTGAGGACACTTTAGAAGAACGATATGAAATAAATTCTGTTTTAAACTTGAAAAAATGTCACAGAAACGTATGGAACGCTTCAGACTGCTTTTGGACCATTTTGCATGAATTGAGTATCAGTTTTTGAGTGGCATAAGAGATTCAAGGAAGGCAGCGAGTCTGTGAGGAGTGATAAGAGGTGTGGGAGGAGTAAGGAAGTCAGAACACCAGAGTTGATTGGCCAAATAAAGATTCTACCTTTTAAGGCGATTACATGTGAACAAACTGATACACTTACTGAAAAACAAAAACAAACGAATAAAATTAAAAAAAAAAAAACGATTTAGTGGAGTCAAACGATAAATTTTTACTTGGTTTCTATCTTAACATTTTCCTTTAAAAGGTTTTTCGGTCCATTGAAAATCTCGTTTTTATTTTATTTTTTTATTTTATTCTTTATTTTTTTATTTTTAAAGGAAGTGATTTTGTGGCGGGTATGAATCTACAATAATACCAAAAGTTATTACTGAAACATTGTTTTACGTGAAGTAAAATAATGAGTTGATTGGCCAAATAAAGAATTTCACGGATAAAGACCGTTGTGTGTGTCTATAGAGACAATAAGTGCACAGTTTGATGTCAGTGTGGGAACTGTACACACAATTATTTGTGAGGAACTGATGATGCGGAAGATTTGCGCTAAGTTTGTCCCCACAGTGTTCAGTGAAGATTGGAAACAAGAACGTTTTCATGACATCAGAGAGATGGTTGAGCTGATCGTTTAAGATCCACAGTTCTTTGATGATTTGATGATCTGCGATAAAACCAGATCTATTGCTAGATCATAAGACAGAGTTCCCAGTTGAAACATGCTGGCACTCTTTTTTTTTTTTTTTTATACATAGGCGTCACCACTTATCAAGGCCGATCGGCCACTCAAGGATAAGGGTTAAAGAGTGTAGAGTAGTCAAAAGGACAATATAGTAATCGATAGTAATGGAAGTTCGGTAAATTTGTTAACTTAAGTGGAACGGCTCATCAGAAACTTGTTCATGTTGGACTTGAAGACAACCATATTACAGACAGCTGGAAAGCAGGAAAACGGAAGACAATTCCACAGGCGTGCAGTTCTAAGAAAGAAGCTTTGATCATGGAATCTACATTTAGGTTTAGACACAGATAAAGAGTGGGGGGAATTATTGATAGTGCTTTCAGCTAGACGAGTGTTTCTTGTGAAAGTTTGGCAAAGGGGGACCATAGACTGAAGCTCAATCGAACACTTTCCATGAAAATAACGATAAAGCAGAGACAAACTCGCAACATCTCTTCTGTGAGATAGAGGTTGCAAGGTGAATGCTCTGATGAACTGCAAGCACTTGTGCCCCCTCAACGTAAATAACCCCGACAAGCAACTAAATCCCACCCCTTCACAGTAGAGATCCCTAGATGTAAGAGGGCCTTCTACTCCAGTAATTTCTTCCCCAGGACAGCAAGACTTTGGAATTCCTTTCTCGGTCCCTGCTTCCCCAACTGTACTGACATGCAGAAGTTCAAGTGTAATGTGAATCAACATCTTGCTGCCCAATTCCCCACATAGTACCCCTGTAGCTTATGTCCCTGATAGTAGCCTCCTACATCAAAGTGGCAATGTGCCTTGTTTGGGGTGGAATGGTAATAAAAAAAAAAAAAAAAAACCAGTACAGTCTGGAAAACAGGTAGCAGGAAGAGAATTCCAAAAGTCTATCGGTTTGAGGGGAAAAAAAAAACTATTAGGATAGAAAGCTTTCTGGTATTTAGGGATCTCAAAAGTGAAGGGGTGTGATTACATTTATTTTCTTGGCCCTCGGGACAAGATCAAAGTGTAGTATCTGTTCTTCAGATGCTGCACTTCTATTTCTTGTTCTCTTTCGGTGGAGGAGAAATCCTTCACGACTGAGACAATTTTTATTTTTGTACCTTTTCTCCACGTTAAAAAACGACCCTGGTGTCTAACTCTGTCCCGTGGGGAGGCATAGTAAATAGGTACATTTAAACTTCGGCATATAGAGAGCGTTCTACTTGTTGAGTACAGGATGGTCTGCTGTGTGATAGACGACCCCGTCCCCATGTGTGTAATGGTGGATGTATTTAATAGCATAGGAATTGAAAAGACAAAAGGTTGCATAATGAAGACGAAAACATACCGTTATATATCAGTGAAAGAAATGCAATTGATTTGCATAAAAATATACATGAAGAAATGATAGAAAGAATAAGAGTTTGTTAGAATAAGTGTTTGTTAGAATAAGAGTTTGTTACTTGCGGTTGACTGGCTAGTCAGGAACGTGGTGGTGGCCCATGGCCCCACCAGAGCGGTGTTTGTCACATCTTGAAAGTCCAGCGCGAAAGAGGAAGAAATATGGGGAACAGGAAGTGACGTAGCTAGGTCGCTCTGAGTTAAAGGGCGACAATCGAGCTAGGCTGGGAGTTTTCAACTCCCACATGCTCCAGTAGTTTCTTCCCCAGAACGGCTGGACTTTGGAATTCCCTTCTGAGTTCCTGCTTTCCCAACTGTACTGACATGCAGAAGTTCAAGTGTAACGTGAACCAACATCTTGCTGCCCAACTCCCTACATAGTACCCCTGTAGCTTATGTCCCTGATTGTAGCCCCCTACATCAAAGTGGCAGTGTGTCTTGTTTGGGGTGGAATTGTAAAAAAAATTTTTTTTTTAAATCAGTACAGTCTGGAAAACAGGTAGCAGGATTGGTTGTTGGTTGTTTTTATTTTACGGCATATCAACCCTTTTCGGGTTATTTAATGCCGAATCCAAAGATTTTGAAGAAAAAATTTTTTAATAGAATATATTTGTTGTTTTCACGTCGGTTTCTATTCAACCCATCGCAAGGAAAATTAACTGAGACAAATAGCTAGTTTTATTAATGCGTGTACTTTTGTAATGAAAATCACTGGTGACCATGTTTGTACAGGCGGCATATGAAAGGGGTCAACCCTCAATTTGGTCAGGAATGCTGAAAACGAATATTCGTATATTAATTTTAGGTGAGTAAATTAAGAAGTTGTGTATATATATATATATATAACTACTTCATTTACTCACATAAAATTAATATACGAAAGTATAGATTTATGCATAAACTTTAAGTATTTACTTCAAAACTGCTCAATACGTTGGTAGAGCTCGTTAGTAATTTATGAAATATATATGGCGATTAAGCTACACTGAATATTCGGCGTTTCATCCACTATAGGATTCGTTAGCCTGACGAATCCTATAGTGGATGAAACGCCGAATATTCAGTGTAGCTTAATTGCCATATATATTTCATAAATTAACGAATCCTATAGTGGATGAAACGCCGAATATTCAGTGTAGCTTAATCGCCATATATATTTCATAAATTACTATATATATATATATATATATTTGTTAGTACATTTTCATGTTTTTTAAAGGTAGATAACTCTTATTTTTATTATCTCCCTTGAGAAAGCACACACACATATATATGTATATATATATACATATATTTGTGAGTATATTTTCATATGGTTTCCTAAAGGAAACTCTGACTTGATTTATCTGCCTTGATTAATATCTGAGAAGTTCTTTTTGTTTTAACTTATTTTAAAGCGTTTATTTACTTTGGAACATAACAAGTGTTCAGGCTCAAATTAGAACAAGACCGAGGTGACTGTCATGAGACCGTCGTCTCCCTGCATATTAAAACAAAGCCAACCTCCATACGTAGTTAATTGTCATGTCGAAAATAGTAATATATCCAAAAATTACGAAAACTCTACAAGTGCAGAGTTCTTTATAGTTCAAACCAATATTAAGTAATTTTTTTTTTTTTTTTTTTTTGGCATACATTATTGCTGATATTCATGCTGCTCCTCTTTGATCAAATTGTCTCTAGGATGGATTAGGGTTGGGGGTCAGGGTTAGCCTTTTTTTTTTTTATATTTGATATGTAATTCTATGTCGATTTTTTTAATCTTTTCGAATATGCTGAAAACGAATATCACAATTTAATTCGGGGCACATGATGTATAACAAATAGATAACACAGAAAATAGACTTATAGTTTTTAAAGGTTTATTAGAAGAAAAATATGTAACCCACAGTGGGGACCCTAACAGGTACTACCACTCCGGGTCAGAGTGGACCTGGGAGCAATGGTAATTAAAGGGTGGCTCCACACTCCCCAAGCCCGCTTATGGAGCTTTACCATCGGATACAGTTTAAGGTCATATCCAGGACCCTGAAGTGGCGGCGGCTATCCTGTTCTTGTAGAAATTTTGGATGGGAGTGGTCTTCTTCTGGGAGAAGTTTCGGCTGGTTGCTAAATAAAAAGAAAAAAGAGACAAGTTTTAATCCAACGGAAATGGAATCATGTCGTTACAAGTCCGAGTAATTTTGAAATGGATATATCTATAAAAGTGAAAGTGTACAACTTATAGTATAAACCACTGAAATGTTAGATATAGTTTCCTTGGCCATGGATCTAACGTAATAAATTCATATGACCCTTAATCAATAATGGTTAATGTGTCAAAGTTAAAAATAAAGGAAAAAATATATATAAGTGTAATTATTACTTCACGCGACAAATAGCTAGGGGGTTGCTTTAATCCACGATGTATTTGTAAGTCATGCCGTGCTTTCTTTTCTCTAGCTTTAATTTAAACCTACGTCACTGCCAGTGGTCATACACGCAAACACGTAACGGGTTCTAGCCTTCCTCCCTGCTACCACGCGTTTTTTCGTTGTTTGGCTCAACACAAAACCCCCAAACTCCCACGGCTAAAATGCTAGTTTTGTACAAAGTACTGAGATGCCAGACAATTATGCTAGTTTAGAACTTTCAGGTCCAAGTAATCAGCCACATTTTTCAGTTTTGGGGCATAAATATTACTGCAAAGGCGTGTAAAGGGCAAACTCGAATTTGAGCGCAATCGTTATTCTAATAATTGCTCATTTTTAATATGCCATTATTATTATCATTTTCTTATATGGATCAGCAAGATATTTTTACTAGTAATAAGTTTATTTTTAGAACAGCTTATCACTTATTCTCTGGTATATTTTTGGTTTTAAAGTATTATTTTAGTATTAGTGTTTAATCTTTCAGTATTTATACAATTTAACATTTTGATATTTACATTTATGTCGAGGTTTAGTGTTTATTATTTGATCGGTTATAACTTAATTTAGCGCTAATTTATAAGTTATGTTTTAGTATCTAATCATGATTTTTTTGTTTTTAATTATTAGTTTTAGTTTTTATAGTTATTTAATATATTATAATTTATTAGAATATATTAACAGTAGTAAAATTATATTACTGATCCATAATGAAAATGATAATTATAGCTGGAACAATTACATCGAGAGCATTGCCAGGGCTGCTGCGAGGAAGGTGGGCTCTCTCTACCGTGCTAGAAAACTTCTAACACCCCAAAGTATCCTGTACCTCTCTAACAAGGCCACTATTCGCCCATGTATGGAGTATTGCTGTCATATTTGGGCTGGTGCATCGGCTACTAGTCTCTCGCTCCTTGACAGGGTTCAAAAGAGAGTCGCAAATCTGATAGGCCCTAAACTGGCATCTAAGCTTCAGCCTCTGTCCCATCGTCGAAACGTTGCATCCCTCTGCCTGTTCTACAACTATTATAATGGTGAATGCTCTGATGAACTGCAAGCATTTGTGCCCCCACAACGTAAACACCCTCGACAGACCCGACAAGCTGCAAAATCCCACCCCCCACACTGTAGAGATCCCTACATTTAAAAGATCTTTCTACTCCAGTAGTTTCTTCCCCAGAACTGCTAGAATTTGGAATTCCATTCCAGGTCACTGCTTCCCCAACTGTACTGACATGCATAAGTTCAAGTGCAACGTGAACCAACACCTCCCTGCCCAAATCCCTACATAGTACCCCAGTACCCCAGTAGATGTTTCCCCCTGATAGTGGCAAAGTGCCTTGTTTGAGGTAAAAATGTAATACAATAGTAATGTAAATATTTGTATATAATTACAAAGCATATTGTTCATGCATTTACATACTTTACTTTAGGCAAATCCACATGAACAAGGAAACCTATCTCTCTCGGCAAAAATGAGTTCAAACTGAAGAAATGTTATATATAATTGTTTTCGGCTAACTTTACCAAATCTGTGCGTATGCTAAACATAAGTAAAAAAAACAAGTAATGTTCAACGCTGCAAGAGAACTAGAAAGAGAATAAAAGTTAATAGACAGGATAAAGTCTGGAACAAAAAGAGAAAAAATTAATTAGCAAAATTTATCAGGTGCGAAAAAAGTGAGTAATGTTCAACGGTACTGGAGAACAAGAACAGAAAGGGCCAATTAGAAGCTGGAATCATCAAAAGTCATTAGACAAAAAAGAAATCAAGTAAATAGGATGCCATTTATCAGGTGCTGTAAAGAAATGCTCTTTTAGAATCTTCAAGTCTCAACACTCACTAGTAAAAATAAGTCAAAAACAAGTAATGTTCAACGCTGCAAGAGAACTAGAAAGAGAATAAAAGTTAATAGACAGGATAAAGTCTGGAACAAAAAGAGAAAAAATTAATTAGCAAAATTTATCAGGTGCGAAAAAAAGCGAGTAATGTTCAACGGTACTGGAGAACAAGAAAAGAAAGGGCCAATTAGAAGCTGGAATCATCAAAAGTCATTAGACAAAAAAGAAATCAAGTAAATTAAGAAATTAACTGAAACCCATCTAAAACAAAGCAAATTCAGCAGCTGGTACAAAACAAGTGCTGAAAAGGTGGTTTAGAGTCCTGAAGTCTCAACAATCACTAGAAAATTAGAAATAAATCAAGGTAGTTGTTGCAGCACCACCAAGACACATTGATACAATAAATGAAACCTTTATGAATTCGATGGGAAGTTGGAGTTGCTTATAAAAAAAAAAATATATTATTACTTACTTTAGGAATTTCTGGATCTGCTTCCAAGATGGGGATGAGAGGGGTCATGGGTGTTGCTGCTGCTGGTGCTGAAAACTTGAATAACTTTTTCTTTTTTTTTTAATTGTTTTTTTCTTTTTTTGGTTTGTTTGTTTTATTTATTTTCCTTTATTTCATAGCATTTTATTTTTATGAAATTATTTTTTTGGAAATTATAATTAGGAAATAACAATACTTACTTTATGACTTTCTGGAACTGCATCCAAGATCGGGATGAGAGCGTAACGGCTACTGCTGAAACCTGTAATAACTAGTTGTATTTCACATTATTAGTTTTACATTTTTTTTTTTTTTCAGTATATTTTCCTTTAGATCACAGTATTTTAATTTTTGTGAAATTTTCTTTTTTTAAAAAAATATAATTAGAAGAAGATATCAATACTTACTTTATGACTTTCTGGAACTGCATCCAATATTGGGATGACAGGGTCATGGCTGTTGCTGTTGAAACCTGTAATAACTAGTTGTATTTTGCATTATTATTTTTACATTTTTTTTTTTTCGGTTTATTTTCCTTTAGATCACAGTATTTTATTTTTTGTGAAATTTTCTTTTTTTAAAAAATTATAATTAGAAGAAGATATCAATACTTACTTTATGAGTTTCTGGAACTGCATCCAATATTGGGATGACAGGGTCATGGCTGTTGCTGTTGAAACCTGTAATAACTACTTGTATTTTGCATTATTATTTTTACATTTTGTTTTTGTTTTATTTATGTTACTTTAGTACATTGCATTTTACTGAGTGTATGTTAATTATTTTGTTAATTTTTATTAAAATAAAATACCTGTAACAGAAAAATAATTTTGGTTATGATCATGCATGGGTGAATATTTTCGGTTAGACTTGCTAAAGTTGGTTAAAGGAAATATAAGCAGAAAGGAATTCGTTTTAATCACTAGCAACACAACGAAAGAAATACTTACCTGAGGATTGTGCTGATTCTAACTAGAAGCTGCAGTAATGGAAAAGAGGAAAATTAAACTTGTCAATTACAAAAACTGAAATCGAAAAGAAGAAACGCTTGATGCTTTACTCACCTCTGGCTAGTCGTGGTCGCCATCAAACTGAAAAAGGAGGGAAAGGGTGGAATCCACTCGTTACCAGGTACCGTACAGGAAAGGACAGTCTGGGCAGGTAGGTGATGATCTCCCCAAAGTGGAGCGCTACATAAAACATGCATTGCTACGAACATCCTCCGAAAAAGGCGGTTTCTACTCGGAATAAAAGGCGGAGCAGAAAACGGAAGTGTTCTCTCTACTCAACACGATTCCTAGAGAGATACCACAAGATTGTGCGTGAATGTGGAAGAGCCTATGAAAACTCACAAAACTGCCATTCCTACTATCGTATCGGATATTATTAATCGGAGGTCCATCATTGCATTACCGCCCCAGCTCGTAGTTGATAGATAGTAGGAATAATATTACCAGCGCCCTTCAGGCAGCTTGTGAGAACACACAAACTAATGGTAGTATTACTCTAGTCGTTCCTGGTCGAATGGAGCCATGCATGCATTATGTAGTAACACGAGCACGTGTCGCCTGATAAGAAAGAGCGTAGGCTCACCCACTTGGGGAGATTTCCTATCCAGACTTGCACCTATTTGTACACCTGGAACCGGACTCAGAACCTCGACAATGAGAAGAGTCAAGGAGAGCAAGGTGTTGAACTACCTAAAGAGGTCACCATATAAAACAAGCGTTGCTGTGAACAACCTTCCAAAACGAGGGAAGGGACTTTTTGTTCTCTCTACCCAACAGGATTCCTAGAGAGATACCACTAGATTGTGCGTGAATGTGGAAGAGCCTATGAAAGCTCACAAAACTGCCATTCCTACTATCGTATCGGATATTATTAATCGGAGGTCCATCATTGCATTACCGCCCCAGCTCGTAGTTGATAGATAGTAGGAATAATATTACCAGCGCCCTTCAAGCAGCTTGTGAGCACACGCAAACTAATAGCAGTATTACTCTAGTCGTCCGTAGTCGAGTGGAGGCACGCGTGCATTACATAGTAGAAACACGAGCACGTGTCGCTCCCTCTTCGGGGGAATTCGGAAAAGTGCACCTTGCGCTGCAGGTATTTGTTGAGCTGGGAGTTGACTCAACACCTCGACACTGAGAAAAGAGCTTTAGAAAAGCTCCAGATTAGTTACCTGCAAAGTCGAGGAAAGTTGGAGGACCAAGCCTGCGAAGGAGAACACACACAATTTGGGCCTTGATGGAAGCACACGGGAGAGAGGGAGGCCCATTTTTCTCTTTCGGGGGAGTGTTCTCCTTCCAGCCTGCTCGAGCACGTATTTTCTGCTTGCCACATGCAAGCATATAAAAAGACGACCAGATGACGGACGCAACAAACTCATGCGGTCATTAACTGGATTTTGATCGGGTTCCGTACAACAAGGTGTTGAACTCCCTAAAGAGGGCACCATATAAAACAAGCGTTGCTGCGAACAACCTTCCAAAACGAGGGAAGGGACTTTTTGTTCTCTCTACCCAACAGGATTCCTAGAGAGATACCACAAGATTGTGCGTGAATGTGGAAGAGCCTATGAAAGCTCACAAAACTGCCATTCCTACTATCGTATCGGATATTACTAATCGGAGGTCCATCATTGCATTACCGCCCCAGCTCGTAGTTGATAGATAGTAGGAATAATATTACCAGCGCCCTTCAAGCAGCTTGTGAGCACACGCACACTAATTGTAGTATTACTCTAGTCGTTCCTGGTCGAATGGAGCCATGCATGCATTATGTAGTAATAAAATAAAATACCTGTAAGAGAAAAATAATTCTGGCTATGATCAAGCATGGGTGATTATTTTTGGTTAGACTTGCAAAAGTTGGTTAAAGGAAATATAAGCAGAAAGGAATTCGTTTTAATCACTAGCAACACAACGAAAGAAATACTTACCTGAGGACTTGTGCCGATTCTAACTAGAAGCTGCAGTAATGGAAAAGAGGAAAATTAAACTTGTCAATTACAAAAACTGAAATCGAAAAGAAGAAACGCTTGATGCTTTACTCACCTCTGGCTAGTCGTGGTCACCATCAAACTGAAAAACGAGGAAAAGGGTGGAATCCACTCGTTACCAGGTTTCGTACAGGAAAGGACAGTCTGGCCAGGTAGGTGATGATCTCCCCAAAGTGGAGCGCTACATAAAACATGCATTGCTACGAACATCCTCCGAAAAAGGCGGTTTCTACTCGGAATAAAAGGCGGAGCAGAAAACGGAAGTGTTCTCTCTGCTCAACACGATTCCTAGAGAGATACCACGAGATTGTGCGTGAATGAGGAAGAGGCGATGAAAGCTCACAAAACTGCCATTCCTACTATCGTATCGGATATTGTAACTCGGAGGTCCATCATTGCATTACCGCCCCAGCTCGTAGTTGATAGATAGTAGGAATAATATTACCAGCGCCCTTCAAGCAGCTTGTGAGCACACGCAAACTAATGGTAGTATTACTCTAGTCGTTCCTGGTCGAATGGAGCCATGCATGCATTATGTAGTAATAAAATAAAATACCTGTAACAGAAAAATAATTCTGGTTATGATCAAGCATGGGTGAATATTTTTGGTTAGACTTGCAAAAGTTGGTTAAAGGAAATATAAGCAGAAAGGCATTCGTTTTAATCACTAGCAACACAACGAAAGAAATACTTAACTGAGGACTTATGCTGATTCTAACTAGAAGCTGCAGTAATACAAAAGAGGAAAATTAAACTTGTCAATTACAAAAACTGAAACCGAAAAGAAGAAACGCTTGATGCTTTACTCACCTCTGGCTGGTCGTGGTCGCCATCAAACTGAAAAAGGAGGGAAAGGGTGGAATCCACTAGTTACCAGGTACCGTACAGGAAAGGACAGTCTGGCCAGGTAGGTGATGATCTCCCCAAAGTGGAGCGCTACATAAAACATGCATTGCTACGAACATCCTCCGAAAAAGGCGGTTTCTACTCGGAATAAAAGGCGGAGCAGAAAACGGAAGTGTTCTCTCTACTCAACACGATTCCTAGAGAGATACCACAAGATTGTGCGTGAATGTGGAAGAGCCTATGAAAACTCACAAAACTGCCATTCCTACTATCGTATCGGATATTATTAATCGGAGGTCCATCATTGCATTACCGCCCCAGCTCGTAGTTGATAGATAGTAGGAATAATATTACCAGCGCCCTTCAGGCAGCTTGTGAGAACACACAAACTAATGGTAGTATTACTCTAGTCGTTCCTGGTCGAATGGAGCCATGCATGCATTATGTAGTAACACGAGCACGTGTCGCCTGATAAGAAAGAGCGTAGGCTCACCCACTTGGGGAGATTCCCTATCCAGACTTGCACCTATTTGTACACCTGGAACCGGACTCAGAACCTCGACAATGAGAAGAGTCAAGGAGAGCAAGGTGTTGAACTACCTAAAGAGGTCACCATATAAAACAAGCGTTGCTGTGAACAACCTTCCAAAACGAGGGAAGGGACTTTTTGTTCTCTCTACCCAACAGGATTCCTAGAGAGATACCACTAGATTGTGCGTGAATGTGGAAGAGCCTATGAAAGCTCACAAAACTGCCATTCCTACTATCGTATCGGATATTATTAATCGGAGGTCCATCATTGCATTACCGCCCCAGCTCGTAGTTGATAGATAGTAGGAATAATATTACCAGCGCCCTTCAAGCAGCTTGTGAGCACACGCAAACTAATAGCAGTATTACTCTAGTCGTCCGTAGTCGAGTGGAGGCACGCGTGAATTACATAGTAGAAACACGAGCACGTGTCGCTCCCTCTTCGGGGGAATTCGGAAAAGTGCACCTTGCGCTGCAGGTATTTGTTGAGCTGGGAGTTGACTCAACACCTCGACACTGAGAAAAGAGCTTTAGAAAAGCTCCAGATTAGTTACCTGCAAAGTCGAGGAAAGTTGGAGGACCAGGTCTGCGAAGGAGAACACACACAATTTGGGCCTTGATGGAAGCACACGGGAGAGAGGGAGGCCCATTTTTCTCTTTCGGGGGAGTGTTCTCCTTCCAGCCTGCTCGAGCACGTCTTTTCTGCTCGCCACATGCAAGCGTATAAAAAGACGACCAGATGACGGACGCAACAAACTCATGCCATCATTAACTGGATTTTGATCGGGTTCCGTACAACAAGGTGTTGAACTCCCTAAAGAGGGCACCATATAAAACAAGCGTTGCTGCGAACAACCTTCCAAAACGAGGGAAGGGACTTCTTGTTCTCTCTACCCAACAGGATTCCTAGAGAGATACCACAAGATTGTGCGTGAATGTGGAAGAGCCTATGAAAGCTCACAAAACTGCCATTCCTACTATCGTATCGGATATTATTAATCGGAGGTCCATCATTGCATTACCGCCCCAGCTCGTAGTTGATAGATAGTAGGAATAATATTACCAGCGCCCTTCAAGCAGCTTGTGAGCACACACAAACTATTTTAGTATTACTCTAGTCATCCGTAGTCAAGTGGAGGCACGCATGCATTACACAGTAGAAACACGAGCACGTGTCGCTCCCTCTTCGGGGAAATTCGGAGAAGCGCACCTTGCACTGCAGGTATTTGTTGAGCTGGAAGTGTGGACTCAACACCCCGACACTGATAAAAGAGCTTTAGAAAGCCTCCAAACCAGTTACCTGCAAAGTCGGGGAAATTTGGAGAAGCAGGCCTGCGGAGGAGAACACGCTCAAATGGGGCCTTGGAAGCAAACGGGAGGGGTTAGGGTTAGGATAAGGGAAAGGGATAGGGTAAGGCCCATTTTTCTTTTTTTGTTCGGGGAATGTTCTCCTTTCAGCCTGCTCCTTCCTTAACACGTCTTCTTTGCTCGCCACATGCAAGCGTATAAAAAGACGACCAGATGACGGACGTCATTTCCTGGATTTTGTTTTGCCAGAGCCCATTTAGCCGTGTAGTTGTTGTTCAACTACAACGTTACACCCCCCTACCACGGTGAGGATAGGGTTGGACTTTAGGGGGGAAAATACACATCCACATTTACTAATCTTACTCTTGCAATGTTGTTGTAATAAACAAAAAATTAGGAAATTCTTTAATGATTGCATTTTCGTAATTTTGGGATATGTTACGATTGTCGACTACAACTCAGTAGCTAGGATTCTTTTTTTTTTTAAATATCAATTCGAAATGGCGACCGATTCTCTCTTTAACACGGTAAGTTCGGGAAAAGGTGTTATAAATAATAAACTAGACAAAATACTATTAAAAAACCACCCAATATATGTCAAGTTATGTCACGGTAACATATATTGAGCGAATTTATAAAAGTATTTTGTCTAGTTTATTATTTATTACATCTTTTTCCGAACTTACCGTGTTAAAGATAGAGTCGGTCGCCATTTTGAATTTTCCAATATATCGGTAAACACTGTTTTTTCGAGCTGAATAAACATGTTTAATTTAATAAAAACACGAAAATTATATACAGTTTGGTAAAAAAGTAATTTATCTTGCCTTTGATAACATTTATTTGTTATATATTTGTTTTTTGACAACTGTTTCGAATCTATGTGTCCAGTACTAATACACACCCGGTTATTCTATATTAAATAAATACTGAAATCAAATTATGAATAAAAAAAAATATAAAAAAACTGAACTAATTTGGTGGGCTGAAATAAGGAACCAAGCAGAGAGCCGATGCGAGGTTAAAGAGACAGACAGACAGAGGATGTAGTTGGAGAGATACAGTACAGCTAGATAGATAGATAGATAGACAGACAGACAGAGAAATATTTTTAATTTAAATCTAAATTAACGTCTTCTTATTTAATTTGTTAGGTGAAAGTCTACATATAATATTATTTAAACAAATAAAATGAGTAAACGGTCGGTAATTTCCGTAACGCCGACCACAACACTCGTGAAATTCCGTGGAGACAAGTTCGTCAAGGGAGACAATCAAGATTTCCGATTATCTGCCCTTGATTTCTTAGTCTGGCTTTTGCTTATACGCCATATCAACCCTTTTCCAGGTTATTTAATGGCGATTTCAGTATTTTGGAATGAAAATGCTTTTTATAGAATAATTTTTTTTTTTTTTTTTTTATTTATGATTAAATAAGCGACGTGGTTATTCTATATTAAATAAATGCTGAAATAAAATTATAAATAAATAAAAAAATACAATATAAAACCATCGATAATTTAACACATATTCTCAAACAGAAGATTAATACTCGATTTAAAGTTTGCAGCAAACTATTAAAAATACAACAAATTATAAATAAATATACATTTTATTTGACAATGATATCTGTAAAAAAAGGAAACGTGTAGTATCTGTTCTTTTTTTTTTTTTCGTTTAATGACATGAAATAATTATAGGGTTTGTATTACTGTACACATAGATTCGAAAAAGTTGTCAATAAACAAATATATAACAAATAAATGTTATCAAAGGCAAGATAAATTACTTTTCTACCAAACTGGATATAATTTTCGTGTTTTTATTCAATTTAACATGTTTATTCAGCTCGAAAAGCATACAGTGTTTACCGATGTATTGGAAAATTCTAAATGGCGACCGACTGTCTCTTTAACACGGTAAGTTCGGGAAAAGGTGTTATAAATAATAAACTAGACAAAATACTATTAAAAAACCACCCAATATATGTCAAGTTATGTCACGTTAACATATATTGAGCGAATTTCTAACAGTATTTTGTCTGGTTTATTATTTATTACATCTTTTTCCGAACTTACCGTGTTAAAGAGAGAGTCGGGCGCCATTTTGAATTTTCCAATATATCGGTAAACACTGTTTTTTCGAGCTGAA
This sequence comes from Euprymna scolopes, assembly GCF_053919585.1. Taxonomy (NCBI): domain Eukaryota; kingdom Metazoa; phylum Mollusca; class Cephalopoda; order Sepiida; family Sepiolidae; genus Euprymna; species Euprymna scolopes. The sequence continues at coordinate 86,486,145 of NC_136527.1, read as the reverse complement.
TAAACATGTTTAATTTAATAAAAACACGGAAATTATATCCAGTTTGGTGGGCTGAAATAAGGAACCAAGCAGAGAGCCGATGCGAGGTTAAAGAGACAGACAGACAGAGGATGTAGTTGGAGAGATACAGTACAGCTAGATAGATAGACAGACAGACAGACAAATATTTTTAATTTAAATCTAAATTAACGTCTTCTAATTTTTTAATTTGTTAGGTGAAAGTCTACATATAATATTATTTAAACAAATAAAATGAGTAAACGTTTTTCGTAATTTTTGGACATCTTACTATTGGCGACTTTACAAGTGAGTGTGTAAATCAATTTTAACGTCATTCGACTGTTAGGTGGAAAGCACACATAAATACGACGTTAATATTTCACACCGGTGGTCAATAAACTGCACGAGTACTCAAACATCTCTCAACCAAACAAAGGTGAAAAAAAACTAAACAAATAAAATCAGTAAACGGTCGGTAATTTCCGTAACGCCGACCACAACACTCGTGAAATTCCGTGGAGACAAGTTCGTCAAGGGAGACAATCAAGATTTCCGATTATCTGCCCTTGATTTCTTAGTCTGCCTTTTGCTTATACGCCATATCAACCCTTTTCCAGGTTATTTAATGGCGATTTCAGTATTTTGGAATGAAAATGCTTTTTATAGAATAATTTTTTTTTTTTTTATTTATGATTAAATAAGCGACGTGGTTATTCTATATTAAATAAATGCTGAAATAAAATTATAAATAAATAAAAAAATACAATATAAAACCATCGATAATTTAACACATATTCTCAAACAGAAGATTAATACTCGATTTAAAGTTTGCAGCAAACGATTAAAAATACAACAAATTATAAATAAATATACATTTTATTTGACAATGATATCTGTAAAAAAAGGAAACGTGTAGTATCTGTTCTTTTTTTTTTCGTTTAATGACATGAAATAATTATAGGGTTTGTATTACTGTACACATAGATTCGAAAAAGCTGTCAATAAACAAATATATAACAAATAAATGTTATCAAAGGCAAGATAAATTACTTTTCTACCAAACTGGATATAATTTTCGTGTTTTGATTCAGTTTAACATGTTTATTCAGCGCTCGAAAAGCATACAGTGTTTACCGATGTATTGGAAAATTCTAAATGGCGACCGACTGTCTCTTTAACACGGTAAGTTCGGGAAAAGGTGTTATAAATAATAAACTAGACAAAATACTATTAAAAAACCACCGAATATATGTCAAGTTATGTCACGTTAACATATATTGAGCGAATTTCTCAAAGTATTTTGTCTAGTTTATTATTTATTAATAAATCTTGCGCATTTGGGGTAACGTACCCCTCCTGCCTGGCATCGTGGCGGTTGCACTGGCCGCTGACGCAGACCAAAGTGTAGTGGGGGAAAAGAAAACCCAGGGGAATGGAGGGGGAGGAGCGGACTTTGAAGAAATTAGAGTTTTTGACTTCCCCTCACGGGGATGTCGGGTTAGCAGCTCAGATCCCCCCGCGAGGGGGGGAGAGCAGAGAAGAAAGACGCAGTGGGTGCTAGCGGGCCAGAGTGCCGCGTCGCAATTAAGAGAGAGAGGGGATAGGAATCCCTGCCCACAGAGGGGAGCAGAAACGAAGCACCCGCCCTACCCCACGTCACCCTACCCACTAACTTACCCCAACGGAAGCGAGAAAGAGAGCCCTGTCTGCTCGATCCACTGGGAGAGCAGCGAAGATAGATAAAGTTTGGGCCTGGCAGGTCAGTGCTGCTCAGGCAATTAAGTGTGGAGAAATTAGACCATCCCCTGTCTCTAGAGGGAAGAGACCGGAACGAAGAAAAAACGCATGCAAAAAACCAGCAAAAGCAGGTCTCAATTACCAGCTAGTGGTGTTGGTCCCGAGATTCCAGTCTCCCAAAAAAGGGGATCGGTTTCGGGTCCAAGCTCCCAACTACCCACTAACTTACCCCAACGGAAGCGAGAAAGAGAGCCCTGTCTGCTCGATCCACTGGGAGAGCAGCGAAGATAGACAAAGTTTGGGCCTGGCAGGTCAGTGCTGCTCAGGCAATTAAGTGTGGAGAAATTAGACCATCCCCTGTCTCTAGAGGGAAGAGACCGGAACGAAGAAAAAACGCATGCAAAAAAACAACAAAAGCAGGTCTCAACTACCAGCTAGTGGTGTTGGTCCCGAGATTCCAGTCTCCCAAAAAAGGGGATCGGTTTCGGGTCCAAGCTCCCAACTACCCACTAACTTACCCCAACGGAAGCGAGAAAGAGAGCCCTGTCTGCTCGATCCACTGGGAGAGCAGCGAAGATAGACAAAGTTTGGGCCTGGCAGGTCAGTGCTGCTCAGGCAATTAAGTGTGGAGAAATTAGACCATCCCCTGTCTCTAGAGGGAAGAGACCGGAACGAAGAAAAAACGCATGCAAAAAAACAACAAAAGCAGGTCTCAACTACCAGCTAGTGGTGTTGGTCCCGAGATTCCAGTCTCCCAAAAAAGGGGATCGGTTTCCGGGTCCAAGCTCCCACAAATGTGGAGTCGGTCCTTGCTAACGAAGATTAGTATGAAAACACCTTAACCTATCCAGAAAGCCCGGTGGCGGACAGTTTCGTAACTGAGAGAACAGATACTACACTTTGATCTTGTCACGAGGGCCGAGAAAGTCGTGTAAAATTCAATACATAAAATCAACAGCTTTAATTTCTATGAATCGTCATTCGCGTATCGGTGCGAAGTCAAGTGTCGGCGTTAGAAAGCCGTTCTTAACATGGAGAGATTGGGATACGGCCATTCCGAAAGTCGTTCTTAAAATGGAGAGAGGAGGAGGGCGTTTTGTAACCATTCCGTACAAGCATCTAACAATTTAATAACAACCATCAAATGTTAAATAAAAATAAGATCAATAAAAAAATAAATAAAAATAAAAAAACATCAAATCAAATAAAAACAACGATCAATGTGTCATATCTGTTAACGAAAATATTTTTTTTAATTATTAGCAAATAATTCAAAGTGTAGTATCTGTTTTATTATTATTAATGACAGTTTAAAGGCTCCAAAATCACTTTCGAATTCAACATCAACTGTCGCATTAACTCGCATCCCTACAATTCTGAAATCTCGTCCCAATAGTGTAGAAGCGCCCATTTCAACCTAATAACATGGATTTCAATATCTAATAAAAAACATGTACTAATTTTTATACAAATACAGAAAAAAGAAACGGTTACTACGTTTAGCCAGAAAGACATAATTAGTAATTATGCATTTATGTTACCGTGTTTTTGTATTTCCTTTTTTGTTTTGTTTTTTTCGTTTTTTCATTTGAAATTCAAGTTTCACGACAACTTGATTACAATGTTAGAATACAAAGAATAGATTTCTAAATAATACCGTTTTTATTTCGGCACGGTAGCATAACTGCATATACTTTTGCAGGTTTTTGTTTTTTTCCTATCATAATCATACGTATATTTTGTGTCTATGACGTAACTGTTCCTTAGTTCGTCTTTATCAATGTTACAGCATATTCCAAATATCACATCCATCTGTAGAGTGGTTTATTTAAGTGATATTCATTAACAAATATAGGGTTTGTATTACTGTACACATAGATATAAATTATACTGAAAATTATATATAAAGAACGAAATGTGTAGTGTCTGTTCATTTTTTTTTTCGTTTAATAACACGAGGTAATTATAATAACTTAAATAAAATATCATTTTTTTTTTATTATTCACTTTAAACATTAAAAAAAAAACAAGATTATTATTTTACATAAAAGAAATGCTGAAATAAAATCACAAATTATACCAAAAATTACTTACTTTTCTTCTAGTGAAAACTCCCAGTAAAAATACATGTGTCTCTAACCACGACGTTTCGTGAAATGGCAAATTCCACCCAAACATATTTCTTCCCGCGTTTATTTCATGTGAGCACGAGAGAGAGAGAGAGAGAGAGAGAGAGAGAGAGAGGGGGAGAGAGAGAGAGACAGAAAGAGAGAGAGGGGGGAGAGAAAGACGGAAAATAATGAAATTATGAAAGTAATAAAACAATAAAACTTCCATCCACACACCCACACACTCCGCACGTGCACTCTTGCCCGGGGTCAAACGGAAGTCAAATGAAATAGATTACATCTCGTCAAAGTTTTGTTTCTGTCATGACGTGGCGAAGGGTGGGGGTATCAAGCGAATTTGAAATTCAACGAATTTTATTTCAACGCGCCAATTCCTCCCCCTCCCACCGCCTCCCTCTTTCGAATCGTAAAAATAACTGGTTTTTTTTTGTTATTAAATTGTATTTTTTTAAGAAATCGTTACCTTAAAAGTTCAGAAAGCCATTCTTAATGTAGAGAGGATCATGTTAACTATTCTGTCCAATAATTTAATAAGCAGAAGATCTGATAAAAATTCAATTTAACTTGTATTAACACTTTCAATCTCTCCATGATAAGAACGGCTTTCTGAAAAAAAAACACCTCACAATCTGGAAAGCCGTTCTTACCATGGAGAGATTGGGCTCCCCCCAATTCCGAAAGTCGTTCTTAAAATGGGGAGAGGAAGGCGTTTTGTAACTATTCCGTACAGTCACCTAACTATTTAATAAAAAAAAACATCGGGTTTGTATTACTGTACACATAGATTCGAAAAAGTTGTCAAAAAACAAATATATAACAAATAAATGTTATCAAAAGGCAAGATAAGTTACTTTTCTACCAAACTGGATATAATTTTTGTGTTTTTATTCAAGGTAACATGTTTATTCAGCTCGAAAAACATAGTGTTTACCGATGTATTGGAACATTCAAAATGGCGTCTGATTCTCTCTTTAACACGGTAAGTTTGGGAAAAGGTGTTATAAATAAAAAACTATACACAATACTACTAAAAACCCGCCGAATATATGTCCACCTATGTCACGGTAACATATATTGATCGAGTTTGTACAGTATTTTATCTGGGTTTTTATTTATAACACCTTTTCCCAAACTTACGGCTGAATAAACATGTTATATTGAATAAAAACACGAAAAATATATCCAGTTGGGTAGAAAAGTAACTTATCTTGCCTTTGATAACATTTATTTGTTATATATTTGTTTTTATTACAACTTTTTCGAATCTATGTGTACAGTAATACAACACCAAAACATTAAATGTTAAATGAAAATAAGATCAATAAAAAATAAATAAATATAAAATACATCAAATCAAATAAAATAAACGATCAATGTGTAGTATCTGTTAACGAAAATATTTTTTTATATACACGTTGACTTGCCTTGGTCTATAGAATCTAACTCTCATTCAGGTATGCTGAAAACGAATATCGCAAGGAAAAGTAGCTAAGACAAATAGTTTTAGAGCAAGTTTTATTAATGCGTGTATTGTGAAATGTAAATCACTGGCGACCATGTTTGAACAGTTTGAACAGGCGGCGTATGAAAGGGGCCAACTCTCAGTTTGTTCAGGTATGCTGAAAACGAATATCGCAGCAGAACTTAAAACACTTGTTCAAGTACGTAGAAGAGTAACTTATCTTGCCTTTGGTAACATTTATATATTATATATTTGTTTTGTATATCAACTTTTACGCTTGGTTGTCTTAACTCCGAAGGATTAACCTTAGAATTTCCACAGGTCTCATTAGTTAAAACGAATTATTTCGCGGTCCAAATTGGCGTGAAATAAACAAATCTGACTGACACAGGGTTTGCCATTTCCGGTTGTCGCCGCCGACAACGCTCTTATATTTACAATCGAAAGCGTCGCCAAGTCCGTTCGTCGCTGTGTCTGTGTGTGTACCTATTTACTATGCCTCCCCACGGGACAGAGTTAGACACCAGGGTCGTTTTTTTAACGTGGAGAAAAGGTACAAAAATAAAAACTGTCTCAGTCGTGAAGGATTTCTCCTCCACCGAAAGAGAACAAGAAATAGAAGTGCAGCATCTGAAGAACAGATGGTATTTATTTGCTCCCCCACCACCGAGCAAATTAGGCACAAGGCCGATTTTTAATGTGAGGACTGAGGGGGAAATGGGGAACAACTCCCCGGGGAGTAGGGGAGCGGGATGGTGACAATTGGTATGAAGGGTTACCCCTACATTGACCAAGGTCTTATATGTGGGGTCAGCCCCATATACGGTCTTTGCTGGCAGTATCTGCCGGAACAGATGGTATTTATTTGCTCCCCCACCAAGCAAATTAGGCACAAGGCCGATTTTTAATGTGAGGAGTGAAGGGAGGGGGAAGGGAAAAAGGGGACCAGCTCCCGAGAGGTGGGAAATGGGAGCTGGTTAATGGTCAGGCATGTGGGGTTGCCCCCACATCTGGTCTTTGCTAGTCATAGCTAGTCATAGCCTGCAGTATCTGCCGGAACATCTTGTCACGAGGGCCGGCAAAGTCGTAAAATTCAATACATAAAATCAACAGCTTTCATTTCTATGTATCGTCATTCGCGTATCGGTGCGAAGTCGAGTGTCGGCGTTCTTGTCTCATTGAAGGGGAAGTAAGTTTTTTAACACAGTTGCGTTGGAAATGCATTTCTGCACGTGCATGGCTGGACGATAAGAATAACATTACAAATAAAAACAATAATTATTATCTTCAAGTCTCTTCTTAAAGGGGCTTTTCGGCTGGCTACGAAGTTACAACTAGCTAATCGACACTCGACACTGTCAATGAGTTATGCGAAACAGACGGACTGTTCCGCTGTATCACAGTTATTAAGTGTGGTTAGACTGAAACTCATTAAAGCCAGTAATCTAAGTTTCAACTAGCTAATAGACATTCGGCACTTTCAATGAGTTATGCGATCACCGCCACTTGTCCAAAAACGGACTGTTCCGCTGTATCACAGTTATTAAGGGTGGTTAGAGTGTAACTCATCAGAGCCAGTAACCTAACTTACAACTAGCTAGTTGACATTCGACACTGTCATTGAGTTATGCGATACACTGCTAATTGTCCAGAGACGGACTGTTCTACTGTATCACAGTTGTAAAGGGTGGTTAGACTAAAACTCATAAGAGCCAGTAATCTAATTTACAACTAGCTTATCGACAGTAGAGATTTTCACTGAGTTTACGTGTGTGTGTGTGTGTGTGTGTGTGTGTGTGTGCTTCGTTAACATTCGGACTGTCATTTTAAAATCGTTCGGGTATGCTGAAAACGAATATCGCAAGGAAAATTAGCACAGACACGTAGTTTTCGATTTATTAATGCGTGTATTTTGAAATGTAAATCACTGGCGACCATGTTTGAACAGGCGGCATATGAAAGGGGCCAACCGTCAGTTTGTTCAGGTATGCTGAAAACGAATATCGCAAGGAAAATTAGCAGAGACAAATAGTTTTGGAGCTAGTTTTATTAATGCGTGTATTTTGAAATGTAAATCACGGCGACCATGTTTGAACAGGCAGCATATGAAAGGGGCCAACCCTCAGTTTGTTCAGGTATGCTGAAAACGAATATCGCAAGGAAAATTAGCACAGACAGACGAATAGTTTTCGAGATAGTAATGCGTGTATTTTGAAATGTAAATCACTGGCGACCATGTTTGAACAGGCGGCATATGAAAGCGGCCAACCATCAAGTTGTTCAGGTATGCTGAAAACGAATATCGCAAGGAAAATTAGCAGAGAATGACCGACTACTAGTTTTGGAGCTTGTTTTATTAATGCGTGTATTTTGAAATGTAAATCGCTGGCGACCATGTGTGAACAGTTTTAACAGGCGGCATATGAAAGGGGCCAACCCTCAGTTTGTTCAGGTATGCTGAAAACGAATATCGCAAGGAAAACCAGCACAGACTGACTATAGACTCACCATCAAAGTATTGAAATATTTTTTATTTTATAAAGGAATCATTACTTATCAAGCCCCAGAGGCCACTCGAGGATAAGGGTTAAAGTGTGTACATACAGTAGTCAATGGACAATATCATAGTAATCGTTAGAAGTGTAAATTTGGTAAATTGGATTATTTAAGAGGAACGGCTCATCAAGAACTTGTTTACATTGGACTTGAAGACGACGAAATAAAAATATAAAGTTGAAAGAACTAGCAAAAAATATCATTTTAACGATGCATTTCAAATCGTAAACTGCCTGTTTACATTCTTTTTTACATTTTTCGAAGATAATAAAAAGTGTAAAAAAAAGCAAACCTTTAGAATCCTAAAAAGATCTCCCGGGAGCATTTTTGCAAGATGAAAAATATACAAACCAAAATAAAGAGAGGAGGCAACCCTGCTCAAAAATATGGCTTATTACATCGCCTAAAAAAAGAAGAAGAATCGGTGGCTCCGTGGGGAAGTAAATTGTATTCTTTTTTCTAACTTGGTTTACCAAAAGTTTTTATTGCTAACATTTATTTTCATGAACTCTATCTAACCACACCTCACAACCCTAATCTGGCCGGTCGGGGAAAAACGTTTTTATTTTTTTAAATTTTCGTGAATACGACAACACACATACGCACGCATGTACACACATACACACACACACACGCACGCACACATAAGCATATCGCTTGTCACCAAGCTAAAGAAGAGAGAGAGAGAGTGGGGGAAGGAGAGAAAGGGTCGTACGTGCCGGGGTCAAACAGAAGTTAAATGAAATCGATTATAAATCGCTCGACAAAGTTGTGTCAGAACTTTTTATTCTATGAAACTTTGAACAAATAAATATATAAGAAAATGAATGTTACCAAAGGCAAGGTAAGTTACTCTTCTACCTAGATCACATTTTTGTTGTTTTAACTTATTTTAAAACGTTTATTTAACACAAACAAAAGTAGCGCACGGTTTTAAGTTAGAACAATAAAGAAGTGTCTGACATTTTACAGACATCTTGTGAGACTCGATAATCGCTCCAAACTCGAAAATTAAGCAAAATACTGGTAGGAACACATCCAATAAATGTCAGCAAACGTTCGAACATGTTTTCTTTTTCACATTAGCGAAACACTTATCAGAGAAAAAGCGAAAATGAGAAGCAAACACAAATGAAGAAGTCGGTTTTTATCGTTGAGCACAAAAACAACAAAAAAAAAGAGTATCTAATCTAATAGGCCCCGTGCGTGCTATAGGTCAATCTCCAACGTCTGTCCCATCGCCTCCTCGGTGTTGCATCCCTGTTTACAAGTACTTTAATGGGATGTGCTCTGATGAACCCATAGCACTTATACCAGTGCCCGGAAAACTTGTCCAGAGAAAACTCGTCTCCGGAAAAACCGTACCCGGAAAACTCGAACCGTCAGTTTTTTCAGGTATGCTGAAAACGAATATCGCAAGGAAAATTAGCAGAGAAAAATAGTCTTGGAGCTAGTTTTATTAATGCGTGTATTTTGAAATGTAAATCACTGGCGACCATATATATATATATATATATATATATATATTTTTAACTTTTTATAACTTTTTAAATTACCGGGTGCTAACCTCTCTCTCTCTCTCTCTCTCTCTCTCTCTCTCTCTCTCTCTCTCTCTCTCTCTCTCTCTCTCTCTCTCTCAACGACGCACACACCCACATACACACACACTTGCATAAACACACACACACACACGCCCACGTTCACTCTTCAAACTAAACAAATTTAACTCAGCACACACACACACACATACACACACTCGCATAAAGACACCAACACACACAAACACAAAGTATTACTCTGTGTGTGCGTGCGTGCGTGCGTGCGCGCATATCACGCCACATTCACTCTTCAACTAAACAAGTTTAAATCAACCAATGAAAAGGCAGCTAGGTAACACAAACTCCATAAAAGGTAAAAAGGTTGCGACATCGACTGCGAACTGTTCGGTTTTTCCCGGAAAAAGTTAACGGTTTTCACGGCGATGGTGAAATATAAAAAGAGGCCTAAAACGGGCTGTAATTCAGTTTGGACCCTGGCAGCGAGATGAGTTCCGGAAGAATAGATGACCAGCCAGTCGACCCAGCTAAGCCGCCGCCCTGCCGCTCCTCTGTCTACTTCTCTGATGTCAAAAAAAAAAGGTATTTCTTGTCGTTTCAAAGTAGATGACGCATTTATTTCAGTTGTGTAAACTGCACAAGTGTTCAAATGAACGTTGTTAGTATGAGCACAGTTCATAAACACGTCGAATTTCTTTTCAAATTTCGACACTTGTGTAGTTTACACGATTTTAACGTTTAACGTCTTTTTATATTTTATTATACTGTTAGAAAGCCAGCCAACAAATATTACCGTGACAATTGTGCAGTTTATAGACCATGCTGTTCTTGGTTAAAATATTTAAATTTAAATCTAAATTAACGTCTTTTTTTTTTAATTTGTTAGATGAAAGCATACATATAATATTATTTAAGGGTGGTCAATAAACTATAGAATTACCGTGACAATTGTGCAATTTATAAACCGTGCTGTTCTGGGAAAAAAATATTAAAATTTAATCTTAATTAACGTCTTTTTTTTTTAATTTGTTAGATGAAAGCATACATATAATATTATTTAAGGGTGGTCAATAAACTATAGAATTACCGTGACAATTGTGCAATTTATAAACCGTGCTGTTCTGGGAAAAAATATTAAAATTTAAATCTAAATTAACGTCTTTTTTTTAAAATTTGTTAGGTGAAAGCATACATATAATATTATTTAAGGGTGGTCGATAAACTATAGAATTACCGTGACAATTGTGCAGTTTATAAACCGTTCTTTTATTGGATAAAATACTGGATGTGTATTTTCCCCCCTAAAGTCCAACCCTATCCTCACCGTGGTAGGGGGGTGTAACGTTGTAGTTTAATAGCTACACGGCTAAATGGGCTCTGGCAAAAAAAAAAAAAAATCCAGAAAATGTCGGCATTAGTTTGTTGCGTCCGTCATCTGGTCGTCTTTTTATACGCTTGCATGTGGCGAGCAAAAAGGCGTGATGGGGGCAGGCTGAAAGGAGAACAATACCCGAAAGATGTAAACCGAACGAAAGAGAAAAATGGGCCTCCCTGCAAGGCCCCGTGTTCTCCCCAGCCTGCTCCCAGTTTCCCCGACTTTGCATGCAACTGGTTTTGAGCTTTTGGAAAGCTCTTTTCTCAGTGTCGGGGTGTTGACTCCACTTCCAAGTTAACAAATAGCTGCAAGTCTGGGTACGGTCCGATTGGTTCCGAAGCTCTTCCGCTGTGAGGTGCGCTTTCGAATCTCCCGAAGGGGGCTACCCTCTAAGCAGGCGACACGTGCTCGTGTTACTATATAATGCAGGCTTGCCTCGACTCGACTAAGGACGACTAGAGTTCGACTAGATTGTGTGCTCACAAGCCGCTTTAAGGCCGCTTTTATTATTCCTACTGTCTAGGAACTCCGAAACGGTATGGTAGTGCAATTATATATGACCGTCCTCCAATACGAAATGGTAGTGCAATTATATATGACGGTCCTCCGACATGACAGTAGGAATGCCAGTTTTGTGAGCGATCATCGCCGTCTTATGAACACAAACTATTGGTATCTTTACGAATCCTGTTGGGTAGAGAGAACACCTCTGTTTTCTGCTCCGCCTGTTATTCTGAGTAGAAACCGCTTTTTAGGAGATGTTCGCAGCAAAGCTTGTTTTTATATAGTGCCCCTCCTTTCGGGAGTTCATCACCTCGCTGCCCAGACACGAGCTTTCCCCGGTGGAACCTCTCTTTTTTTCTTTTTTTATTTATTTTACTTTCCAGTTTCATGGCGAACGAACAGTCACGAGCAAGTGGTCTGCACCAACAGGAAGATGAGTATAGTATCACCCTTTCTTCTTTCTATTTCGATTTCAGTCTTTGTGATTTGATAATTTAATTTAACTGTTTCCATTGTTCCAGCTTTCACACAGCAGTAGATTATAAACACTATAAACATCATCTCTTTTTTATAGATTGGAACAAGCAATGAAACCTAGCAGCATCACCGTTCCTGTCTGCCACATGTCTTGTGCAGTTTGAATCAAGTATTTCTTTCTTTGCGTTCAAGCACATCTGGGTACACTTAAACTGCGTATGATGTATGTCTATCTGTTTCTTCCTACATTAGCATCTTGAAGTCTTCGCAGCAATCATTGTCATAGAAGTAGAGTAAGTATTCTTTTTCTTTCCTTCTGTGTGTATATTTCTGTAATTTCAGGTACTCCCCTTGATCATGGTGGAATTCTACTATAAGCTATTGTGAGAATTATGTGGATTGGAAAAAACAACTGAATCCAGCAGCATCACCTATCCTATCTGCCACATGTTTCCTGTAGTTACAGAAGTCCTCAAGTAAGTGTTTCTTTCTTTGTGTACATGCACATCTGGGTAAAATCAAATTCTAAACTATTAGCTTTATTTAAATGAATGCAGTTCTGCTTGTATTTCTTCTCATCAGCTAACTTATGCAACTACAAAAAAAAAAAAAAATAAATAAAGTAGTACATTTGATCATAACCAGAAAGTTGAATATATCATTTAAAAAAAATCCATTAGTTATGTTGTCTCTCTTTATTATATAAATCAAAAAAAAGTTTTTAAATTATTAAAAGAAAAAAAATCCTCACATTAAAAAATATATATATGTAACAAAGAACACAAACAAACATGAAATTGCCATGAGTTTCAGCAAGAAGCAGAACAGAGAAAAAGTGGAGATAACACCTGGGAAGTAACAGGTAAGAATTTTCCTTATTTCTTATCTCAACTAGCACATAGATTTTTTTCAAATATACATTACAAAAAATTACCCAAGTAAAACAATTGATGGAAAAACTAAGCATTAAAATTCAATTAAGCATAAAAAAGATAACTTCTAATAATTATGTCATCTATATACAAATTGTCTCCCTTTAATATGTGTATGTATATATATATATACATATATATATATATATAATCAAGGGAGACAATTTGTATATAGACGACAATTATTAGAAGTTATTTTTTTATTGAAATATATGTATATATATATATATATTTATATATATAATATATATATTCAAGGGAGACAATTTTTATATAGATCATAATTATTTGAAGTTATTTAATTCAAATATATATATATATATATATATATATATATATTTATTTCAATTAAAAAAATAACTTCTAATAACTGTCTTCTATATTCAAATTGTCTCCCTTGAATATATATATATATATATATATATATTCGAGGGAGACAATTTGTATAAAGATCACATAATCATTAGAACTTATTCTTTTTAATTCACATAAATATATATATATATATATATAATATATATATATATATATATATATATATATATATTCAAGGCAGACAATTTGTATAAAGATCAGATAATTATTAGGAGTTATGTTTTAATTGATATAAATATGCATATATATATATATATATATATGAAAATAATAGAAATAGAAGTTATGTTTTAATTGATATATATATGAATATATATATATATATATATGAATATATATATATTAATATATATATATATATATATATATATATATATATATATATATGAATATATATATATATATATGAAAATATATATATATATATATATATATATATATATATATATATATATATATATATTATACTAGCATGAGTTCCTGCCGTAGCCCCGGTGTTTAGCGGTGTATGCTGCCCCCCTCCCCAACCCAAAAAAAAAAGCAGAAAAACGGTTAATTTTAAAAAATTTGACCCCTATTATGAACCTTTACAATTTATTGTTTTGGGCTCCAATGGAGATATTAAGTTAGATCCATGTCCAAGGAAACTATATGTAAAATTTCAAGTGTTTAGACCCATAATTGTCGGAGGAAATTAGTAGGGTTCTCAAAGGCCAAATCATTGAACTTTGACCCCTTAATTGCAAAATTTCTGTTCAAATACAAATCACATAGATTTTCTAAAATCTCAGTACCCTTTGTATCAAAATTTGGAATATGTAGACTAAAATTGACAGAGAAATGTACACACAGACAGACATATTCAATTCTATAGATAGATAGATAGATAAATAATGAGAGACAGAAAGATAAATATATACAATGATTAATGAATTAGTAGAGATAGTTGTTAAATTTTTGGAAATATGTATGGCAATTTGATGATAAGACTTAGAGCTAACTGTTAATATTTAAAATATATACACAGAAATTCAAATGATAGGACTTATATGTAGAGTGCTCAATACATCAGTAGAGCAAGGTAATAACTTAAAAAAAATGTAAACGTCAATTTAGATAACCACAATTTTTTTGGTATTCTTGTGTGAATATGACATAATGTAATATAAATTTTAATAATTTTATTCTAACTGTTATGATTCTCAATGATAAATCTAAAATGTCAATATATATATATATAAATATTTATATATATATATTTCAATAAAAAAACACTTCTAATAATTATGTGATCTATAAAACAATTGTCTCCCTTGTACATATATATATAGATTATATATATATATAATATATATATTATATATATTTATATATATATATATACATATATTTACTTAAAAAAAATAACTTCTAATAATTATGTGATCTATATATAAATTGTCTCCCTTGAATATATATATATATATATATATATATATATATATTTCAATTAAAAAAATCACTTCTAACAATTATGTGATCTATATACAAATTGTCTCCCATTTTATTAGCACTATTTAAAGTGTAATTAATAAGTAGAAATCTAAATAAAATATCTTTATTGCTCTATGTCTAATTGAGCACTCTTATATAACTCTAGTTAAATCTTAATGTTTATTTTTCCTGTAATAAAATAAACGTTTTATAATATCAGCTCTGTCTAGTTTTGAACACTATTTGAAGTGTATTAATTAAGTTCAAATCTAAATAAAATGTCTTTATTGCTCTATGTCTAATTGAGCACTCTTATATGACTAGTTGAATCTTAATGTTTATTTATCCTGTAATAAAATAACATACATATAAAAATTGAATATATATAAATATATATATATATATATATCAATTAAAAAAATAACTCCTAATAATTATGTTACATATATACAAATTGTCTCCCTTGAATATATATATATATATATATATATATATATATATATATATATATTATATATATATTTATTTCAATAAAAAAAACTTTTAATAATTAGGTAATCTATGTATTACTTGTCTCCCTTGAATATATATATATATTATATATATATATATATATATATATATATATATATATAAATATATATTTTATATATATATATATGTATTTATATATATATATATTTCAATAAAACAATAACTTCTAATAATTATGTGATCTATATAACAATTGTCTCCCTTGAACATATATATACAGATTATATATATTAAATATACATATATTATATATATATATATATATATTTATATATATACATATATATATATATATATTCATTTAGAAAAAAAATAACTTCTAATAATTATGTGATCTATATATAAATTGTCTCCTTTGAATATATATATATATATATATATATTTATGTATTTATTTCAATAAAAAAGTAAGTTCTAATAATTATGTGATCTATATAAAAATTGGCTCCCTTGAATATACATATATATTTCAATTAAAAAAATAACTTCTAATAATTATATATAAAAATTGAATAAATATATATATATATATATATATATATATATGTATATATATATTTCAATTAAAAAAATAACTTCTATACATTATGTGATATATATACAAATTGTCTCCCTTGAATATATATATATATATATATATATATATATATATATATATATATATATATATATATATATTTATTTCAATAAAAAAATAAGTTCTAATAATTATGTGATCTATATACTAATTGTCTCATTGAATATATATATATATATATATATATATATATTTATATAGATTTCGATAAAAAATTACTTCTAATAATTATGTGATGTATATACAAATTGTCTCCCTTTTTTAGCACTACTTTAAGTGTAATAATAAAGTACAAATCTAAATAAAATGTCTTCATTTCTCTATGACTAATTGAGCACTCTTATATTACTCTAGTTAAATCTTAATGTTTATTTATCCTGGGATAAAATAAACGTTTTATAATATCAGCTCTGTCTAGTTTTTAGCACTATTTAAAGGGTATTTATTAAGTACAAACCTAAATAAAATGTCTTTATTGCTCTATGTCTAATTGAGCACTCTTATATAACTCTAGTTAAATCTTAATGTTTATTTATCCTGAAATAAAATAAAATACATATAAAAATTGAATGACTACATATATATATATTCCAATTAAAAAAAAACTTCTAATAATTATGTGATATATATACAAATTGTCTCCCTTGAATATATATATATATATTATATATATATATATATATATATATATTTTTATTTCAATAAAAAAAAAATTCTAATAATTAGGTTATCTATGTATTAATTGTCTCCCTTGTATATATAAATATATATATTATATATATAAATATATATTTATATATATATATATATATATATATATATATATATATATATATATATATATACATATATATATATTTCAATAAAAAAAACTTATAATTATTTGATCTATATAACAATTGTCCCCCTTGAACATATATATATTATATATATAAAATATATATATATATGTATTTATTTAAAAAAAATAACTTCTAATAATTATGTGATCTATCTATAAGTTGTCTCCCTTTTTTAGCACTAAAGTGTAATTATTAAGTACAAATCTAAATAAAATGTCTTTATTGCTCTATGTCTAATTGAGCACTCTTATATAACTCTAGTTAAATCTTAATGTTTACTTATCCTGTAATAACATAAACGGTTTATAATATCATCTCTGTCTAGTTTTGAACACTATTTAAAGTGGTATTATTAAGTACAAATCTAAATAAAATGTCTTTATTGCTCTATGTCTCAGTGAGCACTCTTATATGACTCTATTTATATCTTAATGATTATTTATCCTGGAATGAAATATACGTTTTATAATATCAGCTCTCTCTAGTTTTTAGCACTATTTAAAGGGTATTTATTAAGTACAAACCTAAATAAAATGTCTTTATTGCTCTATGTCTCATTGAGCACACTTATGTAACTAGTTGAATCTTAATGTTTATTTATCCTGTAATAAAATAAAATACATATAAATATTGAATGAATATATATATATATTTCAATTAAAAAAATAACTTCTAATAATTATGTGATATATATACAAACGACCCCCTTGAATATATATATATTTAATTCAATAAAAACAACTTCTAATAATTAGGTGATCTATGTATTAATTGTCTCCATTGATTATATATATATTATATCTATATATACATATATATTATATATATATATTTAGTTATATATATATTTCAATAAAAAAATAACTTCTAATAATTATGTGATCTATATAACAATTGTCTCCCTTGAACATATATATATAGACTATATATATATATAAAATATATATAGATTATATATATATATAAAATATATATATATTATATATATATATATATAAATATATTTATATATATATATTTATTAAAAAAAATTCCATCTAATAATTATGTGATCTATATATAAATTATCTCCCTTGAATATATATATATATATATATATATATATATATATATATATATATATTTATTTCAATAAAAAAAATAAGTTATAATAATTATGTGATCTATATATCAATTGTCTCCCTTGAATATATATATACATATATGTATTTCAACAGAAAATTACATCCAATAATTATGTGATCTCTATACAAATTGTCTCCCTTTTTTAGCACTATTTAAAGTGTAATTATAAATTAGAAATCTAAATAAAGTGTCTTCATTGCTCTATGTCTAATTGAGCACTCTTATATAACTCTAGTTAAATCTTAATGTTTACTTATCCTGTAATAAAATAAACGTTTTATAATATCAGCTCTGTCTAGGTTTGATTACTATTTTAAAGTGGATTTATTAAGTACAAATCTAAATAAAATGTCTTTATTGCTCTATGTCTAATCGAGCACTCTTATATAACTCTAGTTACATCTTAATGTTTATTTTTTCTGTAATAAAATAAACATTTTATAATATCAGCTCTGTCTAGTTTTGAACACTATTTAAAGGGTATTTATTAGTACAAACCTAAATAAAATGTCTTTATTGGTCTATGTCTCATTGAGCACTCTTATATAACTAGTTTAATCTTTATGTTTATTAATCCTGTAATCAAATAAAATACATATAAAAATTGAATGAATATATATATATATATATATATATATATATATATATTTCAATACAAAAAAATAACTTCTAATAATTATGTTATATATATACAAATTGTCTCCCTTGAATATATATATATATATATATATATATATATATTTATATTTCAATAAAAAAAACTTCTAAGAATTAGGTGATCTATGTACTAATTATGTCCCTTGAATATATATATATTGTATATATATATATATGTATATATATATATTTTATATATATATATTTCAATAACTAAAATAACTTCTAATAATTATGTGATCTATATATAAATTGTCTCCCTTGAATATATATATATATATATATATATTTCAATTAAGAAAATAACTTCTAATATTTATTTGATCTATATACAAATTGTCTCCTTGAATATATATATATATATATATATATATATTTCAATTAAAAAAATTACTTCTAATAATTATGTGATCTATATAAAAATTGTCTCCCTTTCTTTAGCACTATTTAAAGTGTAATTATTAAGTACAACTATAAATAAAATGTCTTTATTGCTCTATGTCAAATTGAGCACTCTTATATAACTCTAGTTAAATCTTAATGTTTACTTACCCTGTAATAACATAAACGTTTTATAATATCAGCTCTGTCTAGTTTTGCACACTATTTAAAGTGTATTTATTAAGTACAAATCTAAATAAAATGTCTTTATTGCTCTATGTCCCATTGAGAACTCTTATATAACTAGTTGATTCTTAATGTTTATTTATCCTGTAATAAAATAAAATACGTATAAAAATTGAATGACTTATATATTTCAATAAAAAAAGTCACTTCTAATAATTATGTGATATATATACAAATTGTCTCCATTAAACATATATATATATATATTATATATTATATATATATATATATTTATTTCAATAAAAAACTTCTAATAATTAGGTGATCTATATATTAATTGTCTCCCTTGAATATATAAATACATCTTTTATATATATAAATATATATTTATATATATATATATATATATATATACATATATATATATATTTCAATAAAAAATAACTTATAATTATGTGATCTATATAACAATTGTCTCCCTTGAACATATAAATTAAATTTATAGATTATATATATATATATATTGATATATATATATATATATATATATGTGTATTTATTTAAAAAAAAATAACTTCTAATAATTATGTGATCTATCTATAAATTGTCTCCCTTTTTTTACCACTAAAGTGTAATTATTAAGTACAAATCTAAATAAAATGTCTTTATTGCTCTATGTCTAATTGAGCACTCTTATATAACTCTAGTTAAATCTTAATGTTTACTTATCCTGTAATAACGTAAACGGTTTATAAACTCAGCTCTGTCTAGTTTTGAACACTATTTAAAGTGTATTTATTAAGTACCAATCTAAATAAAATGTCTTTATTGCTCTATGTCTCAGTGAGCACTCTTACATGACTCTATTTAAATCTTAATGTTTATTTATCCTGGAATGAAATGAACGTTTTATAATATCAGCTCTGTCTTGTTTTTAGCACTATTTAAAGGGTATTTATTAAGTACAAACCTAAATAAAATGTCTTCATTGCTCTATGTCTCATTGAGCACACTTATATAACTAGTTGAATCTTTATGTTTATTTATCCTGTAATAAAATAAAATACATATAAAAATTTATATTTATATTAAAAAAATAAGTTCTAATAATTATGTGATATATATACAAACGACCCCCTTGAATATATATATATATTTAATTCAATGAAAAAAACTTCTAATAATTAGGTGATCTATGTATTAATTGTCTCCTTTGATTATATATATATATTATATCTATATATATAAATATATATTTTATATATATATATTTAGTTATATATATATATATATATATATATATATTTCAATAAAACAATAACTTCTAATAATTATGTGATCTATATAACTATTGTCTCCCTTGAACATATATATATAGACTATATATATATATATAAAATATATATAGATTATATATATATATATATAAATGTCTTCATTGCTCTATGTCTAATTGACCACTCTTATATAACTCTAGTTAAATCTTTATGTTTACTTATCCTGTCATAAAATAAACGTTTTATAATATCAGCTCTGTCTAGTTTTGAATACTATTTAAAGGGTATTTATTAAGTACAAACCTAAATAAAATGTCTTTATTGCTCTATGTCTCATTGAGCACTCTTATATAACTAGTTGAATCTTAATGTTTATTTATCCTGTAATAAAAAAAATACATATAAAAATTGAATATATATATATATATAAATATATATAAAAATATATCAATTAAAAAAATAACTTCTAACAATTATGATATATGTACAAATTGTCTCCCTTGAACATATATATATATATTATATATATATATTTATTTCAATAAAAAAATAACTTCTAATAATTATGTGATCTATATATAAATTGTCTCCCTTAAATATATATTTATATATATATATATACATATATATATATTTCAATAAAAAAAATATGTTCTAATAATTATGTGATCTGTATACTAATTGTCTCATTGAATATATACATATATATATATATATATTTTCAATAAAAAATTACTTCTAATAATTATGTGATGTATATACAAATTGTCTCCCTTTGTTTAGCACTATTTAAAGTGTAATTATTAAATAAAAATCTAAATAAAATGTCCTTATTGCTCTATGTCTTATTGAGCACTCTTATATAAATCTAGTTAAATCTTAATGTTTATTTATCCTGTAATAAAATAAACGTTTTATAATATCAGCTCTGTCTAGTTTTGAGCACTATTTTAAAGGGTTATTATTAAGTCAAAATGTAAATAACATGACTTTATTGCTCTATGTCTCATTGATGGAATTGAAATAAAATATATATATATATATATATATATATATATATATATATATATATATATATATATATATTTACTTCAATTAAAACAGACTTCCATTAATTATGTGATCTATATATAAATTGTCTCCCTTGTATATATATATATATATATATATATATATATATATATATATATTTCCTTAAAAAAATCACTTCTGATTATTATGTCATCTATATACAAATTGTCTCCCGTGAATATATATACAAAATAACTTCTAATCATTATGTGATGTATATATAAATTGTCTCCCTTGAATATATATAGATATAGATTAAATATATATATATATATGCATTTCAATTAAAAAAATAACTTCTAATTATGTCATCTATATACAAATTGTCTCCCTTGAATATATATATATATATGTATTTCAAGTAAAAAAATAACTTCTAATAATTATGTGATCTATATATATACCAATGATGCTTGCATGTGCTCCATAGTTTTATATAGCTGTGTAGTAAGTTTAAAAATTGCTTTGTTTAATTATACAAGACGATTTTACTTTAAGAGTGCTCAATGCATTTAAAGAGCTTTGTAGTAAGAGTTGGAAACATTTTTGCAATTATTTTAGACAAATCTACTTCCAGAGTGCTCAATATATTAGTAGAGCTAAATAAAACATTTGAGAAACAGATATGGCATTTCAACTGCATAAATTTATTTTGACAGAGTACAATACATTAGTAGAGCTAAATATACACTTTCAAAAACATGTATGGCAATTCAGCTACACAAATATACTTAAGAGTGCTCAATAGATTAGTAGACGAAAGCATAAAATTCAGAAAACATGAGGAGCTCTGCAGTATGTTTTGAAAACCTAAATGTCAATATGTAAGTATAGATATACTGTAAGTTTTTAATATATATATATATATATATATATATATATATATATATATATATATATATATATATATGACAAGTATTTGAAACAAATTTCCTATTTGAGTGCCTAATATATTTGAGAGCTCTATGGTAACTTTATAAAACATATTTCAAAATTATGTTAGATAAATTGTCTTTGAGAGTGCTCATTTAATTAAGTAGAGTTCTGCATTAGTTTTGGGGTATGGTTCTCACTTTATTAGGGCAATAACTTGGACACATTATACTATGGACAAATCCATTGAGGACAATCAAAGGTAACCTGTTTTTTTCGACTCTGCTGAATAAGACTCATCCGTCTTGGTTCACTCTTGGGACATTAAAACAAAAAAGGTGAAGAATTAAAAAAAGAATGCAAAAATGTAAATGTCTTTGCAACTCATTCATTTTCACTTTCATAACACAAAAACATCTGTAAAAACTTGATAAAAGAATGCACAAACAATAAAATACAAATTTGCTGTCTTGGAATCTGAAATCAGTAGAAACATCCCCTACTGAAATTCCTGCACACCTCAAAAAAAAAAAAAAAAAAAAAAAAAGATTCCTTCCCAATGCAATACTTTTCAAGCAATTACAGTGTCAGACTTGGTACTGGAATGACTCTGTAAACTGAAAAAATATACATAATAAAAAATGTTAAGCAAAATTGATTCATGTTAACACCTCTCCCAACACCACAGATTAACTACAAAAATACTTGATAAAACAAGACACAATTACAAATGTGTATGAAAAAAATAAAAATAAAAAAAATAAAAAAAATCAACCAAGCAATTGCTCATGATTTTCTGGTGTTTGATGGAATGTGAGTAGGCATACAGCCTGGATAATTTTCCAAGGTAAGTGATGATATTCATCATTATTGTCTTTTTGGATTAGTTCAGATATATCTCATAACTGTAATTGTTTTATGTATATATTTATATGTCTAGATGTTATGTGTGCTATTTGCATGTTCCCTATAGAAAAAAAGCTACATAAAATCTACAAGTGTATTCTGATGTAAAATTAACTAGTAAATACAATGCTTGTGTTCCTGATATACCAACTATTTCTTATTAGCATATAAGTTGAATCATGAAATGTATCTCCCTTGCCTGTATCTCTTTATACCTCTGTATTTATCTAGATCTGTCTATCTCTCTTTTCTTATTCTATATCCCTATTCCTCGCCTTGCTATCCACTATGTGTGAACTTATAAATTTCAACATGTCTAGATTGATAAGCTTCTCATTTACCGGTACCTAACTCCCGTTTTGAAGTTAGAAGTTTTAACTTGATTACACGTTTATATGCCAAGGCATCGATGAGGCACATCCAGACGCCAACCTACACGGTGCAGAGAAAGGACAGAAAATAAACTAAGTCCCGATGTGCCTAGCAGATTAGAAGGCATTTTGCTACGCCTACATGCACCCAACATGGCAGTAGGCGTCGATCGGCCACTTCCAGACACTTATTTACACTGTTTTGAACTTAGAAATTTAAATTGAATACTCGTGGACATGTGTTGGTCTAGTAGCTCCTCATCTACCTATACCAACGTCCGCCCCTGTAAGGACTTAGAAATTTTCATTTGAATACACGTTGACTTGCCTTGGTCTATAAGATTGTCACCTATCTATACCTACATCCCCTTTGTTTCGACTTAGAAATTTTTCACTTGAATACACGCTGAGATGCCTTGGTCTATAAGATTGTAACCTATCAATACCTACATCCCCTTTGTTTGGACTTAGAAATTTTTCACTTGAATACACGCTGAGATGCCTTGGTCTATAAGATTGTGACCTATCTATACCTACATCCCCTCTTGTTTGGACTTAGAAATTTTTCACTTGAATACACTCTGAGATGCTTTGGTCTATAAGATATTCACCTATCTATACCTACATCCCCTCTTGTTTGGACTTAGAACTTTTTCAATTGAATACACTCTGAGATGCTTTGGTCTATAAGATTGTCACCTATCTATACCTACATCCCCTCTTGTTTGGACTTAGAAATTTTTCACTTGAATACACTCTGAGATGCTTTGGTCTATAAGATTGTCACCTATCTATACCTACATCCCCTCTTGTTTGGACTTAGAAATTTTTCAATTGAATACACTCTGAGATGCTTTGGTCTATAAGATTGTCACCTATCTATACCTACATCCCCTCTTGTTTGGACTTAGAAATTTTTCAATTGAATACACGCTGAGATGCCTTGGTCTATAAGATTGTCACCTATCTATACCTACATCCCCTCTTGTTTGGAGTTAGAAATTTTTCAATTGAATACACGCTGAGATGCCTTGGTCTATAAGATTGCCATCTATCAATACCTACATCCCCTCTTGTTTGGACTTAGAAATTTTTCACTTGAATACACGCTGAGATGCCTTGGTCTATAAGATTGTAACCTATCAATACCTACATCCCCTTTGTTTGGACTTAGAAATTTTTCACTTGAATACACGCTGAGATGCTTTGGTCTATAAGATTGTGACCTATCTATACCTACATCCCCTCTTGTTTGGACTTAGAAATTTTTCACTTGAATACACTCTGAGATGCTTTGGTCTATAAGATATTCACCTATCTATACCTACATCCCCTCTTGTTTGGACTTAGAACTTTTTCAATTGAATACACTCTGAGATGCTTTGGTCTATAAGATTGTCACCTATCTATACCTACATCCCCTCTTGTTTGGACTTAGAAATTTTTCACTTGAATACACTCTGAGATGCTTTGGTCTATAAGATTGTCACCTATCTATACCTACATCCCCTCTTGTTTGGACTTAGAAATTTTTCAATTGAATACACTCTGAGATGCTTTGGTCTATAAGATTGTCACCTATCTATACCTACATCCCCTCTTGTTTGGACTTAGAAATTTTTCAATTGAATACACGCTGAGATGCCTTGGTCTATAAGATTGTCACCTATCTATACCTACATCCCCTCTTGTTTGGAGTTAGAAATTTTTCAATTGAATACACGCTGAGATGCCTTGGTCTATAAGATTGCCATCTATCAATACCTACATCCCCTCTTGTTTGGACTTAGAAATTTTTCACTTGAATACACGCTGAGATGCCTTGGTCTATAAGATTGCCATCTATCAATGCCTACATCCCCTCTTGTTTGGAGTTAGAAATTTTTCACTTGAATACACGCTGAGATGCTTTGGTCTATAAGATTGTCACCTATCTATACCTACATCCCCTCTTGTTTGGACTTAGAAATTTTTCAATTGAATACACTCTGAGATGCTTTGGTCTATAAGATTGTCACCTATCTATACCTACATCCCCTCTTGTTTGGACTTAGAAATTTTTCAATTGAATACACTCTGAGATGCCTTGGTCTATAAGATTGTCACCTATCTATACCTACATCCCCTCTTGTTTGGAGTTAGAAATTTTTCACTTGAATACACGCTGAGATGCTTTGGTCTATAAGATTGTCACCTATCTATACCTACATCCCCTCTTGTTTGGACTTAGAAATTTTTCACTTGAATACACTCTGAGATGCTTTGGTCTATAAGATATTCACCTATCTATACCTACATCCCCTCTTGTTTGGACTTAGAAATTTTTCAATTGAATACACTCTGAGATGCTTTGGTCTATAAGATTGTCACCTATCTATACCTACATCCCCTCTTGTTTGGACTTAGAAATTTTTCACTTGAATACACTCTGAGATGCTTTGGTCTATAAGATTGTCACCTATCTATACCTACATCCCCTCTTGTTTGGACTTAGAAATTTTTCACTTGAATACACTCTGAGATGCCTTGGTCTATAAGATTGTCACCTATCTATACCTACATCCCCTCTTGTTTGGACTTTGAATTTTTTCAATTGAATACACTCTGAGATGCTTTGGTCTATAAGATTGTCACCTATCTATACCTACATCCCCTCTTGTTTGGACTTAGAAATTTTGCAATTGAATACACGCTGAGATGCCTTGGTCTATAAGATTGTCACCTATCAATACCTACATCCCCTCTTGTTTGGAGTTAGAAATTTTTCAATTGAATACACGCTGAGATGCCTTGGTCTATAAGATTGCCATCTATCAATACCTACATCCCCTCTTGTTTGGACTTAGAAATTTTTCACTTGAATACACGCTGAGATGCCTTGGTCTATAAGATTGTCACCTATCTATACCTACATCCCCTGTTGTTTCGACTTGGAAAATTTTCACTTGAATACACGCTGAGATGCCTTGGTCTATAAGATTGCCATCTATCAATGCCTACATCCCCTCTTGTTTGGACTTAGAAATTTTTCACTTGAATACACTCTGAGATGCCTTGGTCTATAAGATTGTCACCTATCTATACCTACATCCCCTCTTGTTTGGACTTAGAAATTTTTCAATTGAATACACTCTGAGATGCTTTGGTCTATAAGATTGTCACCTATCTATACCTACATCCCCTCTTGTTTGGACTTAGAAATTTTTCACTTGAATACACTCTGAGATGCTTTGGTCTATAAGATATTCACCTATCTATACCTACATCCCCTCTTGTTTGGACTTAGAAATTTTTCAATTGAATACACTCTGAGATGCTTTGGTCTATAAGATTGTCACCTATCTATACCTACATCCCCTCTTGTTTGGACTTAGAAATTTTTCAATTGAATACACGCTGAGATGCCTTGGTCTATAAGATTGTCACCTATCTATACCTACATCCCCTCTTGTTTGGAGTTAGAAATTTTTCACTTGAATACACGCTGAGATGCTTTGGTCTATAAGATTGTCACCTATCTATACCTACATCCCCTCTTGTTTGGACTTAGAAATTTTTCACTTGAATACACTCTGAGATGCTTTGGTCTATAAGATATTCACCTATCTATACCTACATCCCCTCTTGTTTGGACTTAGAAATTTTTCAATTGAATACACTCTGAGATGCTTTGGTCTATAAGATTGTCACCTATCTATACCTACATCCCCTCTTGTTTGGACTTAGAAATTTTTCACTTGAATACACTCTGAGATGCTTTGGTCTATAAGATTGTCACCTATCTATACCTACATCCCCTCTTGTTTGGACTTAGAAATTTTTCACTTGAATACACTCTGAGATGCCTTGGTCTATAAGATTGTCACCTATCTATACCTACATCCCCTCTTGTTTGGACTTAGAAATTTTTCAATTGAATACACTCTGAGATGCTTTGGTCTATAAGATTGTCACCTATCTATACCTACATCCCCTCTTGTTTGGACTTAGAAATTTTTCAATTGAATACACGCTGAGATGCCTTGGTCTATAAGATTGTCACCTATCAATACCTACATCCCCTCTTGTTTGGAGTTAGAAATTTTTCAATTGAATACACGCTGAGATGCCTTGGTCTATAAGATTGCCATCTATCAATACCTACATCCCCTCTTGTTTGGACTTAGAAATTTTTCAATTGAATACACTCTGAGATGCTTTGGTCTATAAGATTGTCACCTATCTATACCTACATCCCCTCTTGTTTGGACTTAGAAATTTTTCACTTGAATACACTCTGAGATGCTTTGGTCTATAAGATATTCACCTATCTATACCTACATCCCCTCTTGTTTGGACTTAGAAATTTTTCAATTGAATACACTCTGAGATGCTTTGGTCTATAAGATTGTCACCTATCTATACCTACATCCCCTCTTGTTTGGACTTAGAAATTTTTCAATTGAATACACGCTGAGATGCCTTGGTCTATAAGATTGTCACCTATCTATACCTACATCCCCTCTTGTTTGGAGTTAGAAATTTTTCACTTGAATACACGCTGAGATGCTTTGGTCTATAAGATTGTCACCTATCTATACCTACATCCCCTCTTGTTTGGACTTAGAAATTTTTCACTTGAATACACTCTGAGATGCTTTGGTCTATAAGATATTCACCTATCTATACCTACATCCCCTCTTGTTTGGACTTAGAAATTTTTCAATTGAATACACTCTGAGATGCTTTGGTCTATAAGATTGTCACCTATCTATACCTACATCCCCTCTTGTTTGGACTTAGAAATTTTTCACTTGAATACACTCTGAGATGCTTTGGTCTATAAGATTGTCACCTATCTATACCTACATCCCCTCTTGTTTGGACTTAGAAATTTTTCACTTGAATACACTCTGAGATGCCTTGGTCTATAAGATTGTCACCTATCTATACCTACATCCCCTCTTGTTTGGACTTAGAAATTTTTCAATTGAATACACTCTGAGATGCTTTGGTCTATAAGATTGTCACCTATCTATACCTACATCCCCTCTTGTTTGGACTTAGAAATTTTTCAATTGAATACACGCTGAGATGCCTTGGTCTATAAGATTGTCACCTATCAATACCTACATCCCCTCTTGTTTGGAGTTAGAAATTTTTCAATTGAATACACGCTGAGATGCCTTGGTCTATAAGATTGCCATCTATCAATACCTACATCCCCTCTTGTTTGGACTTAGAAATTTTTCAATTGAATACACTCTGAGATGCTTTGGTCTATAAGATTGTCACCTATCTATACCTACATCCCCTCTTGTTTTTTTAGTGATGCAATGTTGTCAACTGAGATTTTAAAAAAAAACGCGAGATCAGGAGAAAGAAATGTCCAGAAAATCGCTAGATTTTTAACTTTTATCGTCTGAAATTTTCAAAAATCACTACCCCCCCCCAAACTCCATATTTTAACTTTTTAACCATAAAAAATTATAAATATAGTATACTCAATATATAAAATGTTCCGTTTTTTCTCACTATATGTTTCTGGAATTATATTGAAGCGGTTAGCTCCCCAGAAGGCTTACATATTTTATCAGCTAGTGTTGCCTGTTTTTTTTGGGTATTTTTTTTTTGCAGGAAACAAATCATAAACTCAAACTTTTTATAATAAAAGTTAAATTGAAATATACTGCAAATTAAACATCACAATAATGGTGCAACATATTTTGAAATTAGAAAAATAAAAAAACAAAAAAACTTTGTTTTAGCATGTTAAAAGTATTTAGGTTGGTAGATAATTAAATTCTACTGTATTGGTATAAGTTTCTTTTTTTTTTTTTGCTGTTGTTTCTTGCTTTTTACTTTGGAGGTTGGAATGCCCCCACCCCCTAAAATGTACTTGGAAAAATCGATTTTATAGCAAGATTTAAGAATGGTTAGTGGAAAAAAGGTGAAAAACAAAACAAATAATCAATAAATAATTGTTACCAAAGGCAATAAATGCTACTTTTTTTTACTTACATGAATGAGTTTATTTTATGTTTTAAAGTATTTTTAATAAAATTGCGGGTGTGTGGGTGCTAAATATCTCCAAATTTTCTAGAATTCCCCGCTAGATTGCAACCGAAATCTCCAGATCTAGCAGGAAAACCGCTAAATTATAACACTGGTCACGTGACAGGAAGCGGTAATAAATAATTGTCCCTAAATAAAAAAAATGGCCTCTCGATACAAAGAAAAACACCTATTTATCATAGAAAAATTAAGTATAATGTTATAATTAAAAAGAAATATATAAAAACACACATTGATATAGTAAACATATTATACCAAAACGTGGAAGCCATCCGTCCAGTGGTTTTTTAGACTATTAATTGCGAACTAACCGAGAGTTACATTTTTATATATATAGATTAAGAAATAAATATATATATATATATATATATATATATATATATACTGTGTGTGCAAAATCAAGACTTCAAGACAAGGTGTTGATGGCAACAAAAAGTGTATTTCATTTTACGTTACAATTGTTTCCATGTCAATATTAATGCTCAGTTATGAAATGTGATAATTTTGTAGTTTACTCCTTAAGTCAACCATTTTTGGCTTAAAACCTATTGGTATATGAAAATGTACTGAATTACACGAACTCAGTATATTACATATAAGTCTATATATATATATATATATATATATATATATACTCGGGTTTTTTTTTATTCAAAAGTAATGGACTAATGAATTCTAATGAATTCAACGAGGTTGTTAGATAGTGCTCAATAAAAAGAGCTGATAATACTTGTTTATTGTTATATAAACATGGTCACATCCTGCTGCTACAAATAGCCACTTGTTTCAATCAAACAACAGATATCATCAAGTGGCTATTTGTAGCAGCAGGATGTGACCATGTTTATATAACAATAAACAAGTGTATATATATATATATATATATATATACAATGTATATATTATGTGTGTGTATATATATATATATATATATATAATATTATGTATATAGTGAAATCAAAGGAGATGCAATGTTTACCTATTTTACCTAATACCTGATCTAATATAAAAAAACAAGTATTTATACATAAATATTTTAATCCCAACCAAATAAAAAAAGCTCAATACACAAATAATAGAGAGTAGAGCTTATTATAAGAGAAAAGAAATAAAAACTAAAAAAGTTGAAATTTACAATCAAATCTATTGCTCGACAGGATACTCCAAAAAACAATTGTCAAAGTGCTTATTCTGCGGACTTTCAATAAGAGCAACATCAAAATTGCAGATAACAGACACCTCTATGTTTCAAAACACGTACACACATGCAGTGGAAACAGCTTCAAAATAATGCCAATCTTCCAAACAGACAATTATTTTTATTTACTTACACAGGAAAAAAACTTCATCACCAAATTCACTCCTGAACTGAACAGAACCTAATACCATCACACAAAAACATGAAATGCAAGGTACACTCGCATGCACACCCATACACATACACACACCCACACATAAATCAGACCCGACGCATTAAAACACACACACGTGCGCGCATACAACCACACACAGACATAACACCCCTATCTCTAATACAACACTTTCTTTGAATTGAAAGTCCGCAGAATAAGCACTTTGTAAATTGTTTTTTGGAGTATCCTGTTGAGCAATAAATTTGATTGTAAATTTCAACTTAAAGTTTTCATTTCTTATATATATATATATATATATCAGAGGAAACATAATTTAATTTAAATACCAAAGAAAACGAAAAAACGGGCAGGTGAAATTATTAAAATTTCCTTAACGCCTTATCGTCTGACCTTCTAAGAGGAAACGTCAGAATGATAAATTAAAAACTAAGAATCGAATGAGGAAAGAAGGGAATTTGGTTTTAGTTAGAAGCACAGTGAGAAAAAAAAAATCTCATTGTTCAGGTGGTTTTAAATCAATAAATATATCCAACTGATGTTTCAAAATCTTTTGTCTACACAGGCTAGGTCGAGAGTTGTTAATGACTAACGCCTCAATGATATTGAGATGATAGTTCGACCTCGCACTGTATAAAACATAAAACCACCCATCGGAATATTGATCAGAACACCTATTTATACTCATCAGGTGATTGCCGATGGCGGACTCATGAGCTTGGGAGTGCCCGGATGTTCTCGAAACCTGGTGTAGTCGAATATCCCGAGGGATGTGTTGGGATATTCTCATTTCCAATCTTTGGGATGTTTTGCCAACGTAGTCAGCTCCACACTGACAAACAAATTTATAAACAACAGAATTCTTTTGAATGGTTGGCAAAACATCTTTACGAAAAGAAGAGAAAAAGGTTCGAGTTGTGTAAACTACTCTAAGCATAGTAGCTGGAAAACAACGTTGAGTAGCAGAAGAAATCCTTTTAACAATATGAAGGCCAACAGGACCTAACCATGGTAATTTTAAATAAATGAGACAACGTGATGGACCGATATGTTTAACAGTATTAAATGTAGCAATTTTACGTTCAATAGTAGTTTTTATTATATTTATAATAAGGCCTTAAGGAAATTTTAATAATTTCACCTGCCCGTTTTTTTTGTTTTCTTTGGTATTTAAATTAAATTATGTTTCCTCTGAAATTTCTCCTTCCATTTTGCTGTACCAAGAATTTACTTATATGTATATATATATATATATATATATATATATATATATATATATGAACTATCAACTAAACTCCAACCTCTCTCCCATCACAGAAACGAACTCCGAGCACTAGTACCCCTTCAATGACAATACCCATTACAAACTTGACAGGCAGCAAAATCCCACCCCTTCACTGTAGAAATGTTGTAAAGATTGTAGTGGAATGCGGCCGCAAATGGATGGTTACATTCAAAGCTAGTAAAACAAAGCTGCTCTCCTTTAACAATTACAAGACACCTCCCCTGCGGATAATATGAACTGGAACAAATACATTGAGGACATTGCAAAGGCTGCTGCAAAGAATGTCGGTTCCCTCTATCGAGCTAGAAGACTACTCACACCTGAGAGTATCCAGTATCTGTACAAAGCCGTCATTCGCCCATGCATGGAGTATTGTTGCCGCTTCTAGGCTGATGCATCTACCACTAGTCTCTCCCTCTTGTATAGGGTCCAAAAAAGAGTACTGGATAAGGCGGACGAAGCCAGGATTGTAGCCCTTGATATATGCAAGGCCTTTGAAAAAGTCTGGCATAAAGGGCTGCCAATGAAAATTAAATTGTATGATATAACTGGACGTATACTAAATAAAATTAGATCCTTCTTAAACAATAAAAGCATACAGGTTGTCAGACGTACATCCAAGCAGCATAACATTAATGCGGAAGTATCTCAAGGGTTGATCCTTGGAGCATTATTATTCATGATATTCATAAACGACCTCCCTGATAATATTGTATCTGAGATGGGTATATTTGCTGATGATACAATGCCCTATAATAAGCATGAGGAACGAACAGATGTACATAAATCTAAGACAATGTCCGAATCGTTAGAAAATGACCTCCAGACTATAGTAGAATGGGGCCGCAAATGGATGGCAACATTTAATATATAGTATAATGCAGCTAGTACAACTAAGCTGCTCTCATTTAACAATTACAAGACGCCTCTCCAACCCCTATATTTATGACAAATAGTACCCTACCTGATAATTCTACATTCAAACTCCTCAGCCTAACATTTGTGGGCAATATGAATTGGAACAAATACATAGAAGACATTGCAAAGGCTGCTGCAAAAAAGGTGGGTTCCCTTTATCGAGCTAGAAAACTACTCGCACCTGAGAGTATCCTGCACCTTTAAAAGGCCATCATCCACCCATGCATGGAGTATTGTTGCCACATCTGGGCTGGTGCATCTACCATTAGCATCTCCCTCTTGTATAGGGTCCAAAAAAGAGTTTTCGATATAATCGGTCCCACTTTGTCAACTAAGCTCCAACCCCTGTCCCATCGCCACAATGTTGCATCACTGTGCCTGTTTTACAAATATTTTAATGGAATGTGTTCTAATGAACTCGTTTCACTTGTATCCCCTCGACGTACATATCCACGAAAACCCGCTTAGCAATAAGATCTCACCCCTTCACTGTTGTTATCCCTAAATGCCAGAAAAGCTTTCTATTCTAATAATTTCTTCCCTCGAACAGTTAGACTTTGGAATTCCCTTCCTGCTGCCTGCTGTCCTGGCTGTACTGATATGCAGAAGTTTAACTGTAACAAACAAATATCTTGTTAATCTTTCCTAGACATGGCCCCAAATAGTAGCCCCTTACGTCAAAGTGGCGATATGCTTTGTAAGGGGTGAACATGAGTAAAAAAAACAAAAAAAAAAAACATTCTACTCAAATAGCTTTTTCCCTCGGACTGCTGCACTTTGGAATTTCCTTCCAGGCCCCTGCTTTCCTGATTGTACTGACATGCAGAAATTCAAGTGTAATATGATCAGACATGTTGCTGCCCAACTCAATCCATAGTATCTTTGAAAATCTGGTTGCGAATAGTTTTTTTGGGGACTATTTTACCATGTTTGTCCAAAATTTTCTGTCTATGTCAAAATTTTCTGTGTATGTTTAGTAAATAGTTTATTTAGCAGTTTTGCATGGTGCGGAACCCAAATTTAAATATGTTAAGACCTTGGCGACTTTTGAGGCTAAACAGGGGGAAGGGGGGGTGCAAATGATGGACTTAGTCATTTCTTTTTTTGCATGGTGCAGAACTCAAATCTACATATGTTAAGGCCTAAAACTGCACCGTTTGTACATTTTCACCAGGATTTGACGTTCCCCGGGGGACTTTTAGGGCTCAGTGGGGGGGGGGATGCTGAACTTAGTAATTTTTTTTTATGCCTCGTCTACTGTGCACTCATGTGGAACCATGCTTCATTTGTTTAAACTATTGTTTAATTAATTAATAAATGTTTATAAAAAGTATTTAATTTGTATCAATTGGTTTTCAATTTCTTGTAAACGAATTCCATCCAGTAAATGCAATAATAAAGTAAATAAATGTTAATATAAAGTATTTAATTTATTATTTAATTAATAACCAAATTTTTAAAGAACGTATATAATTAATATCATTCTATTCAATTTCTTGTAGACAAATGCCACTATGTAATATATAGTATATATAATACTAGCATGGGTGCCCGGCGTTGCCCGGGTGTTTGGAGGTGTGTGTTGAGCAAAAAAAAAAAAAGTTTGTAGTAGGAAGGCAGGCTCGAACCTGTACCGCGATGGAGGAAAAGAACAGCAAAAAAACGTGATGTCTTTGCTGTTATGACCACCGGCAAACCAGAAGTGGCGTAGGTTTAAATTAAGGCTAGATAATCGAAAAGAGGGGATGACTTTCAAAAAAAGGCGACACCTCCCTGCTGAAAAGCACCCAGTTGAGGGTGAAGAAATTAATGTTTTAACCAATTTTTCGGTATTTGTCGTCTGAAGGGTCAAGCTTCAAAACAATATAGATCTTGTGAAAATCCGTTGCCTCTGTCAAAAGTTTCAGGCAGACACGCAAACATACATACATATATTTATAGCTCAAATTTTCGACCCAAACCGATTAAAAAGCTTGCCCTATCTCTGAATACCCTTTTATGTAAAATTTCAAATGTTTAGACCAGAAATTGTCTGAATAATTTGGTAGAGACCGCAGAGGTCAAATTTTTTAAAACTTTGACCCCTATTATGACCCCTTAACATTTACTGCTTTGGGATCAAATCAAGTTATTAAGTTAGATCCATGTCCAAAGAACCTATATCTAAAATTTGAAGTGTTTAGACCCAAAATTGCCGGAAGAGTTTGGTAGAGTTCTCAAAGGTCAAATCGTTGAACTTTTACCTCTTAACAGCCAAATTTCTGGCCAAAAACGAATTATAAAGATTTTCCCAAATCTCAGTGCGTTGTATATCAAATTTCGAGTCTGTAGACTGAAAATTGACAGAGTTATTGCGTAGGAAAATATACACAAACTGACACACAGATACTTTCGCTTTAATATATATATAATATAAAGTTAATAAATCTTAATATTAATTAATTGTAAGTATCTTGCATACTATAGCATTGTACCCATTTTTTGGTCACTGTTCACCGTTATGCCAACTGAAGACGCCTCAATAATTTCTTAAAAAAATGACGACTTGGTATGCTGAAAACAAATACCATAGGGAAAATTAGCGCAGTCAAATAGTTTGAGATATAAATATTCTGTATTTTGTTACATAATTTCTAGTAGTTTTATTTGGCCGCCATCTTTGTTGTTTCCATGAAATGGTATATTGAGCATGCGTGCGCACGCTGCAGTGAGCGGATGATCTGTGTAGTTGACTCAACGCAATTCTGAAAGCCGTTCTTAACATGAGGAGGTGGGGAGATGTTTATTGCAAAAGCCGTTCTTAACATGGGGAAGTGGGTGGGGGGGGTGTCATACCGAAAGCCGTTCTTAACATGGGGAAGTGTATGTTTATTCTGAAAGCCGTTCTTAGCATGGAGAAGTGTATGTTTATTCTGAGAGCCGTTCTTAGCATGTGGAGGTGTATGTTTATTCCGAAAGCCATTCTTAACATGGGGAGATGTATGTTTATTCCGAAAGCCATTTTTAACATGGGGAAGTGGGAGATGTTTATTCCGAAAGCCATTCTTAACATGGAGAAGGGGGGGGCGTTTATTCCAAAAGCCGTTATTAACATCAGGAGGTGTGGGGGATGTTTATTCCGAAAGCCGTTATTAACATGGGGAGGGGGGTTATTCTAAAAGCCGTTCTTAACATTGGGAGGTGGGGGGATGTTTATCCCGAAAGAAATAGCGTTGAATAACCGTTAAACATAACAACACATATCGCATGCTCACTATCCCATTTCATTGAAACAACAAAGATGGCGGCCAATTCAAACTACTAGAAATTACATTGCACGATTCAGATATTTATATCTCGAAAACTATTTGTCTGCGCTAATTTTCCCGGTGATATCTGTGTTCAGCATACTCGAAAACCTTTAAAAGTTGTTGATTTATTGCAAAATGTTGAGACGTCTCCAGTTGGCGTAATGGTGAACTTTGACCCATTTATGTTTTCAATTTTAATATCAATTTGTTTTCAATTTCTTGTAGACGAACGCCATTATAAATGTTCTTTCTGTTCCGCTGCGTTCTTCCACGCGCATCACCTGCAACGCCATGAAAAGCAGTTACACACGTCTGGGAAGGAAGTGAAAACGAATCAGTGCAAAGACTGCTTCAAGACATTCGCTACGCAATTGACGCTCAAGTTTCATCAGGATTTCGCATGCCGAATGGTGCAACGTCCGCACAGATGTCCTAGCTGCCAGCTTGGTTTTAAGAATGCAGTGGAAATCGAAAGCCACAAGTGCAGCGGGAACCCTGCAAAGCCGTTATGCTGTATGAACTGCGACTTCCGCACTGGTTCACCACGAGACTTAGAACACCATAATCGGATCCACACGGGGGAACGATGCTACAAGTGTGAATTGTGTGATTTTCGGACAGCGTGGAAAAAAAACCTGAAGGTGCACATTTTGAAACATTCCGGATTAAAACCGTTCACTTGCAATGTTTGTGACTTTGCGACAAACGATCGCAGTAATTTGAGAACTCATTTGAGGAAACATTTGAAAAAGAATAGCGCGAGTCTTTGTCACACGTGCGGCACAAATTTCAGTGACCCGCAGGCTCTGGCGTCACATATGCTGTTGCACAATTATGACACGCCTTACAAGTGCACATATTGCAACTATTCGACCAAGTATAAGTTCACGCTCAAGTCACACATGCGTGCCCACAATGTTGAGATCGAGACGGCGAAAACCTCTCAGATCGTGTCGACTGATGCTGATCTTGGCTCGATTCAAGACGTTAGAGAAATATCAATCCAAACAGCAGACGCCGACTACGAAGAACTTGTTGAGAAACAGTTTTTTATGTGCCAGGAATGCGGTTTTGTTATTGACAATCGGAAACTTTTTGACATACATCAGTGTAAGGTGAACGACCCGACCGCGCCGTCTGTTTTGGATGGCGAAATGATTATTCAAATTATCGAAAGTCCAGCGGAACTCCAGGAAGTTGTTGAACCGTGACAAATTTGACAATATCTTGTAACTTTGTCTTGTTATCAATAATGTTGAAATATTATTTATTTTGTTTCGATTAATCGAACAATCATTCTCACATCTTATCTGCACAACGTTTCGGCCGATGTAACCTTCGACCTTCTTCAGGTATAAAAGTCGCCATGATTTGGTAGCAAAAAGAAGTGAGGGTAGTTCTGTACTCTAAGGTTTCACATTTTTTATCTAGTTTGAAGTAAAAGGTACTTGTACAGTTTAATCAACACATTAAAAAATGAAAATATCGAAAAATAATTAAATTGTACGTATCCGTTATGGAACGAAATTCTCTGAATAAAAAATTTCACTTAATTTCATCAAGTAGGTTTTTTTTTTTTTACAGCGAAAAAACAATTTGTTATGATACCGAGCAAAATGTTCGATTTTTATGAAGAAAAGCTAGAATTAAAGATGGGGAGGGGATGTCCGCGCTTTACATGGATTTATCTTCCTGTGGCGTTTCTAAAATCCAAACAAAAATTAAGAAAAAATCCAAGATGTCTGCCTTCAAAGTGCTGTCATAAAAACATGTTTTCCGCTGTAAAAAACACAAAAAAACTACTCTATCAAATTAAGTGAAATGTTTTTTTGTTTTTTTTCGGAGATCTTCAGTTCAAAACGGATACGTACAATATAAACTTTTTTTGATATTTTCATTTTTATATGTTGATTAAACTGTACAAGTACCAAAGTTTACGCAAATTATAAAAGTAATTTAATTATCAGCGAACGTTGTCTCCTACGAGACCTTGCAGGGGGTTAAAATAGTGACAGCCACCTTAAACCTTGTGTTGCTTTGCGAAGCACCTCCCCTCTCTCTTATCCGATCAAGAGTCTCCCTTATCCCGAAGTCGCCGGATGCCAGCGAGCCACCCTCCTTCGCCCAATTGCAAGGGATGGCTGCCTGGAGGTCACC
Organism: Euprymna scolopes; assembly: GCF_053919585.1. Lineage (NCBI taxonomy): Eukaryota > Metazoa > Mollusca > Cephalopoda > Sepiida > Sepiolidae > Euprymna > Euprymna scolopes. The sequence goes on along the minus strand of NC_136527.1, from coordinate 86,447,695 downwards.
ACCTGTTTAAATGCAATTCTCAAGAGTGCCCATCGGGAGACACGGGATCTCTGTGACGGTGATGATCGACGTTTCCAAAGCGTTTGACACCGTTAATCACGACTCGATCTGCCGGGCAGCGCGCAGGTTTGGCGCACCAGATCCTCTGGTGCGCTACATCCGGGCCGGCTATGATGCTACGACCAGCGTGCTGGGAGACCGGGTTTTTCACCCTTCCCGTGGTGTTCGCCAGGGCGACCCTTTGTTGCCTCTGCTTTTTAACATGGTCATGGATGAGGTTCTTTCCTTGTCCCTTGCCCGAGATCGCTTATCCAATGGGGTCAACTGAGGTAGGGGCGTTAGCTTACGCCGATGACCTTACTCTCTTCGCTCGGACTCCAGAGGGTATGCGAGTAAAGCTTGAGGCGGTGGAACTAGCTTTGGCGCGATCGGGTATGGTGATTAACCCCGCTAAATCACTGTCTCTTGCCATCTTGTCTAACAAGAAGGCGAAAAACGTACACCTGGCCGCAGCGGAGCTTGTCTGTGGTGCTCAACCCGTTCGAACCCTAGGGGTCTTGGATTCGTTTGTGCTGCTCGGGGTCAGTTTCGACTGGAAGGGGATACTTCCCTTTCCACACCACAAGGTGGTCCATGACTGGCTCGGGGAGTTGCATTCTGCTCCGTTAAAGCCGCAGCAGCGCATTGAGCTCTGGCGGGGATATGCGATGCCCCGGCTATTGCATTCATTTGTCTTGGGCAACGTGCGCCACAATACTCTCAGGGCTATCGATGTTAACGTGCGAAACAGCATCCGCAAGTGGCTCAGGCTCCCAAAGGACTGTCCGGTCGGCTTTTTTCATGCCGCTGTTTCTGATGGGGGATTGGGGTTGCCTTCATTGGTGACTTTGATTCTACTGATGAGGCAAAAAAACATTAATTATAATGTATAAAAAAATCAAAAAAAATCTGGTTAAAACAAATTGAATAACACATGATTAATCATACTGAAACCAGCAAACTTACAATTGGTTGATGGATTTTATTAAAAAATTCGAAACCTTAGAGCGCAGAGCTAACCTTTTTTTTTTCCTGACATTTTTTTAATTGCCATTGCTCCCAGGTCCACTCTGACTTGGAGTGGTAGTACCTGTTAGGGTCCCAACTATGGGTTAAATAGAAACTGACTTGAAAAAAACAAATATATTCTAATAAAAAATTTTTTTCAAAATCACTTGATTCAGCATTAAATAACCTGAAAAGGGTTGATATGCCGTAAAACAAAAACAACCACCCAACCAACTAAAAACTTACAATTGGTTGATGGATTTTAATAAAAATTTAATCATAAGTTAAAAATGATACCTCTAAGATTCCCTGATAATTAAAGCATTTTTATAATTAACTAGCGAGGGGTACCCGGCGTTGCCCGGGTGTTTGGAGGTGTGTGTGGAAACTCGGGGGGGGGGGTTAAAAAAATCGTTTTTGTAGGTAAGTATAAGGATCGAACCCGAACCCTTGAGGCAAAGTTGTAAATTAAAGTGTGAAAAAAAAAAAAGTGCAACGTTAACCATTGCCCCACCGCGAGATGCTAACGGAAACACGTTTGAATTTATTTAATTACTTGGATTTGGCAGGTGCCCGTTTTAATGAGTTAATGAGGTCAAGTTTGACTGCGGGATAGTAATTTTTATTTTCCCAAGATGTTATAGGAAAAAGACTAACCCACATGCGGCGAGCGACAAATGTTGAATATTTATCTTCCCGAAATCGAGTAAATTAAATAGACAGGCGAGCTTCGTTGTTAACTTTGAGATATTACAATTTATATGCGATCTAAACAGTTTTAAAAAGTTGTGAGCCGACCGACCACTTCTCTGAAAAAAGCCTTTCTTGGACATGCACAAAAAGCGAACATACATTTTTGCTTTTATATATATAGATGTAAACTTACTTCCAAGTAGATCCAAAAATTCGAAACCTTACAGTGCAGAGCTAACTGCATTTTTTGTTCCTTCCAAAACATGGTGGCTTTTACACCTGATAAATGTTGGTTACATTGAACGTAACGTTGTGCGGATAACGCAATGGTCTGATTACTTTAACATTCATATCTCATCCCAAACATTCAGAATTATAATTGTTTTATACTGAAATATTATTTTTTATTTAATAGTGAGCTAATTAATTTGATTTTTTGTTTTTTACAATTTCTTTTTTTAATTTAAAAAAAAGTTTTTGTTTGATTTTTTTTTTGTTTTTTACAATTTTTTTTTTTACTCGATTTTTTTTTATTTTTCTTTTTGATTTAAAAAAAATATTTTTTTAGATTTTTTTAATTTAAAAAAAAAGTTTGATTTTTTTTGTTTACAATTTTTTTTTTTACTCGATTTTTTAATTTTTCTTTTTGATTTAAAAAAAAATATTTTTAGATTTTTTTTTTTGTTTGATTTTTTTTTTCTTTTTTCTTTTTTACTTCATCTTTGTTTCCATTAATTTTTTTTTAATTTTTTATTTTTGACTTTGAATTTTCTTTTCTTTTTTTTTTTACTAATATTAATGAATTTTTCTGGTGGATAGTGCAACAATATCTTTAGACAATGCTTAAAACAGGATAAGATTTAAATTATTTAAGAAAACGGTTTGACAGAAATTTAACATTTTTTTCTTGATTTTTTTTTTTTTTTTGATAGATATTGAAGAAAACAACTGGACAATAACTTAATTACGTCCCTAGATGATTGATTTTTAATATAAGCAGGAAATGGCAGCTAACGTGCTTCCTAACTTCCAGCGTCGCGCTACCGAAAGCAGTGAGAAGGCAAATCAGTTCCTTCACTTTTATTGCTTTTTGCGTATTTCTATTGTGAAGCGATTTATGGAAGCAATTTATTGAAGCGATTTATTGAAATATAAGGTTGACAAGAAAGTTCTTGCGCTTTTTAACTTTTAAATTCAGATGAACATATCTCAGCGTAATCAAAAATTTATTGATCAAAATAAGCACCATCAGAATCAACATACTTTTGCCAACGTAAAACAAGTGTATTTGTGAAAGTAACGTAAAAATCTTGCGTTCTGGCAACGATGAAGTCGCTGAAGATATTTTTGATATTGCTTAGGTTTTTGAAGCATTTCTTATGCAGAAAGTTGTTGAGATGCTTAAAAAAAGTGGTAGTCGGTAGGTGAGAGGTCTGAAGAGTATGGCAGATGAGGTAAAGTTTTGTAGCCCAATTCGTTCAACTTCTGCAGGGTTTTTTTTTTTTTTTTTACACAGTGGTCACCACTTATCAAGGCCCGGAAGCCACTCAGGGATAAGGGTTATTGCAAGTACATTACGTTAATGTGGAGATTTGATGAAGTGTTTACTTAAGGGGGCAGTTCATTAGGAATTTGTTAACGTTGGACTTGAAGACATCCAAGTTGTAGTCAGGAGGGAAGCAGGCAGACGGAACAGAGTCCCACAGGCATGCAGTTCTAAGAAAGAAGCTTTGTTCATGGAATCCACGTTTTGATTTAGGCACAGATAAAGAGTGGGGGAAATTTTTCACAGTGGATTCGGCTAGACGGGTGTTTTTCGTGAAAGATTGGCGAGGGGGGACCAGAGATTGGAGTTCAGATGAGCATCTGCCATGGAAAGAACGATACAACAAGGATAGGCTCGCAACGTCTCTTCTGTGGGAGAGAGGTTGCAGGGTAGAGAAAAGGGCATCCCCCACTAAGCTACAAAGTCTAGTATAAATGCCTAACAACGAAATGCAAAAATCAGCAAACAAAAAGAATCAGCAATAAGCTAAAACACAAAGAAATGATGAAAACGTAATATAATTTCAAAATATACAACATATATATACTTATTTACAATTGGCTGTAGTTCAATGTTGATTTTGACAGACTCCGCTCGGTCCGAAATAGGTTAATTAATAATTATTGTACTTGCAATAACCCTTATCCCTGAGTGGCTTCCGGGCCTTGATAATGGATGAGACTTCTTTTGGTGCAACTCTGGCTTTAGGAGTGTTGTGGAGCTTCTTTGGTGTTTACCCATTGAGCTAAGCATTGCCGGTTGTCGTAAAGAACCGACTTTTCATCGCAAGTCACAACCCGGTCAAGAAACAGTTCGTTCTTGTTGCATAAAAGAAACGAAGATGACACTTCATAATGGCGTTTCTTTTGTTTGTCATTCAATTCGTGAGGCGCCCATTTATCAAGTGTTTTTTTTTGTCTTTCCAATCTCTCTCAAGTGGTTGGAAATCATTGTATATGTTACGTCTAATTCAGAAGATCTCAAACAGTTGTGCGTGGATTGGCTTCAACTAAGGCTTTTAATTAATCGTTGTCAACATCCGTTGGCCGACCACTATGCTCATCATCTTCAAGACCCTGGTCATCGCCATGAAATTTCTTAAACCACCATTGTATTGGCATTCAGTAGTGGTTCCTGGGTCAAGTGCTTCGTTGATAACACAAGCTGTTTCAAGAGCTTTTCAACCTAGTTTGAATTGAAAAATTGAGCGAATTTTCTGGTTTTTTTATTTTTAATCCAGCGTTGTTTTAAAACGATTGTAATTTAAATGATTAGATATGTTGTATATTGGTTTATATTGGAGGAGATGATATATTAAAACGTGTCATGTGTTATCTAGTGGATGTAAGATATTGTTCTTTTAACAGACAGATAATAAACGTATAAATCGTATGTATGTTGTTTAGCCAGGAGGACATGATATTGACGTGTGAACTGAATCATGTTGTATCAAACTTATCACACGGGATATTTTTACAGTTCATATGTAAGAATAATAATACATGCTTTATACCTTTTTTTTTTGAAGAGTTCTTCTGTATCTTCCCGCTGCCCCGTGACGAACCATGAAGTAATCAGCACCATCCAATTGAGACATCTGTTCTTATTTGTGGAACCATTAAAACAACTCTTTATATTTTTATAATATAAATTTATTACAGTTGTCTCAAATGGTTTTCACAGGATCTGCAGTTTGTCTACATTTTCTGTTCTTACAGCCTGCTCCTAGCTGTCTGTCCACCCCTGTCTAGACGTCTGTCCACTCTGATAGTCAATCCTCAACTCTCTGAATCTCTCCAAAACTAACTACATCACGTGTTCTCTTACGTCACCTAATTACGTGTCTCAGACCAATCTAATGTCCACAACTAGTTATTTGTTTATTCAAAACCCCAAAATAATGTTTACATATATTTTCTATTTTCACATTCTTTTTGCGATTCACACGTCAATCATTTCTTCCCCAATTTAATTGTTTATTCTTCTAATCATAATAATTGATCCAACGACCATCCGTCGCTCAAATCAATTAATAAGAATACAATAGCAATAATAACAATGTTTTGACCATTGACCCCGCTTGCTACAGTTAACAGATACTACGCTGTGATCACAGGGTCATAACATTACAGATAGAGCGAAGAACGCTCTTTAAAATGATATATAAATTAAAGGTTTTATAACGAAAACTTATTTAAAAATACATCATTTGAAATCAAAATGAAAACTTCCGCAAGACCCTTTTTGTCAACCTTATAAAATACTAGCGGGGGTACCCGGCGTTGCCCGAGTGTTTGTTTCCGGGACGGGGGGGGGGAGTTTTAAAAAATGTTATGGTAGGTAAGTAGGAAGGATCAAACCCGGAGTCATGAGTAAAAGTAGGAAAATAAAGTGTGAAAAAAAACAAAAAAAAACATCTGCAACGTTAACAGTTCTGCCACCAAGAAAAGTCCATTCCAGTTGTTTAGGAAAAAAAAAAAAAACGACTACGGTAGGTCGGCGCGAACGTGAAAATATAATGTGAATTGTCCAGCACGCTAACCACTACGCCACAGAGAACTGCAGCTTAGTTTAGTGATTTTAAATAACTTCACATGAAAGAACTACGAAGCCAAACCGGTGTTCTCTTCTCAACTGTTTCTTGTGAACGATCCCCAAACGGTGTTAAGTGGTGGCAGGGGGAGGAGGAATTTATTAGAGAGAAAATATTTTACCACTTCCATTGATCTTAACCGATTTTGGCCGTGACTTCTCAGCAGAAAAAGTATAGAAATCTAAGATTATCGAGGAATTTGAGAAATAATAAGCTTATAACACACCTCAGATATTGTTCTGCCGTTTGTGCATATTATATTTGCATGAAATATCTTGATTTTTAATCCTATTAATGTCAAAATCAGACGGGAAAAAAATGAGTTCATTTTATTTATATAGAGATAAGAAAATGTCATTATTGAAAAAAATACAATAAAAATTAACAAAATTATAAAAAGATAAAAATAACAGAATTAGTCTTTATTAATAATTAATAAAAGCTTTTATTTTATTAAAAAATTTATAAAACAATATATTTATGAAATTATAAAAATAAGTTATTTTTTGAAATTTAAAAATTAGTTTTTTATTTGAATTTATTTCATAAATATATGTGTATGAAAGCATAAAAATAAAATTATTGATATCAAAATTACAATTTTTCAAACATCATAAAAAAAAACGTATCCAATACATAATACCCCCAAAATAGTTAAAAGAATATATATATATATATATATATAAATAAAATGAACTGAGCGTGCTGGACAATTCACATTATATTTTCACGTTCGTGCCGACCTACCGCTAGCATATATTAAAAGGTGTTTTTAAAAATTCTTCAAAAAAAAACTAATTTCAATAATTGTTGGTTAAAATTACACTGAAGAACTTTTAAATGATTATTTAAAAAAAAAAAGAAACTTCAATAATTATTATCTATATATAAAGGGCAAAATGTGTGCGTATGTTTTGCAAAAACTTTCGATATACGCGATGGATCTTTACGAGATTGGTATCTAAGCTTCAGCCTCTGTCCCATCAACGAAATGTTGCATCCCTCTGCCTGTTCTACAAGTATTTTAATGGTGAATGCTCTGGCGAACTGCAGACACTTGTGCCCCCCACGACGTAGACACCCTTGACAAACCCGACAGGCAGCTAAATCCCACCCCCACACAGTAGAGATCCCTAGATGTAAAAGATCTTTCTACTCCAGTAGTTTCTTCCCCAGAACCGCTTGACTCTGGAATTCCATTCCAGGTCCCTGCTTCCCCAACTGTACTGACATGCAGAAGTTCAAGTGTAACGTGAACCGACATCTTGCTGCCCAAATCCCAACATAGTACCCCAGTAGTTGCTGCCCCTGATAGTAGCCCCCTACACCAAAGTGGCAATGTGTCTTGTTTGGGGTGAAAATGTAATAAAAAAAAATTTTTTTTTAAAAGTGTGATCCTTCGGACGACAAATATCGAAAAATTGGCCAAAACCTTAATTCCTTTACCTTAAACTGGCCACTTTTCTACAAGGAGGGGTCTTTTTTTTTTTCGCTGATATTCCGTGAATTTCAGTGGAGGCATCGGCTAAAACGTTAGTTTTTTTTTTTTCCTCCTTCGCATTACGGGTTCGAGTCTGCCTTCCTGCCAACTACCACATTTTTTTTTTTAACACATTTCTCCACCCAAGCTATTGTTGTTTTGTCCCCCCCCCCACCACCAGGGTGTCCTTACTATGCCTCCACACACCCGGACAACGCCGGGTACCCCTGCTAATATATACAAAATCTAGACAAATTAAAATAGCATATTTAAGCGTATTTTATACCAGGCAAAGCCGGGCGCTAGTTACAAATATAAAAAAAAAGATTGGAAAAACCTACTAAAAAAAAGAATACATGCACAAGAGTGTAAGAGAAAAAGAATTGGAGGAAATGATTTTTCTTGTCACCTCTTCCCGTAGCAGTCACGCAGTAAGTTAGGAAGTATGTTAGCTGACTATAACCAAAATGGCAGATGAAACATTTTACCATTAAAATGTTGTTTTTTTTAATTTAAATAATACTGATTATGAAGGACTCGTTAAGGAACAGTTTTTTTTTTATGCACCAGGAACGCTATTTTATTCTTAACAATTTTGTTATGAAATAAATGATTCGATTAACAATCAAACATTTTTAACTTTTAGTTGTGTAAAATAAATGACACTCACGTCGGATAGTGAAACGATAATTAATATTATCAAAATGATAATTAACATTAACAAAATGATAATTAACGTTATCAAAATGGTACTCCACAGTATTGAAACAATACTTAACATTATCGAAATGTTAATTAACATTATCGAAAGGCCAGCTGAACTTTTGGATGTTGTTGAAATCAATTTGAAATATGACATTTTTATGTAATGTCGTTATCTTGTTATGAATAAAAATGTTAAAATGTTATTTGATGATTGAATTTGATTTTCTTCGTTTTCTTGGAATTGTTTTACTTATTTTCTCTTTTCCTAATGATTTTTTTTATATTTTTTTATTATGTTTTTTCATGTTTTTTGTTTTTTTTTTAGTTTTTCGTGATTTTTTCCGTTATATATTTTTCATTATTTTTTAATATTATTTTTTCACAGTATACATTTTTAATTATTTTTTATATTATTATTTTACAGTATACATTTTTCTTTATTTTTTCATTGTTTTATTTATTTTTTACAGTATGTATTTTTCATTATTTTTTTATATTATTTTACAGTATACATTTTTCATTGTTTTTTTAAATTTTTTACAATATGTATTTTTCATTATTTATATTATTTTTTACAGTATGCATTTTTTATTTTTTCATTATTTTTTTATATTATTTTTTTTATTCTTTTTATATTATTTTTTAATTTTTTTATATTATTTTTTTACAGTATGTATTTTTCATTATTTTTTTATATTATTTTTTACAGTATGTAGTTTTCATTATTTTTTTATATTATTTTTTACAGTATGTAGTTTTCTATATTTTTTTTCATTATTTTTTACAGTATGTACTTTTCTATATTTTTTCATCATTTTCCATTGTTTTTCATTATTTTTCAGTATTGTTTTACATTATTTTTTATTTTTCATTATTTTTTTTTTTCATTTTTAAAAAGTTTTTTCCATATTTTTTTCATTATTTTTTTTCATTATTTAAAATTTATTTATTTAATTTTTTTTTTTTCAGTATATATTTTTCAGGATTTAAAAACATTTTTTTAATTTGTTTTCATGATTTTTTTTTTTCATGTATCTGTTGATATTAAGTTTTTTTTTTCTGAGTTTTCTAAATTTCTTGTTTTGGTACGAGTGCATTTTGTGAACCGGACGTATCGGAGCATTCATTCGCAATCAGAAATCAACAACGAACGTGAATGCAGTTACCCAATAACAAGCAACAAATAATATCCCTTTATGTCCGAGTAGCGATATGCCATGTTAGGGGTGAGAGTAAGTAAAAAAAAAAAAAACACTAAGTATCGTCTGATTAGAAAGAAATATATCATCTTGTTATCATTTCAATTTTAATATTTTTCTTTTTAAAAAGTACAATGTCAGATTTTTATGCAAGATTAACGTATGAGGTGTACCTTCAATAAGTTTCCAGACTTTTTGTACAAAATTGTCATATGTTAAGTCTTGCGACATTATGTTGAACAAAGATGGCAGCGAAGAATCTTTAGCAATTCCTAGTAACAAAGATGGCGGTGAAGAATCAGTGCAGTTCCGATCTTGAGTGTTAAGCAATTCGCAGTAACAAAGATGGCGGCGAAGAATCAAATGCAGGTTTGTGACAGACGACAGCGAACTGATTGAATCCAAAATTCAACAATTTTTATGGTAACTTTGGAAGTTTCTGATCGGTTGGTTATTATAACTTGTGGTTATCATAACTTGTGGTTATCATAACTTGTGGTTATCATAACTTGTGGTTATAAAAACAATTACATCGAGAGTATCACCAGGACCGCTGCGAAGAAGGTAGGTTCTCTCTATCATGCTAGAAAGCTACTAACGCCTGAAAGTATCCTGTACCTCTATAAGGCCACCATTCGCCCATGTATGGAGTATTGTTGTCATATTTGGGCTGGTGCATCTGCTACTAGTCTCTCGCTCTCCTAGACAAGGTTCAAAAGAAAGTCGCCAACCTGATAGGTCCTGAACTATCATCTAAACTTCAGCCTCTGTCCCATCGACGAAATGTTGCATCCCTCTGCCTGTTCTACAAGTACTTTAACGGTGAATGCTCTGATGAACTGCAAGCACTTGTGCCCCCTCAACGTAAATAACCCCGACAAGCAACTAAATCCCACCCCTTCACAGTAGAGATCCCTAGATGTAAGAGGGCCTTCTACTCCAGTAGTTTCTTCCCCAGGACAGCAAGACTTTGGAATTCCTTTCTCGGTCCCTGCTTCCCCAACTGTACTGACATGCAGAAGTTCAAGTGTAATGTGAATCAACATCTTGCTGCCCAATTCCCCACATAGTACCCCTTTAGCTTATGTCCCTGATAGTAGCCTCCTACATCAAAGTGGCAATGTGCCTTGTTTGGGGTGGAATGGTAATAAAAAAAAGAAAAAAAAAAAAAAACCCAGTACAGTCTGGAAAACAGGTAGCAGGAAGAGAATTCCAAAAGTCTATCGGTTTGAGGGGAAAAAAAAAACTATTAGGATAGAAAGCTTTCTGGTATTTAGGGATCTCAAAAGTGAAGGGGTGTGATTACATTTAAACTTCGGCATATAGAGAGCGTTCTACTTGTTGAGTACAGGATGGTCTGCTGTGTGATAGACGACCCCGTCCCCATGTGTGTAATGGTGGATGTATTTAATAGCATAGGAATTGAAAAGACAAAAGGTTGCATAATGAAGACGAAAACATACCGTTATATATCAGTGAAAGAAATGCAATTGATTTGCATAAAAATATACATGAAGAAATGATAGAAAGAATAAGAGTTTGTTAGAATAAGTGTTTGTTAGAATAAGAGTTTGTTACTTGCGGTTGACTGGCTAGTCAGGAACGTGGTGGTGGCCCATGGCCCCACCAGAGCGGTGTTTGTCACATCTTGAAAGTCCAGCGCGAAAGAGGAAGAAATATGGGGAACAGGAAGTGACGTAGCTAGGTCGCTCTGAGTTAAAGGGCGACAATCGAGCTAGGCTGGGAGTTTTCAACTCCCACATGCTCCAGTAGTTTCTTCCCCAGAACGGCTGGACTTTGGAATTCCCTTCTGAGTTCCTGCTTTCCCAACTGTACTGACATGCAGAAGTTCAAGTGTAACGTGAACCAACATCTTGCTGCCCAACTCCCTACATAGTACCCCTGTAGCTTATGTCCCTGATTGTAGCCCCCTACATCAAAGTGGCAGTGTGTCTTGTTTGGGGTGGAATTGTAAAAAAAATTTTTTTTTTAAATCAGTACAGTCTGGAAAACAGGTAGCAGGATTGGTTGTTGGTTGTTTTTATTTTACGGCATATCAACCCTTTTCGGGTTATTTAATGCCGAATCCAAAGATTTTGAAGAAAAAATTTTTTAATAGAATATATTTGTTGTTTTCACGTCGGTTTCTATTCAACCCATCGCAAGGAAAATTAACTGAGACAAATAGCTAGTTTTATTAATGCGTGTACTTTTGTAATGAAAATCACTGGTGACCATGTTTGTACAGGCGGCATATGAAAGGGGTCAACCCTCAATTTGGTCAGGAATGCTGAAAACGAATATTCGTATATTAATTTTAGGTGAGTAAATTAAGAAGTTGTGTATATATATATATATAACTACTTCATTTACTCACATAAAATTAATATACGAAAGTATAGATTTATGCATAAACTTTAAGTATTTACTTCAAAACTGCTCAATACGTTGGTAGAGCTCGTTAGTAATTTATGAAATATATATGGCGATTAAGCTACACTGAATATTCGGCGTTTCATCCACTATAGGATTCGTTAGCCTGACGAATCCTATAGTGGATGAAACGCCGAATATTCAGTGTAGCTTAATTGCCATATATATTTCATAAATTAACGAATCCTATAGTGGATGAAACGCCGAATATTCAGTGTAGCTTAATCGCCATATATATTTCATAAATTACTATATATATATATATATATATATATTTGTTAGTACATTTTCATGTTTTTTAAAGGTAGATAACTCTTATTTTTATTATCTCCCTTGAGAAAGCACACACACATATATATGTATATATATATATATACATATATTTGTGAGTATATTTTCATATGGTTTCCTAAAGGAAACTCTGACTTGATTTATCTGCCTTGATTAATATCTGAGAAGTTCTTTTTGTTTTAACTTATTTTAAAGCGTTTATTTACTTTGGAACATAACAAGTGTTCAGGCTCAAATTAGAACAAGACCGAGGTGACTGTCATGAGACCGTCGTCTCCCTGCATATTAAAACAAAGCCAACCTCCATACGTAGTTAATTGTCATGTCGAAAATAGTAATATATCCAAAAATTACGAAAACTCTACAAGTGCAGAGTTCTTTATAGTTCAAACCAATATTAAGTAATTTTTTTTTTTTTTTTTTTTTTGGCATACATTATTGCTGATATTCATGCTGCTCCTCTTTGATCAAATTGTCTCTAGGATGGATTAGGGTTGGGGGTCAGGGTTAGCCTTTTTTTTTTTATATTTGATATGTAATTCTATGTCGATTTTTTAAATCTTTTTGAATATGCTGAAAACGAATATCACAATTTAATTCGGGGCACATGATGTATAACAAATAGATAACACAGAAAATAGACTTATAGTTTTTAAAGGTTTATTAGAAGAAAAATATGTAACCCACAGTGGGGACCCTAACAGGTACTACCACTCCGGGTCAGAGTGGACCTGGGAGCAATGGTAATTAAAGGGTGGCTCCACACTCCCCAAGCCCGCTTATGGAGCTTTACCATCGGATACAGTTTAAGGTCATATCCAGGACCCTGAAGTGGCGGCGGCTATCCTGTTCTTGTAGAAATTTTGGATGGGAGTGGTCTTCTTCTGGGAGAAGTTTCGGCTGGTTGCTAAATAAAAAGAAAAAAGAGACAAGTTTTAATCCAACGGAAATGGAATCATGTCGTTACAAGTCCGAGTAATTTTGAAATGGATATATCTATAAAAGTGAAAGTGTACAACTTATAGTATAAACCACTGAAATGTTAGATATAGTTTCCTTGGCCATGGATCTAACGTAATAAATTCATATGACCCTTAATCAATAATGGTTAATGTGTCAAAGTTAAAAATAAAGGAAAAAATATATATAAGTGTAATTATTACTTCACGCGACAAATAGCTAGGGGGTTGCTTTAATCCACGATGTATTTGTAAGTCATGCCGTGCTTTCTTTTCTCTAGCTTTAATTTAAACCTACGTCACTGCCAGTGGTCATACACGCAAACACGTAACGGGTTCTAGCCTTCCTCCCTGCTACCACGCGTTTTTCGTTGTTTGGCTCAACACAAAACCCCCAAACTCCCAGGGATAAAATGCTAGTTTTGTACAAAGTACTGAGATGCCAGACAATTATGCTAGTTTAGAACTTTCAGGTCCAAGTAATCAGCCACATTTTCCAGTTTTGGGGCATAAATATTACTGCAAAGGCGTGTAAAGGGCAAACTCGAATTTGAGCGCAATCGTTATTCTAATAATTGCTCATTTTTAATATGCCATTATTATTATCATTTTCTTATATGGATCAGCAAGATATTTTTACTAGTAATAAGTTTATTTTTAGAACAGCTTATCACTTATTCTCTGGTATATTTTTGGTTTTAAAGTATTATTTTAGTATTAGTGTTTAATCTTTCAGTATTTATACAATTTAACATTTTGATATTTACATTTATGTCGAGGTTTAGTGTTTATTATTTGATCGGTTATAACTTAATTTAGCGCTAATTTATAAGTTATGTTTTAGTATCTAATCATGATTTTTTTGTTTTTAATTATTAGTTTTAGTTTTTATAGTTATTTAATATATTATAATTTATTAGAATATATTAACAGTAGTAAAATTATATTACTGATCCATAATGAAAATGATAATTATAGCTGGAACAATTACATCGAGAGCATTGCCAGGGCTGCTGCGAGGAAGGTGGGCTCTCTCTACCGTGCTAGAAAACTTCTAACACCCCAAAGTATCCTGTACCTCTCTAACAAGGCCACTATTCGCCCATGTATGGAGTATTGCTGTCATATTTGGGCTGGTGCATCGGCTACTAGTCTCTCGCTCCTTGACAGGGTTCAAAAGAGAGTCGCAAATCTGATAGGCCCTAAACTGGCATCTAAGCTTCAGCCTCTGTCTCATCGTCGAAACGTTGCATCCCTCTGCCTGTTCTACAACTATTATAATGGTGAATGCTCTGATGAACTGCAAGCATTTGTGCCCCCACAACGTAAACACCCTCGACAGACCCGACAAGCTGCAAAATCCCACCCCCCACACTGTAGAGATCCCTACATTTAAAAGATCTTTCTACTCCAGTAGTTTCTTCCCCAGAACTGCTAGAATTTGGAATTCCATTCCAGGTCACTGCTTCCCCAACTGTACTGACATGCATAAGTTCAAGTGCAACGTGAACCAACACCTCCCTGCCCAAATCCCTACATAGTACCCCAGTACCCCAGTAGATGTTTCCCCCTGATAGTGGCAAAGTGCCTTGTTTGAGGTAAAAATGTAATACAATAGTAATGTAAATATTTGTATATAATTACAAAGCATATTGTTCATGCATTTACATACTTTACTTTAGGCAAATCCACATGAACAAGGAAACCTATCTCTCTCGGCAAAAATGAGTTCAAACTGAAGAAATGTTATATATAATTGTTTTCGGCTAACTTTACCAAATCTGTGCGTATGCTAAACATAAGTAAAAAAAACAAGTAATGTTCAACGCTGCAAGAGAACTAGAAAGAGAATAAAAGTTAATAGACAGGATAAAGTCTGGAACAAAAAGAGAAAAAATTAATTAGCAAAATTTATCAGGTGCGAAAAAAGTGAGTAATGTTCAACGGTACTGGAGAACAAGAACAGAAAGGGCCAATTAGAAGCTGGAATCATCAAAAGTCATTAGACAAAAAAGAAATCAAGTAAATAGGATGCCATTTATCAGGTGCTGTAAAGAAATGCTCTTTTAGAATCTTCAAGTCTCAACACTCACTAGTAAAAATAAGTCAAAAACAAGTAATGTTCAACGCTGCAAGAGAACTAGAAAGAGAATAAAAGTTAATAGACAGGATAAAGTCTGGAACAAAAAGAGAAAAAATTAATTAGCAAAATTTATCAGGTGCGAAAAAAAGCGAGTAATGTTCAACGGTACTGGAGAACAAGAAAAGAAAGGGCCAATTAGAAGCTGGAATCATCAAAAGTCATTAGACAAAAAAGAAATCAAGTAAATTAAGAAATTAACTGAAACCCATCTAAAACAAAGCAAATTCAGCAGCTGGTACAAAACAAGTGCTGAAAAGGTGGTTTAGAGTCCTGAAGTCTCAACAATCACTAGAAAATTAGAAATAAATCAAGGTAGTTGTTGCAGCACCACCAAGACACATTGATACAATAAATGAAACCTTTATGAATTCGATGGGAAGTTGGAGTTGCTTATAAAAAAAAAAATATATTATTACTTACTTTAGGAATTTCTGGAACTGCTTCCAAGATGGGGATGAGAGGGGTCATGGGTGTTGCTGCTGCTGGTGCTGAAAACTTGAATAACTTTTTCTTTTTTTTTTAATTGTTTTTTTCTTTTTTTGGTTTGTTTGTTTTATTTATTTTCCTTTATTTCATAGCATTTTATTTTTATGAAATTATTTTTTTGGAAATTATAATTAGGAAATAACAATACTTACTTTATGACTTTCTGGAACTGCATCCAAGATCGGGATGAGAGCGTAACGGCTACTGCTGAAACCTGTAATAACTAGTTGTATTTCACATTATTAGTTTTACATTTTTTTTTTTTTCAGTATATTTTCCTTTAGATCACAGTATTTTAATTTTTGTGAAATTTTCTTTTTTTAAAAAAATATAATTAGAAGAAGATATCAATACTTACTTTATGAGTTTCTGGAACTGCATCCAATATTGGGATGACAGGGTCATGGCTGTTGCTGTTGAAACCTGTAATAACTAGTTGTATTTTGCATTATTATTTTTACATTTTTTTTTTTTTCGGTTTATTTTCCTTTAGATCACAGTATTTTATTTTTTGTGAAATTTTCTTTTTTTAAAAAATTATAATTAGAAGAAGATATCAATACTTACTTTATGAGTTTCTGGAACTGCATCCAATATTGGGATGACAGGGTCATGGCTGTTGCTGTTGAAACCTGTAATAACTACTTGTATTTTGCATTATTATTTTTACATTTTGTTTTTGTTTTATTTATGTTACTTTAGTACATTGCATTTTACTGAGTGTATGTTAATTATTTTGTTAATTTTTATTAAAATAAAATACCTGTAACAGAAAAATAATTTTGGTTATGATCATGCATGGGTGAATATTTTCGGTTAGACTTGCTAAAGTTGGTTAAAGGAAATATAAGCAGAAAGGAATTCGTTTTAATCACTAGCAACACAACGAAAGAAATACTTACCTGAGGATTGTGCTGATTCTAACTAGAAGCTGCAGTAATGGAAAAGAGGAAAATTAAACTTGTCAATTACAAAAACTGAAATCGAAAAGAAGAAACGCTTGATGCTTTACTCACCTCTGGCTAGTCGTGGTCGCCATCAAACTGAAAAAGGAGGGAAAGGGTGGAATCCACTCGTTACCAGGTACCGTACAGGAAAGGACAGTCTGGGCAGGTAGGTGATGATCTCCCCAAAGTGGAGCGCTACATAAAACATGCATTGCTACGAACATCCTCCGAAAAAGGCGGTTTCTACTCGGAATAAAAGGCGGAGCAGAAAACGGAAGTGTTCTCTCTACTCAACACGATTCCTAGAGAGATACCACAAGATTGTGCGTGAATGTGGAAGAGCCTATGAAAACTCACAAAACTGCCATTCCTACTATCGTATCGGATATTATTAATCGGAGGTCCATCATTGCATTACCGCCCCAGCTCGTAGTTGATAGATAGTAGGAATAATATTACCAGCGCCCTTCAGGCAGCTTGTGAGAACACACAAACTAATGGTAGTATTACTCTAGTCGTTCCTGGTCGAATGGAGCCATGCATGCATTATGTAGTAACACGAGCACGTGTCGCCTGATAAGAAAGAGCGTAGGCTCACCCACTTGGGGAGATTTCCTATCCAGACTTGCACCTATTTGTACACCTGGAACTGGACACAGAACCTCGACAATGAGAAGAGTCAAGGAGAGCAAGGTGTTGAACTACCTAAAGAGGTCACCATATAAAACAAGCGTTGCTGTGAACAACCTTCCAAAACGAGGGAAGGGACTTTTTGTTCTCTCTACCCAACAGGATTCCTAGAGAGATACCACTAGATTGTGCGTGAATGTGGAAGAGCCTATGAAAGCTCACAAAACTGCCATTCCTACTATCGTATCGGATATTATTAATCGGAGGTCCATCATTGCATTACCGCCCCAGCTCGTAGTTGATAGATAGTAGGAATAATATTACCAGCGCCCTTCAAGCAGCTTGTGAGCACACGCAAACTAATAGCAGTATTACTCTAGTCGTCCGTAGTCGAGTGGAGGCACGCGTGCATTACATAGTAGAAACACGAGCACGTGTCGCTCCCTCTTCGGGGGAATTCGGAAAAGTGCACCTTGCGCTGCAGGTATTTGTTGAGCTGGGAGTTGACTCAACACCTCGACACTGAGAAAAGAGCTTTAGAAAAGCTCCAGATTAGTTACCTGCAAAGTCGAGGAAAGTTGGAGGACCAGGCCTGCGAAGGAGAACACACACAATTTGGGCCTTGATGGAAGCACACGGGAGAGAGGGAGGCCCATTTTTCTCTTTCGGGGGAGTGTTCTCCTTCCAGCCTGCTCGAGCACGTATTTTCTGCTTGCCACATGCAAGCATATAAAAAGACGACCAGATGACGGACGCAACAAACTCATGCGGTCATTAACTGGATTTTGATCGGGTTCCGTACAACAAGGTGTTGAACTCCCTAAAGAGGGCACCATATAAAACAAGCGTTGCTGCGAACAACCTTCCAAAACGAGGGAAGGGACTTTTTGTTCTCTCTACCCAACAGGATTCCTAGAGAGATACCACAAGATTGTGCGTGAATGTGGAAGAGCCTATGAAAGCTCACAAAACTGCCATTCCTACTATCGTATCGGATATTACTAATCGGAGGTCCATCATTGCATTACCGCCCAAGCTCGTAGTTGATAGATAGTAGGAATAATATTACCAGCGCCCTTCAAGCAGCTTGTGAGCACACGCACACTAATTGTAGTATTACTCTAGTCGTTCCTGGTCGAATGGAGCCATGCATGCATTATGTAGTAATAAAATAAAATACCTGTAACAGAAAAATAATTCTGGCTATGATCAAGCATGGGTGATTATTTTTGGTTAGACTTGCAAAAGTTGGTTAAAGGAAATATAAGCAGAAAGGAATTCGTTTTAATCACTAGCAACACAACGAAAGAAATACTTACCTGAGGACTTGTGCTGATTCTAACTAGAAGCTGCAGTAATGGAAAAGAGGAAAATTAAACTTGTCAATTACAAAAACTGAAATCGAAAAGAAGAAACGCTTGATGCTTTACTCACCTCTGGCTAGTCGTGGTCGCCATCAAACTGAAAAAGGAGGGAAAGGGTGGAATCCACTCGTTACCAGGTTTCGTACAGGAAAGGACAGTCTGGCCAGGTAGGTGATGATCTCCCCAAAGTGGAGCGCTACATAAAACATGCATTGCTACGAACATCCTCCGAAAAAGGCGGTTTCTACTCGGAATAAAAGGCGGAGCAGAAAACGGAAGTGTTCTCTCTACTCAACACGATTCCTAGAGAGATACCACAAGATTGTGCGTGAATGTGGAAGAGCCTATGAAAACTCACAAAACTGCCATTCCTACTATCGTATCGGATATAATTAATCGGAGGTCCATCATTGCATTACCGCCCCAGCTCGTAGTTGATAGATAGTAGGAATAATATTACCAGCGCCCTTCAAGCAGCTTGTGAGCACACGCAAACTAATGGTAGTATTACTCTAGTCGTTCCTGGTCGAATGGAGCCATGCATGCATTATGTAGTAATAAAATAAAATACCTGTAACAGAAAAATAATTCTGGTTATGATCAAGCATGGGTGAATATTTTTGGTTAGACTTGCAAAAGTTGGTTAAAGGAAATATAAGCAGAAAGGCATTCGTTTTAATCACTAGCAACACAACGAAAGAAATACTTAACTGAGGACTTATGCTGATTCTAACTAGAAGCTGCAGTAATACAAAAGAGGAAAATTAAACTTGTCAATTACAAAAACTGAAACCGAAAAGAAGAAACGCTTGATGCTTTACTCACCTCTGGCTGGTCGTGGTCGCCATCAAACTGAAAAAGGAGGGAAAGGGTGGAATCCACTAGTTACCAGGTACCGTACAGGAAAGGACAGTCTGGCCAGGTAGGTGATGATCTCCCCAAAGTGGAGCGCTACATAAAACATGCATTGCTACGAACATCCTCCGAAAAAGGCGGTTTCTACTCGGAATAAAAGGCGGAGCAGAAAACGGAAGTGTTCTCTCTACTCAACACGATTCCTAGAGAGATACCACAAGATTGTGCGTGAATGTGGAAGAGCCTATGAAAACTCACAAAACTGCCATTCCTACTATCGTATCGGATATTATTAATCGGAGGTCCATCATTGCATTACCGCCCCAGCTCGTAGTTGATAGATAGTAGGAATAATATTACCAGCGCCCTTCAGGCAGCTTGTGAGAACACACAAACTAATGGTAGTATTACTCTAGTCGTTCCTGGTCGAATGGAGCCATGCATGCATTATGTAGTAACACGAGCACGTGTCGCCTGATAAGAAAGAGCGTAGGCTCACCCACTTGGGGAGATTCCCTATCCAGACTTGCACCTATTTGTACACCTGGAACCGGACTCAGAACCTCGACAATGAGAAGAGTCAAGGAGAGCAAGGTGTTGAACTACCTAAAGAGGTCACCATATAAAACAAGCGTTGCTGTGAACAACCTTCCAAAACGAGGGAAGGGACTTTTTGTTCTCTCTACCCAACAGGATTCCTAGAGAGATACCACTAGATTGTGCGTGAATGTGGAAGAGCCTATGAAAGCTCACAAAACTGCCATTCCTACTATCGTATCGGATATTATTAATCGGAGGTCCATCATTGCATTACCGCCCCAGCTCGTAGTTGATAGATAGTAGGAATAATATTACCAGCGCCCTTCAAGCAGCTTGTGAGCACACGCAAACTAATAGCAGTATTACTCTAGTCGTCCGTAGTCGAGTGGAGGCACGCGTGCATTACATAGTAGAAACACGAGCACGTGTCGCTCCCTCTTCGGGGGAATTCGGAAAAGCGCACCTTGCGCTGCAGGTATTTGTTGAGCTGGGAGTTGACTCAACACCTCGACACTGAGAAAAGAGCTTTAGAAAAGCTCCAGATTAGTTACCTGCAAAGTCGAGGAAAGTTGGAGGACCAGGCCTGCGAAGGAGAACACACACAATTTGGGCCTTGATGGAAGCACACGGGAGAGAGGGAGGCCCATTTTTCTCTTTCGGGGGAGTGTTCTCCTTCCAGCCTGCTCGAGCACGTCTTTTCTGCTCGCCACATGCAAGCGTATAAAAAGACGACCAGATGACGGACGCAACAAACTCATGCCATCATTAACTGGATTTTGATCGGGTTCCGTACAACAAGGTGTTGAACTCCCTAAAGAGGGCACCATATAAAACAAGCGTTGCTGCGAACAACCTTCCAAAACAAGGGAAGGGACTTCTTGTTCTCTCTACCCAACAGGATTCCTAGAGAGATACCACAAGATTGTGCGTGAATGTGGAAGAGCCTATGAAAGCTCACAAAACTGCCATTCCTACTATCGTATCGGATATTATTAATCGGAGGTCCATCATTGCATTACCGCCCCAGCTCGTAGTTGATAGATAGTAGGAATAATATTACCAGCGCCCTTCAAGCAGCTTGTGAGCACACACAAACTATTTTAGTATTACTCTAGTCATCCGTAGTCAAGTGGAGGCACGCATGCATTACACAGTAGAAACACGAGCACGTGTCGCTCCCTCTTCGGGGAAATTCGGAGAAGCGCACCTTGCACTGCAGGTATTTGTTGAGCTGGAAGTGTGGACTCAACACCCCGACACTGATAAAAGAGCTTTAGAAAGCCTCCAAACCAGTTACCTGCAAAGTCGGGGAAACTTGGAGAAGCAGGCCTGCGGAGGAGAACACGCTCAAATGGGGCCTTGGAAGCAAACGGGAGGGGTTAGGGTTAGGATAAGGGAAAGGGATAGGGTAAGGCCCATTTTTCTTTTTTTGTTCGGGGAATGTTCTCCTTTCAGCCTGCTCCTTCCTTAACACGTCTTCTTTGCTCGCCACATGCAAGCGTATAAAAAGACGACCAGATGACGGACGTCATTTCCTGGATTTTGTTTTGCCAGAGCCCATTTAGCCGTGTAGTTGTTGTTCAACTACAACGTTACACCCCCCTACCACGGTGAGGATAGGGTTGGACTTTAGGGGGGAAAATACACATCCACATTTACTAATCTTACTCTTGCAATGTTGTTGTAATAAACAAAAAATTAGGAAATTCTTTAATGATTGCATTTTCGTAATTTTGGGATATGTTACGATTGTCGACTACAACTCAGTAGCTAGGATTCTTTTTTTTTTTTTTTTTTAAATATCAATTCGAAATGGCGACCGATTCTCTCTTTAACACGGTAAGTTCGGGAAAAGGTGTTATAAATAATAAACTAGACCAAATACTATTAAAAAACCACCGAATATATGTCAAGTTATGTCACGGTAACATATATTGAGCGAATTTCTAAAAGTATTTTGTCTAGTTTATTATTTATTACATCTTTTTCCGAACTTACCGTGTTAAAGATAGAGTCGGTCGCCATTTTGAATTTTCCAATATATCGGTAAACACTGTTTTTTCGAGCTGAATAAACATGTTTAATTTAATAAAAACACGAAAATTATATACAGTTTGGTAAAAAAGTAATTTATCTTGCCTTTGATAACATTTATTTGTTATATATTTGTTTTTTGACAACTGTTTCGAATCTATGTGTCCAGTACTAATACACACCCGGTTATTCTATATTAAATAAATACTGAAATCAAATTATGAATAAAAAAAAATATAAAAAAACTGAACTAATTTGGTGGGCTGAAATAAGGAACCAAGCAGAGAGCCGATGCGAGGTTAAAGAGACAGACAGACAGAGGATGTAGTTGGAGAGATACAGTACAGCTAGATAGATAGATAGATAGACAGACAGACAGAGAAATATTTTTAATTTAAATCTAAATTAACGTCTTCTTATTTAATTTGTTAGGTGAAAGTCTACATATAATATTATTTAAACAAATAAAATGAGTAAACGGTCGGTAATTTCCGTAACGCCGACCACAACACTCGTGAAATTCCGTGGAGACAAGTTCGTCAAGGGAGACAATCAAGATTTCCGATTATCTGCCCTTGATTTCTTAGTCTGGCTTTTGCTTATACGCCATATCAACCCTTTTCCAGGTTATTTAATGGCGATTTCAGTATTTTGGAATGAAAATGCTTTTTATAGAATAATTTTTTTTTTTTTTTTTTTTATTTATGATTAAATAAGCGACGTGGTTATTCTATATTAAATAAATGCTGAAATAAAATTATAAATAAATAAAAAAATACAATATAAAACCATCGATAATTTAACACATTCTCAAACAGAAGATTAATACTCGATTTAAAGTTTGCAGCAAACTATTAAAAATACAACAAATTATAAATAAATATACATTTTATTTGACAATGATATCTGTAAAAAAAGGAAACGTGTAGTATCTGTTCTTTTTTTTTTTCGTTTAATGACATGAAATAATTATAGGGTTTGTATTACTGTACACATAGATTCGAAAAAGTTGTCAATAAACAAATATATAACAAATAAATGTTATCAAAGGCAAGATAAATTACTTTTCTACCAAACTGGATATAATTTTCGTGTTTTTATTCAGTTTAACATGTTTATTCAGCTCGAAAAGAATACAGTGTTTACCGATGTATTGGAAAATTCTAAATGGCGACCGACTGTCTCTTTAACACGGTAAGTTCGGGAAAAGGTGTTATAAATAATAAACTAGACAAAATACTATTAAAAAACCACCGAATATATGTCAAGTTATGTCACGTTAACATATATTGAGCGAATTTCTCAAAGTATTTTGTCTAGTTTATTATTTATTAATAAATCTTGCGCATTTGGGGTAACGTACCCCTCCTGCCTGGCATCGTGGCGGTTGCACTGGCCGCTGACGCAGACCAAAGTGTAGTGGGGGAAAAGAAAACCCAGGGGAATGGAGGGGGAGGAGCGGACTTTGAAGAAATTAGAGTTTTTGACTTCCCCTCACGGGGATGTCGGGTTAGCAGCTCAGATCCCCCCGCGAGGGGGGGGGGAGAGCAGAGAAGAAAGACGCAGTGGGTGCTAGCGGGCCAGAGTGCCGCGTCGCAATTAAGAGAGAGAGGGGATAGGAATCCCTGCCCACAGAGGGGAGCAGAAACGAAGCACCCGCCCTACCCCACGTCACCCTACCCACTAACTTACCCCAACGGAAGCGAGAAAGAGAGCCCTGTCTGCTCGATCCACTGGGAGAGCAGCGAAGATAGATAAAGTTTGGGCCTGGCAGGTCAGTGCTGCTCAGGCAATTAAGTGTGGAGAAATTAGACCATCCCCTGTCTCTAGAGGGAAGAGACCGGAACGAAGAAAAAACGCATGCAAAAAACCAGCAAAAGCAGGTCTCAATTACCAGCTAGTGGTGTTGGTCCCGAGATTCCAGTCTCCCAAAAAAGGGGATCGGTTTCGGGTCCAAGCTCCCAACTACCCACTAACTTACCCCAACGGAAGCGAGAAAGAGAGCCCTGTCTGCTCGATCCACTGGGAGAGCAGCGAAGATAGACAAAGTTTGGGCCTGGCAGGTCAGTGCTGCTCAGGCAATTAAGTGTGGAGAAATTAGACCATCCCCTGTCTCTAGAGGGAAGAGACCGGAACGAAGAAAAAACGCATGCAAAAAAACAACAAAAGCAGGTCTCAACTACCAGCTAGTGGTGTTGGTCCCGAGATTCCAGTCTCCCAAAAAAGGGGATCGGTTTCGGGTCCAAGCTCCCAACTACCCACTAACTTACCCCAACGGAAGCGAGAAAGAGAGCCCTGTCTGCTCGATCCACTGGGAGAGCAGCGAAGATAGACAAAGTTTGGGCCTGGCAGGTCAGTGCTGCTCAGGCAATTAAGTGTGGAGAAATTAGACCATCCCCTGTCTCTAGAGGGAAGAGACCGGAACGAAGAAAAAACGCATGCAAAAAAACAACAAAAGCAGGTCTCAACTACCAGCTAGTGGTGTTGGTCCCGAGATTCCAGTCTCCCAAAAAAGGGGATCGGTTTCCGGGTCCAAGCTCCCACAAATGTGGAGTCGGTCCTTGCTAACGAAGATTAGTATGAAAACACCTTAACCTATCCAGAAAGCCCGGTGGCGGACAGTTTCGTAACTGAGAGAACAGATACTACACTTTGATCTTGTCACGAGGGCCGAGAAGTTATTTAGTCGTACCGGCCCCGGACCTGGCATTATCTACTGCCAGGCCCTTATTTGGGGTCCGATACAACTTAGGCACCAAGGCCAGTAAGGGGGAAGTGGGGAAGAAAACGGGACTTTGCTAAATTTGCTAGCTAAACTTGCGTTAGAAAGCAAGTATTTTATTTAGAAACACCTATACT
The DNA here is from genome assembly GCF_053919585.1 of Euprymna scolopes. NCBI lineage: Eukaryota > Metazoa > Mollusca > Cephalopoda > Sepiida > Sepiolidae > Euprymna > Euprymna scolopes. The sequence continues at coordinate 86,422,891 of NC_136527.1, read as the reverse complement.
AGATTCTATCATACCACAACCGCCTACATTCTTACCAGGACCTACTTAAAAAGACAGCTCCCCAGCTTATCGGGATGGCGGGCGACTCTCGTACTGTAAAGAAAGAAATATGTACAAAAAACAAAACAAAATGATATTTACAAACTTAAAGTATTATTTTTTTTTTTTTTTTTTTTTTTTTTTTTTTTTTTTTTTTTTTTTTTTTTTTTTTATATAAAACAAATGGGGGTGAGATGATGGGGAGGGGGGCAAACTAAGATACACCCAAAAAGAAAGAAAAAGAAAAACAACTTAATAAAATGCCTATGGGGGCGGGTTAGTAAGGGGACCCTCCCTACCTAACGGCTGGTCTGTCGTATGAAACGCCCACTGTCTTCCAGTCCACTTCCCCCGGGGGGAAAAAGGGTGAAAGCAAGCAGGTCGTTCCCTAGGGGGGAGTGGAGGAAATAGGGACTTGTAAGAAAAATAACTTAGGGTCGGGGATAACAGGGATGGATGGCGTCTTCCAAGATAAAAATACGTAAAGGATACAATCGGGCCGAGGATAAAATAAAACTGGTGGACTTTGGGCATCATTGGAAGCTCTCCTAGTGCCAATCTATCAAAAAACAAAGATCTATAGGGGACAGGATCAAACTCACATTCACCCTAGTCTAGGCCCTAAATAAAGTATAAGCTTTCCACTCTAGGTGGTTACTCTGCCTAACTAGCAAACCTACTCCTACCCATGATTACGGGGTAAACCCCGTATTAACATATGAAGGGGCTGGGTTCCGAGTGTACGACAATCGAAACTTCAGCACCTCCAGAAGAATACTACTAGGGTGGAAACACAAGCTCATACCTAGCTCCTCGTCGGATGCACAAACTAGTGTTGTGCACCCATCTTCTATCAAAGTCGATGCGGGGCAACCTTTCCCAATCACATCTGATTTTCGTTTTAAGTTGATGCTTAAAACGAACAACCAGATCCAGATCGGAAACAGACCGCCCCTCATAGACGATGTCTAGACGTGAAACCCACGTCACTAACCTAGCTACAGCCAGTATCACCAGAAACACCGCCCGTTTCTCCCTGATAAACGGCGGGTCCACATTGTCAACCACGTACGCTAAATCAAGTGGCACCGACCGCTCGGGGTCGATGCGAGCCGTTACCCCTTCGACATACCTCCAGAGACTCCGTACCCCGCTGCAAAGAAAGAACGCGTGTTCACGCGTTTCGTCCTCGTTCTCATCGTTGCAGCGTGGGCACGGGGGATAATAATAATCGGGATCCCTGAAGACCCTGGCAAGTCGGTCGAAGAGAGGCAACGCATCCCGGACTAGCCTCCACGTTATTGAGAATTCAGCATTACTTATGTAGCTACTGGCAGGCGCCCAACTCCAAAGCGAGAGAACTTCCCCCCTCGACAGATGTAGCCGCTCCACCAGTGGATCTTTCGCGGTGCCCTCCACTAACTCCTCATATAGCCTCCACCTAGGCCGTGCAAGGTCACTGGACCCCGGCAATGCCCTAAGGGCGGCTCGGCATTCGGTCAGGAAGCGCCCTTCCCCCGCTGGTCGACGGCGACCTTCGGCGGCGGGGTCGGTTAACAGCCGTGGGAAAGCGTGCTCCACGGCCGGTACCCAGGGTGCCTCCTCTATCAGTGTCCGACTCAGGAACGCCAGTCTTTCTGCGTGTTGATGGCTGCGCAGATCAGGCATCCCCAAGCCTCCCTCGCTAAGCTTCTGCGTACAGACCTGTCTACGGACATACGGCTTTCCTCCCTTCCAAAGCAGTTTGAAAAGGAGTCGCTCCAAAGCCTTACAGCGGTCCGCAGGCAGGGGAAGAACAGATAAACGGTAAAGGATCAACGGAAACACGTAAGTGGCGCATGCCTCCGCACGACCCTTCAAGGACAATCTCCTCCGAATCCAAGTCCCGACAGACGATTCGACCTTAGTCTGTACCTCCGACCAATTCTTGTCCAGCTGGAGATCCGGCCCGAACCACACACCGAGGATCTTAACCGGGCCATCAGTCCAGCCGAACGCACCTGGAAGCGAGTTTACCCCGGTCCAGGCGCTCAACCGCAGGCCGACGGACTTGCTGCGATTGATCACGGCCCCTGTGACAACTTCGTACTCAGCGATCGCCTCTATCACCGCTTCGATGTCGTTACGACTGGCTGCGAAAACGGTGACGTCATCAGCGTACGCGGACACCCTGGCAACTCGGCCGCCAGGTAGAGCAATGCCGCGTAGGACTGGTCTCGCCGCCTCGTCCCTTAATTTGCGAAGGAAGGGCTCCAACGCCAGGACATAGAGCAGAGGCGACAGCGGACAGCCCTGCCGCACCGACCGGGAGACCCCAAAGGACTCCGACAACCTACCATTGACTTGCACCACCACCGCGGGGTCACGATACAGGGCGGAGATCCACTTGCGGAAGTCCGGACCAAAGCCGGCGGCCTCCACAACAGCCCTCAGGAACCCATGGTCCACCCTATCGAACGCCTTGGACTGATCTAAATTGATCAGCGCGGCTTCCGTGTCGTCTTCTAACCCCTCTATTATCGTGCGAACCAAGTGCAGATTGTTTTGAATTGTTCGACCCTTCACAGCGTAGTTCTGATCCGGTTCGACCAACTCGTCGATAACGACCTGCAGTCGGTTCGCAAGAATACGGGCCAAAATCTTAAAATCTGCGTTAAGCAGAGTTATGGGCCTATAATCATCTAGGTTCCCCCCTCCATGTTGGTTTCCCTTCTTCAGAAGCGTGACCACTCCTTTGGTTACCTGCCTCGGGATTGAATCCTGGGCAAACCAGTGGTTAAACACGCCCGTCAAAAGGGGCACAAACATGGGCGACAGCCTCAAGTACAGTTCGTAGGGCAAACCATCGAGCCCCGGAGATTTGTTGTGGCCAACCTGCTTCAACGCAGTAATGACCTCACGCTCCGTAACCACCCCCTCGCAACTAGCCGCTCGGGCCGCAGTAAGGCGGGGCGAGCCAGCTAAATAGCTGCCAAACTCCTGGCCGCGGAGTCTGGGTAGTTTGGTGAAGCGCTCCTCCAAATGTTGCCGAAACCCATTGCAGATCTCCCGCGTCGACACGAGAGAACGTCCTTCCAGGTTTTTCACCTCCCGAATGTACCCATCCGAGCCGCGTCTTAAAGCGGCCCCACGCTCAACAGCGTCAACGTTCACGGCTTCGTTGGAGACTCCCTTTAACCTAGCCCTAACTACTTGACCTTCATATCGCTTGCTAGCCAAGCGACTGAGGTCCCCCTTAATTAGTGCTAGATCTAGGGAATCCCCCCCTGCCACCGCCCGGGTCAATCTATCCTCTAGGTGCTTTTTGGTCCGAGCCCTAGTTAAAGCGAGGCTTTGGCTATATTGGACACAAAAATGCCTAATGGTGACCTTAAGATTAACCCACCATCTACTCCCGGTAACCGCCCCCACTAACTCCCTCTGAATTAGTGTCGACAGCTGCTCCCGGAAGTCGACCGACTCCAACAAGGAGGCGTTCATCTTCCAGTAGCCAGCCATCCTAGGCCTATTACCTAACTTCAAACGGGCCAACACGAGTTTGTGGTCCGAATGACCTAACCAGTGGAACGTGGGACAAGATAGAAAATCTACGTCGCCCCTTCTAATTAACATCCTGTCCAAGTATGTACTTGGACGGGCGGCCGCACTAGTATGCCACGTCCACATCTCCCTCCCGGGGTGATCCAGACGGAACCTGTCGACCAGATCGCACGAGGCCATCAGGTCAGACAGGCTGCTATCACACCTACCCTGCCCGCTAGACCCCCCGACCTTATCTAAATTGGGGTCCAGGATGGCATTCCAGTCCCCCATTAATACTACCCGCTCCGGACCCGAAGAGAGAAGCCCCTCCACCCGCCGAAAAAAGGAAACCCTCTCACTTAGGATGTTAGGCGCATAAACTGCCATGATCCGGAGCGCGCCGCTGCTAACGGCAACATCGACCACGACCAGCCTCCCATGAGCGTCCGCATGAACAAGTGTAACCGTCGCAGATAGGGTGCGACTTACTAGCACAGAAACCCCCCGGCTCTGGATACTGCCATATGCTGAGTAAACGTCAAAATCGTTCACCAGCACATCGCAGTCCCCAGCCCCAACAAAGTGGGTCTCCTGAATTGCAGCTATGTCTACCTCAAGGTCCATGAGGTCCCTCAGCACGCGAGAAGCCTTGCTTCGAGACCTCATGCCCCTCGCATTCAAACTAGCTAGGTTTAAGCTTGACGCCATGTTTCCCTAACTAGTAATATTCTTCTATCAAGGGTCTGAAATCCTCGGGGGAGAGGACGCCGAAGGTCTGTCCGAGACTGCCCGTGAGCAGGTCAGGCGTAAGCCGCCCGTCTCTGGTCAGACCCCCCACGTCCAGCGGGAACGTCAACTTTAGTGCCCTATAAAAGGAGGGGTGAACGTATAACGGGACCCTCCCTTCACATTGCTTCTCTATTTGTTCCAAGGATGGGTGCTCCCCGTCAACTAGTTTGATGCCCGGAAACGCGGTTTTCCCTTCCTCTAACATCCTCCAGAGGGCCTTCGCTCGCCCTCCCCTGTTTGGTCTTACAAAGGTGATCAGATGTGGAGCATCTGGAAAGTTTCGGGGGTCTGTGACGCTTTTCCCCTCCACCGTCTTCAGGGTTTCCAGGACTCGCAGATACTTCTTCTGCGTCCCGCTGACATCACTGACGGCTTCCTCCACTTCACAAAGACGGACCCCCGGCCAGAATGGACACTTTCTGGTCTTCTCCTTCCTGGGGGCCGTCGTCTCCTTGTCTTGGTCTACCACTTTCGAAACTGGAGGCGCTGTATCTTGCTCCGGGGTGTTACACAGGGGAGGGGTGGGCCGAGCTTCCTCTGGGGAAAATGGTGTTGGAGGCTCGGTTGACTGGTCTTCCACCATTGCCTCTTCTGCTAGGGATTTCCGAGGGGGAGATTCCATTCGAGAAGCTTTGTTGGATTCCTTCTTTTCTTTTTTCTTTTCCATCAGTTTTTCAGAGGACTCTCCTTCCTCCCCCTCCGACTCCGAGGAGCTCACCCTCAATTTCCTCTTCGCGGTCGCCGCCGCTGGTCTTGCAGGCGCTGGTGGGGCGTCCGCCTCCTTTTTTCTGCCCTTCTTGGCGACGACCTTACTCCAGGCTCCTCCTTCTGCATTTTCAACCTTCTTTTCCTCCGCTGCTTCTTTTCCTTTGGCTCCCGCTGTCTGCTGTTCCTGCTCCTTTCTTTGGGGGCAGAAGCGGGCCACGTGTCCGGGCTTCGCACACTGCCAGCAATATGGCCTCCTTCCCTCCACTATTACGGCCATCTGCCAGCCCTCACAGGTCAGTTGAGCCGGGATCTTATGGAAGTTCTCCCGGTTAACTCTCATATATATTTTGTATGACCCAGTTTGGATGTTGCGAGGTCCCTTCGTTGGGTTGATTTCTTCGACCTCTCCAAACTGGGCCAGAGTGGCACCCAGCTGGTCTTCACCGATGAAACTAGGAACCCCGAGTACAGTTACCCCTGCTCTCCTTTTCGACATGTACTCGGGGCGGAGCCGCAGGTTCTTCCAGGTAATGTCTCCTCCTGCAAGCCTTTCTGCTTCCTCCTTGGTTGGTAGGAGAAGATCCCATGTGGCATGATATCTTCGTACGAGATACTTGACGGGGATGTTCAAATCGCCAAGGATCTCGCACATCTTCTCCAGGGGCACTCCTGTCAGCCCCTTTCCATTACCCTCCAAAGTTACCAGGGAGACCGTCCTTTCCTTGATGTCTTCCATCGTTCCTGGAACAATCACCAACTGGTTGCCACTCACATATTCCTTGTATCTACCTTCCAATAGGTCCCGGTAGTATTGGGGCGACTTCTTCTCCAGCTTCTTCTGGCCCCATACGTTTGCTGCTTTTTTGGCTGGAATACTGTGCCCGACTCGTGCTGTTACTGCTGCTGCTTCCACTGCTGCTGGACGTCCTGCTTGCCCCGGCGGTATCGGCGAACAGTCGCTCTGTGTGAGGGCTGGCCACTCAAAAAGATCGTCTGGCGTCTCCCTACCGGATTCTACCGTCCCCGGGGAGCACCCATCCACCACAATAACCTCGGCCGACCTAGTTCGTCTTAGCCCCTCTACCGACTCCTTACTCGGGCTAACCTTTGCTGATTGGGACCTTGTCAGAGGGACCCTGGGTTCCTCCTCCAAGACCCACCACTTCTTAACGGGACGCTTCTTTTTTTTCTCCCCAACCGCTGGGGCCCCCATTGCAGCGTACATCATGCCGCCTAGGTTGCCTTTCTCGGCGACAACCCCCTGCACGGCATTCGGCTCTGTCTCGACCCTGGGGGCGGCGACCCCTGCTCCCGTTCCTGCACTGGTGCTGCCTTTCGGGGTGGCAACACCCGACACTACCGTACTGGGGGCGGCGACCCCTGCTCGCGATCCGGCACTGGTGCTGCCTTTCGGGGTGGCAACACCCGACTCGACCCTACTGGGGGTGGCGACCCCCGCTCGCGATCCGGACAACTCTGGGGCGGCGACCCCAGAAACCCTTCTCGAACTGGGGGTGCCTTGCGGGACGGCACCCCCCGGACCCTTCACGACCGCTACACCTGGGGCGTCCCCCAAGGTGGCAGGAGCAGAGGCCTGCTCCATCTATGTGTTGGCCCAAGGCCCGGCTAGACACCCGCCGATTCGGAAACCAAGGGGACCTTCGCCTAAAGAGGCACGTCAGTTACCCTTGGCCCTGCCGGCTGCTTAAGTGCTAGCTGGACCCCGGACTATCTGAAAAGGAAAGAGAAACAACAGTTAATAGGTCTTTGCGGGTCCAAATCCCCAAAGAAGGGGCTGGTCCTTGCAAAGAGCAAGCAAAAAAAAAAATTAGACTTTTAACCAATGGCTAAAAGCCACGACTTGAACCAGTGGCAGACTTCAGTAAGTACTGAGAACAGATACTACACTTTGATCTGTCACGAGGGCCGAGAAAGTCGTGTAAAATTCAATACATAAAATCAACAGCTTTAATTTCTATGAATCGTCATTCGCGTATCGGTGCGAAGTCAAGTGTCGGCGTTAGAAAGCCGTTCTTAACATGGAGAGATTGGGATACGGCCATTCCGAAAGTCGTTCTTAAAATGGAGAGAGGAGGAGGGCGTTTTGTAACCATTCCGTACAAGCATCTAACAATTTAATAACAACCATCAAATGTTAAATAAAAATAAGATCAATAAAAAAATAAATAAAAATAAAAAAACATCAAATCAAATAAAAACAACGATCAATGTGTAATATCTGTTAACGAAAATATTTTTTTTAATTATTAGCAAATAATTCAAAGTGTAGTATCTGTTTTATTATTATTAATGACAGTTTAAAGGCTCCAAAATCACTTTCGAATTCAACATCAACTGTCGCATTAACTCGCATTCCTACAATTCTGAAATCTCGTCCCAATAGTGTAGAAGCGCCCATTTCAACCTAATAACATGGATTTCAATATCTAATAAAAAACATGTACTAATTTTTATACAAATACAGAAAAAAGAAACGGTTACTACGTTTAGCCAGAAAGACATAATTAGTAATTATGCATTTATGTTACCGTGTTTTTGTATTTCCTTTTTTGTTTTGTTTTTTTCGTTTTTTCATTTGAAATTCAAGTTTCACGACAACTTGATTACAATGTTAGAATACAAAGAATAGATTTCTAAATAATACCGTTTTTATTTCGGCACGGTAGCATAACTGCATATACTTTTGCAGGTTTTTGTTTTTTTCCTATTATAATCATACGTATATTTTGTGTCTATGACGTAACTGTTCCTTAGTTCGTCTTTATCAATGTTACAGCATATTCCAAATATCACATCCATCTGTAGAGTGGTTTATTTAAGTGATATTCATTAACAAATATAGGGTTTGTATTACTGTACACATAGATATAAATTATACTGAAAATTATATATAAAGAACGAAATGTGTAGTGTCTGTTCATTTTTTTTTTCGTTTAATAACACGAGGTAATTATAATAACTTAAATAAAATATCATTTTTTTTTTATTATTCACTTTAAACATTAAAAAAAAAACAAGATTATTATTTTACATAAAAGAAATGCTGAAATAAAATCACAAATTATACCAAAAATTACTTACTTTTCTTCTAGTGAAAACTCCCAGTAAAAATACATGTGTCTCTAACCACGACGTTTCGTGAAATGGCAAATTCCACCCAAACATATTTCTTCCCGCGTTTATTTCATGTGAGCACGAGAGAGAGAGAGAGAGAGAGAGAGGGGGGGAGAGAGAGAGAGACAGAAAGAGAGAGAGGGGGGGGAGAGAAAGACGGAAAATAATGAAATTATGAAAGTAATAAAACAATAAAACTTCCATCCACACACCCACACACTCCGCACGTGTCTGCACTCTTGCCCGGGGTCAAACGGAAGTTAAATGAAATAGATTACATCTCGTCAAAGTTTTGTTTCTGTCATGACGTGGCGAAGGGTGGGGGTATCAAGCGAATTTGAAATTCAACGAATTTTATTTCAACGCGCCAATTCCTCCCCCTCCCACCGCCTCCCTCTTTCGAATCGTAAAAATAACTGTTTTTTTTTTGTTATTAAATTGTATTTTTTTAAGAAATCGTTACCTTAAAAGTTCAGAAAGCCATTCTTAATGTAGAGAGGATCATGTTAACTATTCTGTCCAATAATTTAATAAGCAGAAGATCTGATAAAAATTCAATTTAACTTGTATTAACACTTTCAATCTCTCCATGATAAGAACGGCTTTCTGAAAAAAAACACCTCACAATCTGGAAAGCCGTTCTTACCATGGAGAGATTGGGCTCCCCCCAATTCCGAAAGTCGTTCTTAAAATGGGGAGAGGAAGGCGTTTTGTAACTATTCCGTACAGTCACCTAACTATTTAATAAAAAAAAACATCGGGTTTGTATTACTGTACACATAGATTCGAAAAAGTTGTCAAAAAACAAATATATAACAAATAAATGTTATCAAAAGGCAAGATAAGTTACTTTTCTACCAAACTGGATATAATTTTTGTGTTTTTATTCAAGGTAACATGTTTATTCAGCTCGAAAAACATAGTGTTTACCGATGTATTGGAACATTCAAAATGGCGTCTGATTCTCTCTTTAACACGGTAAGTTTGGGAAAAGGTGTTATAAATAAAAAACTATACACAATACTACTAAAAACCCGCCGAATATATGTCCACCTATGTCACGGTAACATATATTGATCGAGTTTGTACAGTATTTTATCTGGGTTTTTATTTATAACACCTTTTCCCAAACTTACGGCTGAATAAACATGTTATATTGAATAAAAACACGAAAAATATATCCAGTTGGGTAGAAAAGTAACTTATCTTGCCTTTGATAACATTTATTTGTTATATATTTGTTTTTATTACAACTTTTTCGAATCTATGTGTACAGTAATACAACACCAAAACATTAAATGTTAAATGAAAATAAGATCAATAAAAAATAAATAAATATAAAATACATCAAATCAAATAAAATAAACGATCAATGTGTAGTATCTGTTAACGAAAATATTTTTTTATATACACGTTGACTTGCCTTGGTCTATAGAATCTAACTCTCATTCAGGTATGCTGAAAACGAATATCGCAAGGAAAATTAGCTGAGACAAATAGTTTTCGAGGATGGTGACAATTGGTATGAAGGGTTACCCCTACATTGACCAAGGTCTTATATGTGGGGTCGGCCCCACATACGGTCTTTGCTGGCAGTATCTGCCGGAACAGATGGTATTTATTTGCTCCCCCACCAAGCAAATTAGGCACAAGGCCAATTTTTAATGTGAGGAGTGAAGAGAGGGGGAAGGGAAAAAGGGGACCAGCTCCCGAGAGGTGGGAAATGGGAGCTGGTTAATGGTCAGGCATGTGGGGTTTCCCCCACATCTGGTCTTTGCTAGTCATAGCTCGTCATAGCCTGCAGTATCTGCCGGAACATCTTGTCACGAGGGCCGGCAAAGTCGTAAAATTCAATACATAAAATCAACAGCTTTCATTTCTATGTATCGTCATTCGCGTATCGGTGCGAAGTCGAGTGTCGGGGTTCTTGTCTCATTGAAGGGGAAGTAAGTTTTTTAACACAGTTGCGTTGGAAATGCATTTCTGCACGTGCATGGCTGGACGATAAGAATAACATTACAAATAAAAGCAATAATTATTATCTTCAAGTCTCTTCTTAAAGGGGCTTTTCGGCTGGCTACGAAGTTACAACTAGCTAATCGACACTCGACACTGTCAATGAGTTATGCGAAACAGACGGACTGTTCCGCTGTATCACAGTTATTAAGTGTGGTTAGACTGAAACTCATCAAAGCCAGTAATCTAAGTTTCAACTAGCTAATAGACATTCGGCACTTTCAATGAGTTATGCGATCACCGCCACTTGTCCAAAAACGGACTGTTCCGCTGTATCACAGTTATTAAGGGTGGTTAGAGTGTAACTCATCAGAGCCAGTAACCTAACTTACAACTAGCTAGTCAACATTCGACACTGTCATTGAGTTATGCGATACACTGCTAATTGTCCAGAGACGGACTGTTCTACTGTATCACAGTTGTAAAGGGTGGTTAGACTAAAACTCATAAGAGTCAGTAATCTAATTAACAACTATCTTATCGACAGTAGACACTTTCACTGAGTTTACGTGTGTGTGTGTGTCTTTTTGTGTGTCTTTTGTGTGTGTGTCTGCTTCGTTGACATTCAGACTGTCCATTTTAAAATCGTTCGGGTATGCTGAAAACGAATATCGCAAGGAAAATTAGCAGAGATAAATAGTTTGGGAGCTAGTAATGCGTGTATTTTGAAATGTAAATCACTGGCGACCATGTTTGAACAGGCGGCATATGAAAAGGGCCAACCCTCAATTTGATCAGGTATGCTGAAAACGAATATCGAAAGGAAAAATAGCAGTGACAGACAGACTACTAGTTTTGGAGCTAGTTTTATTAATGCGTGTATTTTGAAATGTAAATCACTGGCGACCATGTTTGAACAGTTTGAACAGGCGGCGTATGAAAGGGGCCAACCCTCAGTTTGGCTCAGGTATGCTGAAAACGACTATCGCAGCAGAACTTAAAACACTTGTTCAGGTAGGTAGAAGAGTAACTTATCTTGCCTTTGGTAACATTTACATATTATATATTTGTTTTGTATTTTTTGTTTCAACTTTTACGCTTTGCTGTCTTAACTCCGAAGGATTAACCTTAGAATTTCCACAGGTCTCATTAGTTAAAACGAATTATTTCGCAGTTCAAATTGGCGTGAAATAAACAAATCTGACTGACACAGGGTTTGCCATTTCCGGTTGTCGCCGCCGACAACGCTCTTATATTTACAATCGAAAGCGTCGCCAAGATCGTTCGTCGCTGTGTCTGTGTGTGTAGGAGTGGGGGCAAAGTTGTAACATTCAATAAAATCAACAGCTTTAATTTCTATGAATCGTCATTCGCGTATCGGTGCGAAGTCGAGTGTCGGCGTTCTTGTCTCGTTGAAGGAGAAGTAAGTTTTATAAAACAGTTGAGTTGGAAATAGATTTCTGCACGTACATGGCTGGACGATAAAAATAACAATAATAACAACAATAATTATTATCTTCAAGTCTCTTCTTAAAGGGACTTTTCGGCTACGAAGTTACAACTAGCTAATCGACACTCACACTGTCAATGAGTTATGCGAAACAGACGGACTGTTCCGCTGTATCAAAGTTATTAAGTGTGGTTAGACTTAAACTCATCAAAGCCAGTAATCTAAGTTTCAACTAGCTAATAGACATTCGGCACTTTCAATGAGTTATGCGATCACCGCCACTTGTCCAAAAACGGACTCTTCCGCTGTATCACAGTTATTAAGGGTGGTTAGAGTGTAACTCATCAGAGCCAGTAACCTAACTAACAACTTTTTTTTTTTTTTTTTTTTTTTTTTTTTTTACAAAGGCATCACCACATTATCAAGGCCCAGAGGCCACTCAAGGATAAGGGTTAAAGAGTGTACAGTAGAAGTTGGTCAATATAGTAATCATTAGTAATGAAAATTTGGTAAATTTAATAACTTATATGGAACGGCTCATCAAGAACTTATTTACTTTAGACTTGAACAAAACCATATTGTAGTCAGCCGGAAAGCAGGAAAACGGAAGACAATTCCACAGGCGTGCAGTTCTAAGAAAGAAGCTTTGTTCATGGAATCTACGTTTAGGTTTAGGCACAGATAAAGAGTGGGGGAAATTATTGATAGTGTTTACAGCTAGACGAGTGTTTCTTGTGAAAGTTTGGCGAGGGGGGACCATAGATTGAAGCTCAGTTGAACACTTTCCATGAAAATAACGATACATCAGAGACAAACTCGCAACGTCTCTTCTGTGAGATAGAGGTTGCAAGGAGGAGAAAAGGACATCTCCTACGAGGCTACGAAGTCTATTTTGAACTCTATCAAGGCAGGACAAGTTCTTTCTAGCAGCTCCTGCCCAGATGTGGCAACAGTATTCCATCCTTGGACGTACCTGGCTCTTATATAGATAGAGAATAGCATCAGCAGTGAGATATCTACTGGATCGATAGAAAGATCCCACCATTTTTCCAGCGGCCTTGGCAACAGATTTGATATACGTGTTCCATTTAAGATCAGGAGTAATGGTCAAGCCCAGAAGCTTGTCAAAACTTGAGGCCTCCTGAAGACGAGAGCCATTCATTTCAATTGATGACAAATGTGGATTAGAATGTTGATGATGTAAAGAGAGAAGCTTGGTTTTAGATGCATTAAAAGTAACCAGCCACTCCTTTCCCCATTGTACTACGTGCTCAAGATCAGAGGAGAGAGAATTGGAGAGAACTTGCTCGTTTACTGTCTTAGATGTGGTACCATAAATGGTAGTGTCGTCAGCATAAATGTCTACAAATGATGTAAGGATATGATTTGGAAGATCATTAATGTAGATCAGGAAAAGCTAGCTAGTCAACATTCGACACTGTCATTGAGTTATGCGATACACTGCTAATTGTCCAGAGACGGACTGTTCTACTGTATCACAGTTGTAAAGGGTGGTTAGACTAAAACTCATAAGAGTCAGTAATCTAATTTACAACTAGCTTATCGACAGTAGACACTTTCACTGAGTTTACGTGTGTGTGTGTGTCTTTTTGTGTGTCTTTTGTGTGTGTGTGTGTGTGTGTGTGTGCTTCGTTGACATTCAGACTGTCCATTTTAAAATCGTTCGGGTATGCTGAAAACGAATATCGCAAGGAAAATTAGCACAGACAAATAGTTTTCCAGATACTAATGCGTGTATTTTGAAATGTAAATCACTGGCGACCATGTTTGAACAGGCGGCATATGAAAGGGGCAAACCCTCAGTTTGTTCAGGTATGCTGAAAACGAATATCGCAAGGAAAATTAGCAGAGACAAATAGTTTTGGAGCTAGTTTTATTAATGCGTGTATTTTGAAATGTAAATCACTGGCGACCATGTTTGAACAGGCGACATATGAACGGGGGCAACCATCAGTTTGTTTAGGTATGCTGAAAACGAATATCGCAAGGAAAATTAGCACAGACAAATAGTTTGGGAGCTAGTTTTATTAATGCGTGTATTTTGAAATGTAAATCACGGCGACCATGTTTGAACAGGCAGCATATGAAAGGGGCCAACTCTCAGTTTGTTCAGGTATGCTGAAAACGAATATCGCAAGGAAAATTAGCACAGACAGACCAATAGTTTTCGAGATAGTAATGCGTGTATTTTAAAATGTAAATCACTGGCGAACATGTTTGACCAGGCGGCATATGAAAGGGGCCAACCATCAAGTTGTTCAGGTATGCTGAAAACGAATATCGCAAGGAAAATTAGCAGAGAATGACCGACTACTAGTTTTGGAGCTTGTTTTATCAATGCGTGTATTTTGAAATGTAAATCACTGGCGACCATGTGTGAACAGTTTTAACAGGCGGCATATGAAAGGGGCCAACCCTCAGTTTGTTCAGGTATGCTGAAAACGAATATCGCAAGGAAAATCAGCACAGACTGACTATAGACTCACCATCAAAGTATTGAAATATTTTTTATTTTATAAAGGAATCACTACTTATCAAGCCCCAGAGGCCACTCGAGGATAAGGGTTAAAGTGTGTACATACAGTAGTCAATGGACAATATCATAGTAATCGTTAGAAGTGTAAATTTGGTAAATTGGATTATTTAAGAGGAACGGCTCATAAAGAACTTGTTTACATTGGACTTGAAGACGATGAAATAAAAATATAAAGTTGAAAGAACTAGCGAAAAGTATCATTTTAACGATGCATTTCAAATCGTAAACTGCCTGTTTACATTTTTTTTTACATTTTTCGAAGATAATAAAAAGTGTAAAAAAAGCAAACCTTTAGAATCCTAAAAAGATCTCCCGGGAGCATTTTTGCAACATGAAAAATATACAAACCAAAATAAAGAGAGGAGGCAACCCTGCTCAAAAATATGGTTTATTACATCGCCTAAAAAAAGAAGAAGAATCGGGGGCTCCGTGGGGAAGTAAATTGTTTTCTTTTTTCTAACTTGGTTTTAAAAAGTTTTTATTGCTAACATTTATTTTCATGAACTCTAACCACACCTCAAAAACCTCATCCGGCCGGTCGGGGAAAAAAGTTTTTATTTTTTTAAATTTTGGTGAATACGACAACACACATACGCACGCATGTACACACATACACACACACGCACGCACGCACACATAAGCATATCGCTTGTCACCAAGCTAAAGAAGAGAGAGAGAGAGTGGGGGAAGGAGAGAAAGGATCGTACGTGCCGGGGTCAAACAGAAGTTAAATGAAATCGATTATAAATCGCTCGACAAAGTTGTGTCTGAACTTTTTATTCTATGAAACTTAAGATTAATAAAACGAAATAATCGTGGCCCGTGGAAATTTCATGGCGAATATTTCGCATTCAAGAGAACAAAACGAAAAAGTAGTGAATAAATAAATATATAAGAAAATGAATGTTACCAAAGGCAAGATAAGTTACTCTGCTACCTACCTAGATCACATTTTTGTTGTTTTAACTTATTTTAAAACGTTTATTCAACACAAACAAAAGTAGCGCACGGTTTTAAGTTAGAACAATAAAGAAGTGTCTGACATTTTACAGACATCTTGTGAGACTCGATAATCGCTCCAAACTCGAAAATTAAGCAAAATACTGGTAGGAACACATCCAATAAATGTCAGCAAACGTTCGAACATGTTTTCTTTTTCACATTAGCGAAACACTTATCAGAGAAAAAGCGAAAATGAGAAGCAAACACAAATGAAGAAGTCGGTTTTTATCGTTGAGCACAAAAACAACAAAAAAAAAGGCCCCGTGCGTGCTATAGGTCAATCTCCAACGTCTGTCCCATCGCCTCAGTGTTGCATCCCTGTTTACAAGTACTTTAATGGGATGTGCTCTCATGAACCCATAGCACTTATACCAGTGCCCGGAAAACTTGTCCCGGGAAAACTCGTCTCTGGAAAAATCGTACCTGGAAAACTCGAACCGTTCAGTTTGTTCAGGTATGCTGAAAACGAATATCGCAAGGAAAATCAGCACAGACTGACTATAGACTCACCATCAAAGTATTGAAATATTTTTTATTTTATAAAGGAATCACTACTTATCAAGCCCCAGAGGCCACTCGAGGATAAGGGTTAAAGTGTGTACATACAGTAGTCAATGGACAATATCATAGTAATCGTTAGAAGTGTACATTTGGTAAATTGGATTATTTATAAGGGGCGGCTTATCAAGAACTTGTTTACATTGGACTTGAAGACGACGTAATAAAAATATAAAGTTGCAAGAACTAGCGAAAAATATCATTTTAACGATGCATTTCAAATCGTAAACTGCCTGCTTACATTTTTTTTACATTTTTCGAAGATAATAAAAAGTGTAAAAAAAAGCAAACCTTTAGAATCCTAAAAAGATCTCCCGGGAGCATTTTTGCAACATGAAAAATATACAAACCAAAATAAAGAGAGGAGGCAACCCTGCTCAAAATATGGTTTATTACATCGCCTAAAAAAAGAAGAAGAATCGGGGGCTCCGTGGGGAAGTAAATTGTTTTCTTTTTTCTAACTTGGTTTTAAAAAGCTTTTATTGCTAACATTTATTTTCATGAACTCTAACCACACCTCACAACCCTAATCCGGCCGGTCGGGGAAAAAAGTTTTTATTTTTTTAAATTTTGGTGAATACGACAACACACATACGCACGCATGTACACACATACACACACACGCACGCACGCACGCACGCACACATAAGCATATCGCTTGTCACCAAGCTAAAGAAGAGAGAGAGAGAGTGGGGGAAGGAGAGAAAGGATCGTACGTGCCGGGGTCAAACAGAAGTTAAATGAAATCGATTATAAATCGCTCGACAAAGTTGTGTCTGAACTTTTTATTCTATTAAACTTAAGATTAATAAAACGAAATAATCGTGACCCGTGGAAATTTCATGGCGAATATTTCGCATTCAAGAGAACAAAACGAAAAAGTAGTGAATAAATAAATATATAAGAAAATGAATGTTACCAAAGGCAAGATAAGTTACTCTGCTACCTACCTAGATCACATTTTTGTTGTTTTAACTTATTTTAAAACGTTTATTCAACACAAAAGTAGCGCACGGTTTTAAGTTAGAACAATAAAGAAGTGTCTGACATTTTACAGACATCTTGTGAGACTCGATAATCGCTCCAAACTCGAAAATTAAGCAAAATACTGGTAGGAACACATCCAATAAATGTCAGCAAACGTTCGAACATGTTTTCTTTTTCACATTAGCGAAACACTTATCAGAGAAAAAACGAAAATGAGAAGCAAACACAAATGAAGAAGTCGGTTTTTATCGTTGAGCAGTTTGTTCAGATATGCTGAAAACGAATATCGCAAGGAAAATTAGCACAGACAGACAGACAAATCGTTTTCGAGATATTAATGCGTGTATTTTGAAATGTAAAGTAAAAAAGATGGCCCATCAAGCCAGAAATAAATTAATGACAGTTTAAAGGCTTCAAAATCGCTTTCGAATTGACTATGACATGATCGTGATTTTCTCATAAAATTCAACATCAACTGTCGATTTATTCGTCGCATTAACTCGCATCCTAGACTTGATTTAACCCGTGAGTGTCGACTCATAAATCAATCGAAATATAAATATAGAAAAAAAATTATTAGGATTATTTTTTATTAATAGTAAATTACTGTTTCTTAAATTTCAAATCTATATAAAAACACGAACTTAATTTCAAATCTATATAAAAACACGAACTTAATTTTCCGTTTCAGCGTATATTTTGTAAATTTAAATCCAGCCGAGAATGGTTTATGTAAGATGACTAAACCTCCCCCCCCCTCTCTCTCTCTCTCTCTCTCTCTCTCTTTAGCTTCTCCGTGCCCCTGTCACTAAGTATGTGTATATATATATACTTATATATATATATATATGGAGAGAGAGAGAGAGAGAGAGAGAGAGAGAGAGAGAGAGAATATGTGCTTCCACATCAAAGAGGGGCAGGAGCATAAACAGAGACAGAAGCACACACTCTAACACACTCGCATAAAAACACACATACAGAAAACACACACATACATACGCACTTGGATAAACACACACACACACTCGCATAAACACACACATACACGAACACACACGTACACACAAATACTCAAACACACCAACACCAACACAAATCAACTTTCCGTTAAAAGCTGGCATGAGGTGGCAGGGGTGGGTGTCATAAGTGTCAATCGAATTTGAAAGTTTGTTAACGAAATGGATTTATTTCAACTTCGTTTGACACGTGCCAATTCTCCTGCCCTTCACCCACCCCTCTACCTGCCTCTCTCTTTACTAAGACTTTTCGGGTTGGGGTCTGGGGTAGGGCGTAAAAATAACCGTTTTTTTTCGTTATTAAATTGTAATTTTTTAAGAAATCATTACCTTAAAAGTTAAGAAAGCCATTCTTAATGTAGAGAGGGGCATGTTAACTATTCTGTACTTCCAGCCAATAATTTAATAAGCAAAAGATAGGATAAAATTGAATTTAACAAATATCGAAGAAGTTTTCTTTGATATTTTTTATTTTACAAGCTGCCCCAGCGTAGTATTATCTCCAATCTCTCCATGATAAAAACGGCTTTCTGAAAAAAAAAAAAAAAAAAACACTCCCAAGAAAGCCGTTCTTAACATGGTAACAAATATCGAAGAAGTTTTCTTTGATATTTTTTATTTTACAAGCTGCCCCAGCGTAGTATTTTCTCCAATCTCTCCATGATAAAAACGGCTTTCTGAAAAAAAAAAAAAAAAAACACTCCCAAGAAAGCCGTTCTTAACATGGAGAGATTGGAGGGGGTATTCCGGAAGTCGTTCTTAAAATGGGGAGAGGAGGGCGTTTTGTAACTATTCCGTACTTTAACCTAACAATTTAATAAAAAAACACATCAAATGTTAAATAAAAATAAATAAAAATAAGATAAATAAAAAATAAATACCTACCTGCCTCTCTCTTTACTAAGACTTTTCGGTTGGGGTGTTTATGCTACGCTGGGGTAGGTCGTAAAAACAAATTTTTTTTTTTCGTTATTAAATTGTAATTTTTTAAGAAATCATTACCTTAAAAGTTAAGAAAGCCATTCTTAATGTAGAGAGGGGCATGTTTACTATTCTGTACTTTCAGCATGTTAACTATTCTGTACTTTCAGCCAATAATTTAATAAGATAGGATAAAATTGAATTTAACTTGAAATTTTTACCCAAAAATATCGAAGAAGTTTTCTTTGATATTTTTTATTTTACAAGCTGCCCCAGCGTAGTATTATCTCCAATCTCTCCATGATAAAAACGGCTTTCTGAAAAAAAAAACACTTCCAAGAAAGCCGTTCTTAACATGGAGAGATTGGAGATAATACTACGCTGGGGCAGCTTGTAAAATAAAAAATAAATTTCTGCTAATGATATATATATATATATATCTATATCTATATCTCTATATATATATATATATATATATATATATATATATATATATATATATTAAGTAATGTGATTTATAATTTAAAAGTTTTTTATTTTATTGAATTAAAAAATAATTATATATATATATATATATATATATATATATATAATTATTTTTTAATTTTTTTATAACTTTTCAAAGTTTCGGTTTCTCTCTCTCTCTCTCTTTCTCTCTCTCTCTCTCTCTCTCTCTCTCTCTCTCTCTATCTCTCTCTCTCTCTCGCTCGCTCGCTCTCGCGCACGCGCGCTTCTCCGTGTCCTTATATATAGACAGAGAGAGAGGGAAAAGGGGGGAGAGACCGAAAGAGACAGAGAATGTGTCTACGCTCCCCTCCAACATGCTTCAACGCCAACGACGCACACACCCACATACACACACACTTGCATTAACACAAACATACAAATTTAACTCAGCACACACACTCACATAAACACATAAACACATACACACACACACACACACACACACTCGCATAAAGGCACCAACACACACAAACACAAAGTATTACTCTGTGTGTGCGTGCGTGCGTGCGCGCATATCACGCCACATTCACTCTTCAACTAAACAAGTTTAAATCAACCAATGAAAAGGCAGCTAGGTAACACAAACTCCATAAAAGGTAAAAAGGTTGCATCATCGACTCGAACTGTTCGATTTTTCCCGGAAAAAGTTAACGGTTTTCACGGCGATGGTGAAATATAAAAAGAGGCCTAAAACGGGCTGTAAATTCAGTTTGGACCCTGGCAGCGAGATGAGTTCCGGAAGAATAGATGACCAGCCAGTCGACCCAGCTAAGCCGCCGCCCTGCCGCTCCTCTGTCTACTTCTCTGATGTCAAAAAAAAAGGTATGTCCTTTCGTTTCAAAGTAGATGACGCATTTATTTCAGTTGTGTAAACTGCACAAGTGTTCAAATGAACGTTGTTAGTATGAGCACAGTTCATAAACACGTCGAATTTCTTTTCAAATTTCGACACTTGTGTAGTTTACACGATTTTAACGTTTAACGTCTTTTTATATTTTATTATACTGTTAGAAAGCCAGCCAACAAATATTACCGTTTTTTTAATTTGTTAGGTGAAAGTATACATATAATATTATTTAAGGGAGGTCAATAAACTATAGAATTACCGTGACAATTGTGCAGTTTATAAACCGTGCTGTTCTTGGAAAAAATATTAAAATTTAAATCTAAATTAACGTCTTTTTGTAAAATTTGTTAGGTGAAAGTATACATATAATATTATTTAAGGGCGGTCAATAAACTATAGAATTACCGTGACAATTGTGCAGTTTATAAACCGTGCTGTTCTGCTGTTCTGGGAAAAAATATTAAAATTTAAATCTAAATTAACGTCTGTTTTTGTTAATTTGTTAGGTGAAAGCATACATATAATATTATTTAAGGGCGGTCGATAAACTATAGAATTACCGTGACAATTGTGCAGTTTATAAACCGTGCTGTTCTGGGAAAAAAATATTAAAGTTTAAATCTAAATTAACGTCTTTTTTTTTAATTTGTTAGGTGAAAGCATACATATAATATTATTTAAGGGTGGTCGATAAACTATAGAATTACCGTGACAATTGTGCAGTTTATAAACCGTGCTTTTGCTGGAAAATATATTTTAAATTTAAATCTAAATTAACGTCTGTTTTTGTTAATTTGTTAGGTGAAAGCATACATATAATATTATTTAAGGGCGGTCGATAAACTATAGAATTACCGTGACAATTGTGCAGTTTATAAACCGTGCTGTTCTGGGAAAAAAATATTAAAATTTAAATCTAAATTAACGTCTTTTTTTTAAATTTGTTAGGTGAAAGCATACGTATAATATTATTTAAGGGTGGTCAATAAACTATAGAATTACCGTGACAATTGTGCAGTTTATAAACCGTACTGTTCTGGGAAAAAAATATTAAAATTTAAATCTAAATTAACGTCTTTTTTTTAAATTTGTTAGGTGAAAGCATACGTATAATATTATTTAAGGGTGGTCGATAAACTATAGAATTACCGTGACAATTGTGCAGTTTATAAACCGTGCTTTTGCTGGAAAATATATTTTAAATTTAAATCTAAATTAACGTTTTTTTTTTTTAAATTTGTTAGGTGAAAGCATACATATAATATTATTTAAGGGCGGTCGATAAACTATAGAATTACCGTGACAATTGTGCAGTTTATAAACCGTGCTTTTGCTGGAAAATATATTTTAAATTTAAATCTAAATTAACGTCTTTTTTTTAAATTTGTTAGGTGAAAGCATACGTATAATATTATTTAAGGGTGGTCAATAAACTATAGAATTACCGTGACAATTGTGCAGTTTATAAACCGTACTGTTCTGGGAAAAAAATATTAAAATTTAAATCTAAATTAACGTCTTTTTTTTTAATTTGTTAGGTGAAAGCATACATATAATATTATTTAAGGGTGGTCAATAAACTATAGAATTACCGTGACAATTGTGCAGTTTATAAACCGTGCTTTTGCTGGAAAATATATTTTAAATTTAAATCTAAATTAACGTCTTTTTTTTAAATTTGTTAGGTGAAAGCATACATATAATATTATTTAAGGGCGGTCAATAAACTATAGAATTACCGTGACAATTGTGCAGTTTATAAACCGTGCTGTTCTGGGAAAAAAATATTAAAATTTTAATCTAAATTAACGTCTTTTTTTTAAATTTGTTAGATGAAAGCATACATATAATATTATTTAAGGGCGGTCCATAAACTGTAGAATTACCGTGACAATTGTGCAGTTTATAAACCGTTCTTTTATTGGATAAAATACTGGATGTGTATTTTCCCCCCTAAAGTCCAACCCTATCCTCACCGTGGTAGGGGGGTGTAACGTTGTAGTTTAACAGCTACACGGCTAAATGGGCTCTGGCAAAAAAAAAAAAAAAAAAAAATCCAGAAAATGTCGGCATTAGTTTGTTGCGTCCGTCATCTGGTCGTCTTTTTATACGCTTGCATGTGGCGAGCAAAAAGGCGTGATGGGGGCAGGCTGGAAGGAGAACAATACCCGAAAGATGTAAACCGAACGAAAGAGAAAAATGGGCCTCCCTGCAAGGCCCCGTGTTCTCCCCAGCCTGCTCCCAGTTTCCCCGACTTTGCATGCAACTGGTTTTGAGCTTTTGGAAAGCTCTTTTCTCAGTGTCGGGGTGTTGACTCCACTTCCAAGTTAACAAATAGCTGCAAGTCTGGGTACGGTCCGATTGGTTCCGAAGCTCTTCCGCTGTGAGGTGCGCTTTCGAATCTCCCGAAGGGGGCTACCCTCTAAGCAGGCGACACGTGCTCGTGTTACTATGTAATGCATGCTTGCCTCGACTCAACTAAGGACGACTAGAGTTCGACTAGATTGTGTGCTCACAAGCCGCTTTAAGGCCGCTTTTATTATTCCTACTGTCTACGAACTCCGAAACGGTATGGTAGTGCAATTATATATGACCGTCCTCCAATACGAAATGGTAGTGCAATTATATATGACGGTCCTCCGATATGATAGTAGGAATGCCAGTTTTGTGAGCGATCATCGCCGTCTTATGAACACAAACTAGTGGTATCTTTACGAATCCTGTTGGGTAGAGAGAACACCTCTGTTTTCTGCTCCGCCTGTTATTCTGAGTAGAAACCGCTTTTTAGGAGATGTTCGCAGCACAGCTTGTTTTTATATAGTGCCCCTCCTTTCGGGAGTTCATCACCTCGCTGCCCAGACACGAGCTTTCCCCGGTGGAACCTCTCTTTTTTTCTTTTTTTATTTATTTTACTTTCCAGTTTCATGGCGAACGAACAGTCACGAGCAAGTGGTCTGCACCAACAGGAAGATGAGTATAGTATCACCCTTTCTTCTTTCTATTTCGATTTCAGTCTTTGTGATTTGATAATTTAATTTAACTGTTTCCATTGTTCCAGCTTTCACACAGCAGTAGATTATAAACACTATAAACATCATCTCTTTTTTATAGATTGGAACAAGCAATGAAACCTAGCAGCATCACCGTTCCTGTCTGCCACATGTCTTGTGCAGTTTGAATCAAGTATTTCTTTCTTTGCGTTCAAGCACATCTGGGTACACTTAAACTGCGTATGATGTATGTCTATCTGTTTCTTCCTACATTAGCATCTTGAAGTCTTCGCAGCAATCATTGTCATAGAAGTAGAGTAAGTATTCTTTTTCTTTCCTTCTGTGTGTATATTTCTGTAATTTCAGGTACTCCCCTTGATCATGGTGGAATTCTACTATAAGCTATTGTGAGAATTATGTGGATTGGAAAAAACAACTGAATCCAGCAGCATCACCTATCCTAGCTGCCACATGTTTCCTGTAGTTACAGAAGTCCTCAAGTAAGTGTTTCTTTCTTTGTGTACATGCACATCTGGGTAAAATCAAATTCTAAACTATTAGCTTTATTTAAATGAATGCAGTTCTGCTTGTATTTCTTCTCATCAGCTAACTTATGCAACTACAAAAAAAAAAAAATAAAAAATAAAGTAGTACATTTGATCATAACCAGAAAGTTGAATATATCATTTAAAAAAAATCCATTAGTTATGTTGTCTCTCTTTATTATATAAATCAAAAAAAAGTTTTTAAATTATTAAAAGAAAAAAAATCCTCACATTAAAAAATATATATATGTAACAAAGAACACAAACAAACATGAAATTGCCATGAGTTTCAGCAAGAAGCAGAACAGAGAAAAAGTGGAGATAACACCTGGGAAGTAACAGGTAAGAATTTTCCTTATTTCTTATCTCAACTAGCACATAGATTTTTTTCAAATATACATTACAAAAAATTACCCAAGTAAAACAATTGATGGAAAAACTAAGCATTAAAATTCAATTAAGCATAAAAAAGATAACTTCTAATAATTATGTCATCTATATACAAATTGTCTCCCTTTAATATGTGTATGTATATATATATACATATATATATATATATATAATCAAGGGAGACAATTTGTATATAGACGACAATTATTAGAAGTTATTTTTTTATTGAAATATATGTATATATATATATATTTATATATATAATATATATATTCAAGGGAGACAATTTTTATATAGATCATAATTATTTGAAGTTATTTAATTCAAATATATATATATATATATATATATATTTATTTCAATTAAAAAAATAACTTCTAATAACTGTCTTCTATATTCAAATTGTCTCCCTTGAATATATATATATATATATATATATATATATATATATATATATATATATATTCGAGGGAGACAATTTGTATAAAGATCACATAATCATTAGAACTTATTCTTTTTAATTCACATAAATATATATATATATATATATATATATAATATATATATATATATATATATATATATATATATATATATATATATTCAAGGCAGACAATTTGTATAAAGATCAGATAATTATTAGGAGTTATGTTTTAATTGATATAAATATGCATATATATATATATATATATGAAAATAATGGAAATAGAAGTTATGTTTTAATTGATATATATATGAATATATATATATATATATTTGAATATATATATATTAATATATATATATATATATATATATATATATATATGAATATATATATATATATGAAAATATATATATATATATATATATATATATTATACTAGCATGAGTTCCTGCCGTAGCCCCGGTGTTTAGCGGTGTATGCTGCCCCCCTCCCCAACCAAAAAAAAAAGCAGAAAAACGGTTAATTTTAAAAAATTTGACCCCTATTATGAACCTTTACAATTTATTGTTTTGGGCTCCAATGGAGATATTAAGTTAGATCCATGTCCAAGGAAACTATATGTAAAATTTCAAGTGTTTAGACCCATAATTGTCGGAGGAAATTAGTAGGGTTCTCAAAGGCCAAATCATTGAACTTTGACCCCTTAATTGCAAAATTTCTGTTCAAATACCAATCACATAGATTTTCTAAAATCTCAGTACCCTTTGTATCAAAATTTGGAATATGTAGACTAAAATTGACAGAGAAATGTACACACAGACAGA
Source organism: Euprymna scolopes (assembly GCF_053919585.1). Classification (NCBI taxonomy): domain Eukaryota; kingdom Metazoa; phylum Mollusca; class Cephalopoda; order Sepiida; family Sepiolidae; genus Euprymna; species Euprymna scolopes. The sequence goes on along the minus strand of NC_136527.1, from coordinate 86,397,721 downwards.
CATATTCAATTCTATAGATAGATAGATAGATAAATAATGAGAGACAGAAAGATAAATATATACAATGATTAATGAATTAGTAGAGATAGTTGTTAAATTTTTGGAAATATGTATGGCAATTTGATGATAAGACTAAGAGCTAACTGTTAATATTTAAAATATATACACAGAAATTCAAATGATAGGACTTATATGTAGAGTGCTCAATACATCAGTAGAGCAAGGTAATAACTTAAAAAAAAATGTAAACGTCAATTTAGATAACCACAATTTTTTTGGTATTCTTGTATGAATATGACATAATGTAATATAAATTTTAATAATTTTATTCTAACTGTTATGATTCACAATGATAAATCTAAAATGTCAATATATATATATATAAATATTTATATATATATATTTCAATAAAAAAACACTTCTAATAATTATGTGATCTATAAAACAATTGTCTCCCTTGTACATATATATATAGATTATATATATATATAATATATATATTATATATATTTATATATATATATACATATATTTACTTAAAAAAAATAACTTCTAATAATTATGTGATCTATATATAAATTGTCTCCCTTGAATATATATATATATATATATATATATATATATATATATATATATATATATTTCAATTAAAAAAATCACTTCTAACAATTATGTGATCTATATACAAATTGTCTCCCATTTTTTTTAGCACTATTTAAAGTGTAATTAATAAGTAGAAATCTAAATAAAGTATCTTTATTGCTCTATGTCTAATTGAGCACTCTTATATAACTCTAGTTAAATCTTAATGTTTAGTTTTCCTGTAATAAAATAAACGTTTTATAATATCAGCTCTGTCTAGTTTTGAACACTATTTGAAGTGTATTAATTAAGTTCAAATCTAAATAAAATGTCTTTATTGCTCTATGTCTAATTGAGCACTCTTATATGACTAGTTGAATCTTAATGTTTATTTATCCTGTAATAAAATAACATACATATAAAAATTGAATATATATAAATATATATATATATATATCAATTAAAAAAATAACTCCTAATAATTATGTTACATATATACAAATTGTCTCCCTTGAATATATATATATATATATATATATATAGATATATATATATATATATATTATATATATATTTATTTCAATAAAAAAAACTTTTAATAATTAGGTAATCTATGTATTACTTGTCTCCCTTGAATATATATATATATTATATATATATATATATATATATATATATATAAATATATATTTTATATATATATATATGTATTTATATATATATATATTTCAATAAAACAATAACTTCTAATAATTATGTGATCTATATAACAATTGTCTCCCTTGAACATATATATACAGATTATATATATAAAATATACATATATTATATATATATATATATATTTATATATATACATATATATATATATATATTCATTTAGAAAAAAAATAACTTCTAATAATTATGTGATCTATATATAAATTGTCTCCTTTGAATATATATATATATATATATATATATATATATTTATGTATTTATTTCAATAAAAAAGTAAGTTCTAATAATTATGTGATCTATATACAAATTGGCTCCCTTGAATATATATATATATTTCAATTAAAAAAATAACTTCTAATAATTATATATAAAAATTGAATAAATATATATATATATATATATATATATATATATATATATGTATATATATATTTCAATTAAAAAAATAACTTCTATACATTATGTGATATATATACAAATTGTCTCCCTTGAATATATATATATATATATATATATATATATATATATATATATATATATAATATAAATTTATTTCATTAAAAACAAACTTCTAATAATTATGTTATCTATGTATTAATTGTCTCCCTTTAATATATAAATATACATATTATATATATATATATATATATTTATATATATATATATTTCAATAAAAAAAATAACTTTTATAATTAAGTTATCTATATAACAATTGTCTCCCTTAAATATATATATATATATATATATATATATATATATATATATATATATATATTTCAATAAAAAAATAAGTTCTAATAATTATGTGATCTATATACTAATTGTCTCATTGAATATATATATATATATATATATATATATATATATTTATATAGATTTCGATAAAAAATTACTTCTAATAATTATGTGATGTATATACAAATTGTCTCCCTTTTTTAGCACTACTTTAAGTGCAATTATAAAGTAGAAATCTAAATAAAATGTCTTCATTTCTCTATGACTAATTGAGCACTCTTATATTACTCTAGTTAAATCTTAATGTTTATTTATCCTGGGATAAAATAAATGTTTTATAATATCAGCTCTGTCTAGTTTTTAGCACTATTTAAAGGGTATTTATTAAGTACAAACCTAAATAAAATGTCTTTATTGCTATCTGTCTCATTGAGAACTCTTATATAACCAGTTGAATCTTAATGTTTATTTATCTTGAAATAAAATATAATACATATAAAAATTGAATGACTACATATATATATATTTCAATTAAAAAAAACTTCTAATAATTATGTGATATATATACAAATTGTCTCCCTTGAATATATATATATATTATATATATATATATATTTTTATTTCAATAAAAAAAATTCTAATAATTAGGTTATCTATGTATTAATTGTCTCCCTTGTATATATAAATATATATATTATATATATAAATATATATTTATATATATATATATATATATATATATATATATATATATATATATATATATACATATATATATATTTCAATAAAAAAAAACTTATAATTATTTGATCTATATAACAATTGTTCCCCTTGAACATATATATATATTATATATATAAAATATATATATATATATATATGTATTTATGTAAAAAAAAATAACTTCTAATAATTATGTGATCTATCTATAAATTGTCTCCCTTTTTTTAGCACTAAAGTGTAATTATTAAGTACAAATCTAAATAAAATGTCTTTATTGCTCTATGTCTAATTGAGCACTCTTATATAACTCTAGTTAAATCTTAATGTTTACTTATCCTGTAATAACATAAACGGTTTATAATATCATCTCTGTCTAGTTTTGAACACTATTTAAAGTGTATTTATTAAGTACAAATCTAAATAAAATGTCTTTATTGCTCTATGTCTCAGTGAGCACTCTTATATGACTCTATATCTTAATGATTATTTATCCTAGAATGAAATATACGTTTTATAATATCAGCTCTCTCTAGTTTTTAGCACTATTTAAAGGGTATTTATTAAGTACAAACCTAAATAAAATGTCTTTATTGCTCTATGTCTCATTGAGCACACTTATATAACTAGTTGAATCTTAATGTTTATTTATCCTGTAATAAAATAAAATACATATAAATATTGAATGAATATGTATATATATTTCAATTAAAAAAATAACTTCTAATAATTATGTGATATATATACAAACGACCCCCTTGAATATATATATATATTTATTTCAATACAAAAGACTTCTAATAATTAGGTGATCTATGTATTAATTGTCTCCCTTGATTATATATATATTATATCTATATATAAATATATATTTTATATATATATTTAGTTATATATATATTTCAATAAAACAATAACTTCTAATAATTATGTGATCTATATAACAATTGTCTCCCTTGAACATATATATATAGACTATATATATATATAAAATATATATAGATTATATATATATATAAAATATATATATATTATATATATATGTATAAATATATTTATATATATATATATTTATTAAAAAAATTCCTTCTAATAATTATGTGATCTATATATAAATTGTCTCCCTTGAATATATATATACATATATATATATATATATATATATATATATTTCAATAAAAAAAATAAGTTATAATAATTATGTGATCTATATATCAATTGTCTCCCTTGAATATATATATATATATGTATTTCAACAGAAAATTACATCCAATAATTATGTGATCTCTATACAAATTGTCTCCCTTTTTTAGCACTATTTAAAGTGTAATTATAAAGTAGAAATCTAAATAAAATGTCTTCATTGCTCTATGTCTAATTGAGCACTCTTATATAACTCTAGTTAAATCTTAATGTTTACTTAT